>NC_137252.1:3687596-4016192 GCF_965637545.1 Phallusia mammillata
GTGCATAATTAAGTTATTAAGCGGTCTAAAAAAATCGGTCCGAAAATGGGTATAAAGCTACACTTCCCTTAAAACGTAGGTGATATAAATGATGAGAATTAAGCTGAAGGTTCCAACAGGATATTAGTAAAACAAAACGTGTAAGGGAAAAGGGAATAATGTGGTCCTGGCTAACTGCTGTTGGTCAATTAAACTTGACGATATTGGTGCCAGTCAGTTCCGAAAGGTACCAAAGTACATGTGTAGGCCTATACCTGATGACTTACAAATTTGAAACCTTTTTTTGTTGAATTTTATTTGTTAGGAGTGTCCACCTGTTACATTTAAAATTAAATTTGAAATTTTGTTCTTGCAATAACGATAATTCCAAAAAAATACTCAAAACCAGTTTCACTATAGTGTATATCATATAGATTGTTTTTCAAACGTGGATGTACCATAACAGTAAAACTAGACGTGATTCAGATAAACCGATTGCATTTTTGAAATCAGGGCACTAGAATTAGTCAAAATCAGTTAAAACATTACAGACATCAGAAAAAAAAATATTTTGTTCTTGCTTGGATTATAATCTAAGCAGAATATTGTGTGGACAATAAGCGCTACCTGTGGTGGGTTGCTTTACAAAAACAAGCAAGCAAAAATACATTAACATTGTCAAGGTTTGGAGTAGCCTAACAATGCCTTTAAAATGTTTCAGTGAGGATTGACGTGACGTGATTCCGGTTCGTATCGATTGGCATAAACAGACATGGCCACGTCACGATAGCTAATCATAACATCGCTTCTACCTAGACAAAAACATGTCTATTTGCGAGAAAATAAACGCGACCGGATGTTGTGTCTGTCTTTACTGACTCCAACGTCTTGTTGTACGTTTGATCTTGTCTGAGCGCATTGAGTACGTGGCGAATTGTCAACGCTTAATTTTAGAAGAAAAGAAGTTTGGAGCCGCAGAATATAATAGCACTGTAGTCCGATCTCCTCTAGCAGTCTTTGTAAAGCATGTGAGCAGTGGTTCTCAACCTTTTTTCTTTCGTGGCCCACTTTCAATGCACAAAAATTCTGTGGCCCAGTATCAACAACAAAATAGGTTCAAACCAAAAAAAAAATGCAGAACATATTTTAAACAGATTATAAGTTAAAAATAACTTAATGCAAAAAAAATCATAAAACAGCACTTTCCCTTCTTTAATCAAGCACTTTCAGTTATGACCGAGTAATTGGACAATGGATATACTGCTATTATCTGGCTTTATTGTAGACACAAAGTAGTTTATTACATCATAAACATAAAGCATTGCAGAAATTCAAAGTAACTTTGTACTGTAAATAGAATAATTCAAATAATTTACATTCCTTCTCAATTCCTTCCAAGCCATTATTCTTGTAAAATTAAGTGTAGTGACACAAATAAAAGTAAATTCGTAAAAAAAGCTTTCCTATTGATTGGTCTGTGGCCCAATCCAAATGTTTCCATGGCCCACTGGTTGAGAACCGCTGATGTAGAGGAAAGCAGATTTGCCTACATTGCAAACGTCAAACTGCTTTTATGCCAACAGTGATTCACAACTACTTTTGGGATACAGGAAATCATAGGGGTATAAAAGTAAAATGTTGATAAAAAACTATCGAGTCATTACTATCATCGTTTTAATCGTTCTGCGAAAAACACGGGGATTTGAAGGTTTGTATATTTTACCTGTTAATGTTAGATTTTAACATATAAAACTAGTTTATGTAAAGTTGTTTAATAATTTAAAAACAAAAAAATGATTCAAACAACAGTTGTTTTGCCCAAAAGCCTTGTATTTTAGCCAAAAGAGCAGTTAAGTAACTCCCCGTTAATCGTTTAAAAATTACAGATTAGAGTAAAACATATATGACTGATCTGTTTTTTTTTACTTTTTTCAAATAGTGAAAATCAATTCATTTTTCTAGTTTAAACTAAAGAGCAAAACCATCTCAAACATTACTGTCGAAAAGATTACTGCAAAACACTTTACAGTGACTTGTGACACGGAGTTTTCCGATGTGAAACATTCCATCACCAATGTTCTCTGCCCAGCCAACTGTTGGAGGCAATACTCGAACTTATGCGGCGACAGGATTTACTCCAGGGGCCCAATATGTCTAGCTGCTATGCAGGATCAATGGATTGATGGTATAGTTTCGACTTTTAGACTTGGTTGTTTTACTGTTATTTTCAACATTGACGATTTATTGTTCTTAAAAACCACATTTATTTAATGCTGGCTCACTAATTAACAACAAACACACATTTTCAGTAAAAATAAGAGAAAGAACTAATTTGCGCATTTTAGGTGGTTGATATACACTTAAATAAGAACTTGCTCAAATTTAAGTGTATGCATTTTAATATAAATATTAATCACAAACCAAATAGCTTATTAAACCAATGCATTACGCTAGTTTTTAAAAAAAGTCATAGCATTGCTCGATGCAAAAATGCTTAACTCATATTACAGTTTTTGTCTATTGTTTACGTACCTTATTTTGAGATTAATTCTGCAAAAATAGGGTCGGTATAAACTAGATCGGGTCGCATGAACTTTATAAACTTAAACTAAATATCATCCCTTAAACTTAAAACATGACCATTATTGATTTTCTAAACGGTGACTATTAGGCACCATTATCAACTTCAAGACTAATCAAGTGAGCAAGGTTTCAATTTGTTTTCATAGGCGGCGGTGGGCCAGTGGTTGTTTACCGCAGCCCGGGAAAACGCGGTAATCACTACAGCGGAGGAAACCGCAACGCTGTGAAAAGTGAATCTTGTTTAGTTGATGGGGATTCCTATTCATTTGAAAGCGAGTAAGGTTTAGCGCCATTTTTTCGGGTATGTCCTAAATTTATGGATGTTATGTTTTGAGTTTGTTTGAACATTGCCCACCAAGTTGTCAATATTTGCAATTTTATTTCTGGTGCGCAATTCAGAATTAGCACGTGTCAAAAAAGTCATTTGCAGGTTTCTTTCCAAACTACAATTCGTTTCTCAACTTATTTACAACAATGCTGTTAAAGAACTATTATTAGAAGTAAAAAATATGACACCAAATTAATAAGAAAGATATTATTTTATGCAGTGACATGCTCAACACAGGCAGACTCGTCAACACTGGTCACCCAGGTTGACTGTCCAGCTTATTGCAGAGGAGAAGCGGTGTACGGGTCAGGAATCTGCAGCGACAAGTCATCTGTGTGCAGAGCTGCTGTACATGCAGGAGCTTTACCAGGTCAACGCCAATGTTTGAAAGCGAAATCACGTAAACAAGTTGATTTGAGAGAGTTCGGAGATTTGATTGGCTTTATATAGAAATTTATATATATTCATGCATATAACATTTTCATGAGTATTTTATGGGGCACCTACAGTATAACTATAGCCGCTAGTATAATAAATGTTTGTGATGTCGGTTTAGATAAAGGAGGAATGGTGATATTTTACACCACCTTGGGTCAAAGTTCATACACTGGATCCACGTCACACGGCGTCACAAGCAAGTCAGCTTCAGCATCTTTAGCCCATCGAGCCTTTGCCTTCACAAGTAAGTCACACTGTGCCGTGGCGTTTTCATACATACATATACACAAACCGGTTTTGGATAGTTACAACTCTGGTATCGGCAGTAAATTTGTTCTATTTATAACATGCAGCAACTAAAACTTAAGTGCGACACAAATGCATTTACTAACGATTTTATTTCTGCTGTGACAAACGATGGTTACACCGTTGCAAAACAAATGAAGACATGATAAGAATTTCCATGGAAACGGCGAATTAGGCGTCTTGCGTATTGTTTTCGTTTAGATATCAACGAATGTGTCAACAATGCTTGTGAACACGGAAGTACTTGTGTGGATGGGATAGCAGAATATTTCTGTGTATGTTTACCAGGATACAATGGAAAGTACTGCGAAAAAGGTAATGTAACTGTTTGTAGAACATTGCCTAGGTCTTTACACAAAAACAATAAACCAATATTTTATGATTTGTACGTTTTCAGGTCCGCACTGAAATGATATTAGATTTTTATTTTTGACCAAACAACATTGAAACAACTGCATTTTTTTGTAAAATAAATACCTGATACACTTACAATCCTTAGTGAGGGTGAGCTATTTAATAACTAGGATCCGCTTTCAAGAATGGCCAAGTGTGCCTGCAGCTGCAGACTAATGGTTTCAACGCTTATTTCAAATGTTTACCCTTAACCCATCAAAGTTTCTGCACCCCAATTGTTAGTCTTAGCAACTATTCATGTTTTCATAAAACAATTCGGCAATGCAAATTGCGACCCTAACACGTTTTTGGAAATTTAACTGGAAATTTTATTATGAAATCTGGAGTTGAAGTTGTTTGTAACAAAGGGTGGTTGGTAAGAAAATGTTGTTCATAAGTTTGCACACATTCAAGTGTGTACATACTAATAAACAGGAGTGAAGAAATCAAATTTTTAAGACATTTTTACATCGCGAAAAAAATTAAGTTTCAAAAAAAATTGAACAAAGGTCTTTTAAAGCCACACTTGTTTCAAACACAATTGTCCCACTGCCGTTTTGCAGGTCTTCCAACGTCGGTTTGACGGCAGCGTGGATTTTCAAGTCTACTGGTCAGACTACAGATACGGATTTGGATGTTTAAATGGCGAGTTTTGGTGGGGTGAGTATACAAATTATAATACTTTGCAAAACAGTGGTCTTTGCGACAGTAACAAACTATGAAAAAGCATGAAATGTATTTAAACAAATAGGACGCACCCACTTTGGTAAAGAGGTATAGACTTTCGCAAAGATGCCTGACGAAGTAACAATACATTTTCACAAAGTTATTTGTAAATATATTTCAAGAAGGCGTTCAATTTAATCCAATCCTATTCATTGACGTAGTCGGAAGTACATGCACAGATTACTTGTTTTTATCACTGGATAGGGCTTCAAAACATTCACGAAGCGACAAAAGCTTTTCAGTGTAAACAATGTCGACTTCGTGTTGACCTCAATGACATCGACGAAGAAACAAGTTACGCAGAATACAGGTACATTAATTCATAAAATGCATTAGGTACAAACCTTTGAAAATACTCTAAAGGCATACCAAGTGGTAAAAAACCAAGTGTTTTCATTTTTTCCCTAAAACAAATTCCTTTTTATTTTGATTACTTACAATGCATCCACAACCAACAGCTATTAATCTCTAGTAAGTTTGGTGTGGGTCCGGAAAGCAATGACTATCAACTCTGTGTGGGAGGATACACTGGAACGGCAGGGGACAGCATCACATATTCCAAATACCTCAATTCAAACCGAGCAAAATTCAGCACCAGAGATCGTGATAACGATTTTGCGGCGTCGTAAGTTGTTGATCCAAATTGCAATATAAGACAAGCTTAAGTTTCACCTTATATTAGATTTAAAACGAGAGCACGCAGTAAGTTTTAAGAAATATTAAAAGCGGTATTTTTTAACAAATGCATTTCGTTGGGATGTATATCCAGTGCGTGACATTCTTACCAAATATCCGAGGTGTGTGGTGAATGTTATTTCTATGTTGTCTTCCGATTTACCTTGATCCGTTTTCCTTTCCGTTACGTCCCGTTACTTCCTTCCGGTCATTAGTGTTTTGTTTCGTTAGCGGTAGGATGTCTAGTTTTCTCTTGCATTTGGGCTTATTTGTTTTCTACATTTCCTGAGTCATTTATTGTTTGTGTTGCAGATACATTGCTGTATTTTTACTTTAATAAAGCCAGAGTTAATTTAACTCCTCAATGGTCATCACAATTTTTTTAAGTAAATTAAATTTTCATCATGGAAAAGCAGCAACTTTCCAGACCGAAGGAACTCACAATAGACACAACGGATCCTGAAGCTTCAAAAATATTTACATATTGGCTAAGGACCGTTAAAGACTATATTGCATATCTTGAAGAAGGCAGAAGTGGTTCCTCTCCGGCCGTTAACAAAACTCGAGTAATTATAAGTTGTCTTTCACCATCTGTGTACCCACTAGTGGAAGACGTCGAATCTTATGACGATATTGTGGCAACTCTGCAAACCGCGTACGTAAAGAAAAAGAACAACGTGTATGCTCGTCATCTTCTTGTCAGCCGCCATCTACAAATGGATGAGGCCGTAACAGAATTCGCACAAGCTTTAAAATCTTTGGCTAAAGATTGCATTTTTAAAGCTGTATCGGCAAGCGAGTACAGGGATGAATTAACCAGAGATGCATTTATAAATGGTCTCGTTTCGCCATTTATACGACAACGAATACTGGAAAAAGACGAGCTGACACTTCTCCAAACGGTAGAACTTGCTGATAGCCTCGATCGCGCACAGAAGCAGGCGGCAAGCATGGGCAGAATCCAGTTAGCTGTATCTGCTGTGCCTGGTGCTCAATCAGCGGAACAACACTCACCAGTTTCACGAGAAGATAATTTAGTATCGTCAGAACTGTTGGCCGCATTCAAAAGTGGAAAAGCGCGCAAAAGATGTTATTTTTGTGGTGGTGGCTTGCACACCAGCCGACGTTTATGTCCTGCACGCAATGCAATGTGCCACTATTGCAACAAACGTGGCCATTTTGCAAAGGTTTGTTTAGCGAAACCACCTGAGGCCAACAGCGCGGTATCAGTAGCTTCTGCTTCAGGCGCTCTTGCTTCTTTGGGCTTGTTTGCCGATAACGCGCACTGTTCATCAGGAATAATTGCGTCTGCCCCAAGCGGGCTCGGTCCCGCAGTTGCCAAAGGAAACGTTAAAGGCCGGATTGTTGACGTGTTGATAGACACAGGTGCATCAGAAAACTTTATCAACAAGAATGCTGCCGGGCGATTGCAACTTACAGGACGCGGGGACTCGGAACAAATTTCGTTGGCAATGCACAAAATGGAGGCCAAAATTGAAGGAAGAACAGAAGCTAATATCACATTGTTGGGTCGTGAATATTCCAATTTGCAACTCGGTGTAATGCCAGATCTCTGCGCTGATGTAATCTTGGGACAGAATTTTCTTAAACTACATTCGGAAGTTATTTTCCAGTACGGCGGACCTAAACAACCGTTAAAAATACCTCTTGTTAAGACTCGCCCAGTGCTTAATGTTTCAGCTGCCAAACTGAAACCTTCGAGAATATTTCAGTTCTTAGATCCGAGCTGCAAACCTATTGCCACAAAGTCACGCCGATATAGCCCTGATGATCGCAATTTCATCGAATCGGAAATTAAACGTCTGCAGGCGGCAGGAATCGTAGAACCAGCAAAATCACCTTGGCGAGCCCAAGTGTTGGTAGTGGAACAACACGGAGGAAAGAAGCGTCTTTGCATCGACTATTCAGTAACTATTAATAAATTCGCTTACCTAGATGCTTATCCTTTGCCTCGAATCGAAGACTTAGTGAACAAGATCGCAAATGACGCTGTATACAGTTCATTGGATATGAAGTCCGCTTACCATCAAATTCCACTGTTTCCTGAAGAGAGACCAATGACCGCATTTGAAGCCAATGGGAGGCTGTATCAATATCGCCGACTGCCCTTTGGTGTAACTAATGGAGTTGCAGCATTTCAGCGAGTTATGGACGAATTTATACAGCGCCATAGATTAATTAAAGTGTATGCGTATCTTGACGACTTGACTGTAACTGGTGCTACCGAAAAAGAGCACAAAGAAAATCTTGATCGTTTGCTGGCGGCTGCCAGAACTGACGGTTTGACTTTTAATGAAGCAAAGTCAAAAATTGGTGTGAGAAGTTTGGACCTACTTGGATATCGTGTGTCCCACGGGGAAGTACGTCCTGATCCAAGCCGTTTGCAACCGTTACTCGATATGCGCCCGCCAACTTCTGCCAAAGAACTGAAACGGGTGAATGGATTATTTGCATACTACGCGAAATGGATTGTAGATTTCTCGAAAAAGGCTCTACCCCTATTGTCAGCTACTGAATTTCCTCTGCAAGGTAAGCCTCTTGAAGCTTTTAATGTCTTGAAATCTGATCTTGGAAAAGCAAGCTTAGGGGCAATTAAAGACAACGTTCCGTTTGAAGTAGAAACCGATGTATCTGATTATGCCGTAGCAGCGATATTGTCACAAGATGGTCGACCCGTGGCGTACATGTCCCGTACGCTCAACTAATGCGAGCGAAATTATCCTGCTGTTGAAAAAGAAGCTTCGGCTATCATCGAAGCCACTCGTAAGTGGTCTCAATTTCTCAAAGGCAGGCATTTTACTTTAATCACAGATCAACGTTCCGTTAGCTTTATGTTCGATAAGAAAAATCGAGGAAAAATTAAGAATACAAAAATACTTGCATGGCGCCTTGAACTTGGTCAGTTTAGTTACTCTATTCGTCACAGACCAGGAATTCAAAACGTTGCACCCGATGCCATGTCTCGCATTTGTGCTTCCGTCACATCAACCAAAACCTTACGTGCGATTCACGAACAGCTGGGTCATCCAGGTTTTGCCAGACTGTATCACTTTATCCGGACCCATAATCTTTCATATACAAGTGAAGAAGCGAAAAGAGTCGGGCAGCAGTGTCAGACTTGCGCAGAAATTAAGCCTCGGTTCTTTCAACCTGTTTCCCAATCCCTAGTCCAATCAACTAAACCGTGGGACCGATTGTCAATTGATTTCAAAGGACCTGTGAGAGGACCAAATCCATACTTACTTGTAGTTATCGATGAATATAGCAGATTCCCTTTTGTCTTTCCGTTTTCTGCGATGACATCTAAAACAGTAGTTAGTTGTCTAAATACTCTTTTCTATCTCTTCGGTTTTCCTGCTTACATACATAGTGACCGAGGTCTATCGTTTATAAGTCGCGAAGTTAAACAATTTCTTTCAGAACGAGGCATTGCAACAAGCAAATCTTCTCCATACCACCCAACAGGTAATAGCCAATGCGAACGCGCAAATCAAACTATTTGGCGCACCATTAAACTTCTGTTACACAGCAAAGGTTTGTCAGAAGAAAAATGGGAAAGTGTTCTAAATGAAGCTCTCCATGCAATTAGGACATTAGTTTGTACAGCAGTGAATGAAACGCCACATGAAAGAATGTTTCGTTTCCGAAGAAGAGCTATGTTCGGAGCATCGATGCCAACTTGGTTGTTATCAGAGGGCCCCGTTCTCTTGCGGCGCCACGTTCGAAACAAGGGCGATCCTTTATGCGATGAAATATATCTAGTCGATGCGAATCCATCATACGCATTAATTCGCCATTCTAACGGAAGGGAGGACACGGTATCCACATCGGATCTCGCCCCGTGTCCGCATTCTGGTATGGACAACATAAGTCCGTCGATTGAAGCTGTCGAAGAAGAAGATGTTTATGCAACGACACCCGATAATGTAGCTGAGCCTTCATCTCCTAGTGTTGACGAAAGTGAAGAAACGATGTTGGAGGAGAACGCTCCAATAGCACCAACTCCAACCCCACGGAGATCACACCGAGACCGCAGGCCCCCTAATAGATTTGGGGAATGGACAGCTTCGATTTTTCAATCATGAACATTTGTTTCCTGTTTGCTCCCTATTTTTCTGTGGGGTAGATTGTGGTGAATGTTATTTCTATGTTGTGTTCCGGTTTACCTTGATCCGTTTTCCTTTCCGTTACGACCCGTTACTTCCTTCCGGTCATTAGTGTTTTGTTTCGTTAGCGGTAGGATGTCTAGTTTTCTCTTGCATTTGGGCTTATTTGTTTTCTACATTTCCTGAGTCATTTATTGTTTGTGTTGCAGATACATTGCTGTATTTTTACTTTAATAAAGCCAGAGTTAATTTAACTCCTCAATGGTCATCACAAGGTGCAAATTGATTCCTGGTTAAAATAGAATTCTATTATTCCTGGTTTTAAATTAAGACTTCAATCGCTGGTGATAGAAGTTAGGCATAAATTTTAATCATAGATAAACTTAACAATATTTTGCGCTAATTATTTATTATTCTCCATATTTTGTTGCAATACCGTCTATTGTAACCTGTTCCATTTATGATTGTTTTATTTTTTCAGTGTACACTGTGCTGACTACACGCGCCGGAATGGTGGCTGGTGGATTAACGCTTGTGCCTTTGCTACTCCCAACGGGGGTTGGAATACTTATCCTGGATGCCCTTCGCAGATAAAATACCCATGCCATATTTACTGGGGTACTTGGAAAAACAGTATAAGGCTCATAGGCACTGAACTGAAAATTCGATGTGTTTAAAGTATCTAATACAGCACAAGCCTTAAGTTTTGCAATAAGTTATGACAATCGCTTTCGAAATCCAAGATACCGTTTTGATAATGGGTTGAATCCAAATTATTTCCAAACGTTATTTTTTGTCCTTTTTTGTATATATCTACAACCACTTTTTGAAACTTTCTTTTTCTCTATTATTTTCTGAAATACTTCATTGATCGTTTATCGTCTTCCACCTTCTGGCACAAAAACAGGATTTTCTCAACATGGAATTACACACATGAACATTAATATTTAAATGAGTGATATTCATTTGTTGAGTTCAATTGAAGCAAGAGGAACATTCCAATGCCAAAATGCTCTCTATTCGTCAATAACAAAAAATTATCAAGGGTAAAATTTCCTACTCATTAATTTGCATTAATTGAAGCTGGTAACTGACTTGACAATACATTATCAAGGCGTAGAAGGACATTTATTATCGCGGTTTAAATTAAATTCAGATTGAAACTAAAGTATCCTACTGTGGTAATAACATTCAGTAACATTTTTAAGCTTGTTGTCGGACTGGACTGGTTTACCGACCACGATTTTCGTATTGTAAATATGTTTTTTTTATCTGATTTTCATATTTGCAATAAAAAAGAAAGAAAAATAATGAATTTAAATTTATAATAGAATCAGCACGAAATAGTCAGGCTATTGTTTTTAATTTGCATTGTCACTTCATTAACTTTCTCACAGTTGATTTTATAAAATACCGTATTACTTGACGACACAAATCTTAAAATGGTGGACCCGGAAATTATGTTGGTCAAATGAGTTCCGTCTAAACTAAAACGCTTGCGCGGTACCTCATAAAGTTCTCTGTGATCCATTAGGCACACTCGAGTGTTCTGGAGACAGTCATTCAAGGCGAGGCACAGATGGTCCTACCATCATCTCCTTTGATCTTGTGACTCATATCTGGTCATTTACAAAACATTATTCACTAATGAAAAACTTCAAATCAGCCGAATGTTACAAAATGCAGCTATTTGAAATGTTGCTTTTGTTGCCAAACTCAAAGAAATAATTCAGGTATTATGCTTGCTAAATAAATAATAGCTGCGCAACGGCGCCTTGTTACCCAATACCTTCGTAAAACAGTCATCAACCACCGTGAGGTTCGTTTAGGGAGAATAACAAATATCAAGTTTTAAAAACGTGTGGAACATAAGTGTCCCATGTTGTGGTTCGCCTAATAACAAAAGTAATCCAGCAAAATTAAATACACACATTATTCGATCCGGTATAGACGTGACTAAATTCGGTTCGACGTGAAGTAATAAATTTGGTCATCGAATATTAGTCCCAGGCACTTGGTTGTGCTGGTTCTTGCAATTATATGGTTATTAATGGTATTATTTAGGGATATGGTTGACAAGTTTAGTAAAAAATCACGTAACTGGTTTTTGTGTAATTAAGTATCAGTTTGTTCTCGTTCATATATTAGCTTGTACAATGCCATTTTGCATTTTCGTTAGGTTACTGCCGTGTGGAAATCATCTACATAAACTTGAAACAGGGTTACAAAACAGAAAGTACTGCCGTGAGGTAAGCTGGAGTGGATGTTTAGTTTTTTTTTAATTTTTTGTGTTGTTTTCAGTTTGTGATGAAACTGTTAGTCAATTCAAGTGGTCCACCTCTAATGTCATAATGTTGTAGTTTTTATTTCAAAGTTTGATGATCAATGGTGTGGAAAGCTTTGGAAAGATCCATAAATATAATGCTTTGGTGTTTATGGTGATCAAAGCTATGTAAAACGTTTTCGTATAAATCAGCTGTGAGAAATTATGTTGGATATTTTTGTTGTAATCCAAATTGGTGTTGTAAAGTGGTATTATTTTTGTTTATAAATTTTAGTATCTATTTACCGAATATGCGGGTTGTGGATATTGGTTTGAAATCAGAACATGTGGGTAGAATTTTTATCTTTGGTATTGGTCTGATGTGACTTATAAATTTGTTAACTGATTGGAATGTGGAATGTTGTTATGCATTTAGTGTTGAGATTTACCAAACATGGATTTGCTACTTTACTGGTCTGTAATTTTACATTAAATCCGCTTATAGGAGCCAGAAAAAAAGTTTTTTTTTTAAATTTGTGCGAAAGGAATGTGTGAGTTTGCAATTCATTGCAACAAACTGCTACATCGCTGTCAATTGGCTGTAAGAACTGATCATTTATCAGCTATTGCAAGATAGGTTACAAGCAGGGATTAATGAGTCATTATGATTTAACTTTTTATGGTTTACGGCCCCAAAAAGTTTTCTGTAACCTGGAACGCCTACCCCTAAATATTAAATTCTGTGGACTACAGTGGTTCTATGTACCCCCGGTTGGAGGAGCCACTGGGCTAGTTGTTTGGTGCAATTAACACAGTGGCAAATGTCCACTGTAGTCCATAATAAATCAAACTTTTTCGTAGGTTGTTCGCAAAAACGAAACATATTTCCATAACGTAAAAAGTGTTTAAATAAGCGCGAAATTACAGCCTATGTGAAGAGCGGCGTTTGATGTTTCATACTTGAAGTATTTGTTAATTTATGTGCATTTGTTTCTAACTCAGCTTCACTTTCTCAATAATAAATGTATTTCGTGCTGGTTGGAAGGAATGTAGTATGCTTTACCTTTTCATGAATTAATGTGTTTAGAATATGATAGTTTTCTGATGCCAATTTCTAATTCATGTGTGTCGAATAACAATGTTTATTTGTAGCATTATTATTTTTTCACTGTTGATGACAACTGATTTTGTAGAAACGTTTGCTTAATGAAATGTCAACGTTTGCTACATCGCTGGCATTTTTGTTTTAATAAATCTTTCTTTTCAGTGGGAGTTTCATGCTTGTTTCTCTGAAAGAAGACTTCTAGCCAGGATATGAAGCTATCATTCATTTGTAAATCGTTTTTGCTGTAGGCTATTTTAAATGTCAGCCGTCTGACAAATCTTGACACGGAATCTTACAAGGAATTTTCTCGGAAGAGGTTTGGAAAATGCTCCTCGGGCGCCAAAGCATACCCACAACTCCAAAAATGTTTGAGGATATAGCCTAAACATTTTATCAAAACTCACCGCCATGCCAGCAACAGGCCTTAAGTTGAACCTCCTGGCCTTTAACATGGCAGTTGGCCGCTTTAATTTAAATCATGGGTCACAAAGTAGTCACTTTGAACCTGGATAACTGTTGCCAAAAGTGAAAAACTAGAAAAAAAACGATTTTATCGTCTAGCCACTTGTTTGTTTTTTTGAAAAAGATATATACGACTTGTTTTATCCCAACCTAACCGTTAACCGATTCAATTAGTAGTAAACATCACATTTAATGTTAGAATATAGCATGTTCATCACTTTAGGTAAGCTGCAAACAGTGCACTGCACTGTTTCGACCTTTGAGGTCTCATCAGTGCAACTGACTCAAGACATTGGCGGTTTGAGCTAGTGTACCACCTCAGGGCACAGTTTGTTTGCAATAACAGACTATAGACCACCAAATCTGTTCGGTGCCACTCCAGGGCATAAACCGCAGTGTGCACTGTCTGCGGCTTAAATGTCACGTAATGACTAGATGCTATTGCCACATCTGTTGTTAGAACATTATTTTTGTCAAATTGGCAGTTCAAATTTGCACACAATTAATACACTAAAACCGTCGTATTAAAATTCCGGAAGTCTAAGGACAATATTCAAAATGTACACCATCAGATAATACGGGATGAATAACCGTTTGCCACCTCAACAACCTTGTTGTTTATGAGTTCTTATTTCAGTAGCGTTTCGCCTCAAGCAGTATATGATGTGCTAGTCTGTGTGGCTGTGTCGGTGCCGTGTCAGCCTACCAGTCTTAAGTAGCGTGCTACGAGTCTTAATTAGCGTGATACTAGAACCGTAGGCAAAACAATTGTTTTTTGTTTGATTGGTGAATCAATTAGGTTTAGGTCAACTGAGTTGAATTTTTAAACTGAATAACTGTCCTTATTAGATGGAACTTTTTTACTTTAAAAATTAATTGTATTCTCAAGCAATCCACTTGGTACATGTCCCTCCAAACCGTCTGTAATTGTTGTTTGTTTATGTCCCTCGGAATCCCTAAACTCTCCAGGAAAGAATCCTGGAAACCTATTAATATAGGAGGGATCCTATTATAGGTATGTTGACATTATCTAGTTTAAAAATGAAACCTTTTTTCTTTGATTGGTCCACAGACAGTTTCTCTTTTTTTTTCTCTGTTAAGTTTTGCTTTTTTGTGGTTAGGTTTATCTGTCAACTTTCACCTACATAGTTATGGGCAGCACGACTACACTGCGCTCTGCGATTAACATCAAATGTGATTCTGCAACCTTTTATTTGTTTAGTGCATAACGTTTACTAGATTTGCAGCATTGACATTTTAGCAAATTCAAGTACATACTACAAAGAGCTGAGGGTATCAATTAAACAATAAATTGAACTGCCCAATATGGTTATCTCTATCTAACTGGTTTTGTTCATGCAGAATTAATAAAATAAACTTAAAAGGTTGCATTATGTTTTTTTTTCTGAAAGCGTTTTAAAAAAAAGTAAAGAAACAGCTTCAACCAGGATTTATTTTACTAAGTTATGTTTTAGGAACAGAAGTGTAACTTAACCTATTTGAGTTTATACAAACAATAATTCTTACCCACTAACAGAAAAGCTTCATATACTGTCCGCAAGATATACTTTGGCTAAAAGATCCAGTTAATTTGATTTCCTTGCATTTCTTCCGCCATTCCACATCGAAACTTTGATAAACAAGTCACATTACAATTGTGAGCATTTTTTAAATGGGCTGAATGTTCTAGATCGTTAGTTTCCAACTAACCCAGTTTCCTGCAGGTAACAATAAGGGCCACTTCAAAAATATTGCGTATTACTAAAAACCTTGGTCGAGTTTCAGGCCAAAGTATGATGGTTGTAGATATCAAATCAAACCAATCAGACTCTTTCCTGCTTTGCTTCAGTCAATATGTTCAAATTATCAACATCATAAACTTTAGGACATGTGAATTTTAATATGAGGGACTATATATAGCTATATCCACAATGAATAAACATGCGCTTAAAACAATCATCAAAAAAGCTAAATGAAAAATCTCATTTCAAAAACTTTCTATTTGGACTTTCTTAAAGAAAGCAAAAAAATATTTGTTTAGAGTCACCTTTATTATGATAGGCACTTTAGAAAACGGCATCAAATTCTTGGATCTTTTGTTTGTTTTTCTAAATTAATTAATTCTTTAATTAAATAATAATGACCCGCTTACTTATATACATGAAATTTTTTTATATTTACAACAAGAGTTTTCTATTTTTTGTCACCAAAATATTTCTAAAATTAGAAAAAGTTGTAACCAAACAGTTGTAAATTTAGATTACTCGTAGCAAATCATTGTAAGTGGGTAAAAAACATTTTCTACATTAAACATAGGCAATAGTCCATGTTTCTATCCTGGTCTTGATACTTCAGTATGTTACAGCAATAAGTGACGATAAAATGAAAACCTTTCGATCTAAGATAAGCCTTTTTATCAACAATGCATCTGCTGAGATTTTGCATGTCGTTTTTCCTCGAAAACAATTTGATGCATTATCTAGCCTTATAAGTTTCTTCTGTACATATGCTGAAACAAGAGCAATGCCCTACACCAAACAAGGTTGCTTTAAATTTGCTGCAGCTTTTTAATTATTTTTTATTTGTGATTTTTTACCGGCGTCCTGTCAGTCAACAGATACGACACTCATAAACATGCTAAGTTATATGTTACTCAAGTCTTGCAAAGGTTTAAAATAGTATTGCAAAGTTACTTACTAGCATTACTTACAGGCAATGTTTTTAAAGCCGAAAAAAGCTTTTCCTAAATAACTATTGTAGCAAAGTCATCTGCCATGACTAACCTGTGCCGTGACCACTAAAGCTGCTTACATGTAATCTTTTTGAGTTTGCATGCAATGCGTTGGCTTTTGTTTCACGGCTTTGGAACAAGAAACAGCTTATAGCTAGTCTAATAGAATTAATTTGCATTTACCACCATTTTATTTTTGTCATAATTACCGGTTCTTTTTTAGCACAGAAAAAAAGCACGAAACCGAAAAATTGCACCATAATAAACTTCCGTTTTTTACATCTTAATTTAAAGCAAAGAATTTTTTTTTTAATGTTTGAAACAACATGCATTTACAAAATGCAAACGAGATCTGCATATGTCATTTAAATTCAACTTACAACTGACGTGCTATCTTCTGACCAAAACATCCAAGTGCTCACAGAGCAGTAAAACATACACATGCGTACTTGTAACCTTGTTTTTATCGCACTATACTGTAGATACCAATTGACATTATTAGTCGGCCATTTTAGTTTATAGCTACTAACAATAAAAAAATACTAATTATTTTGCCCGAAAAAAATACTTACAAAATGTAAACTGCTACCACTGTGAAGAAGTGATGTAGCTGCGGTTTCTTAAACGCCATTTTGGGTGTTATTCGGTTGTCACCAAGTCCAATGCTGGAGTGTTGTTTTTTTGGCAACGATTTTTCATAAACTGTTTGATGATTTTTTCAGCAGTTTCCCGAAATACTTGTTTTTATACATGTGCTACACAAGAGCAATGCACTACACCAATTAAAAAAACATAATATTTACTACAAGCTTTTTAAAAAAATGTACCGGTTCTATCACAAAGGTAATATTTTTTAGTCGGTTCTGTTACAAAAAGTCATAGTTCCATTGACAGTAACCAGGAATGCTAACCGATTCGCTGATCTCATAACATTTCGTGAGACGGTTCTACAGAACCGGTGCGAACCGGCTGAATCCCACCACTGGGTACGTTTACAGTGAATTCAATAGATATAACATTTTTACCTATGTAATAATAGATTACTAAAAGTTTTGTTTTGTAAAAAATGATTTCACAGTTTGTTGTTTAATTCATATGTTGTTACGACTGTAGACAGCCCTTAGTGATGAATTTTAGTAACAATGTCACCTGACTTAAAAAAAATATGGTTTGTGACCTTTTTTGCTGCCTATATATAGTTTAATAGATGTAATACATTGACTTCTGTAGTATACTATTTGCGAGCAACAGCCTATGGCCTTTAACAGCTTTAATTTTTATTCACCACCAGTCGTTGCTACACAATTAGGGAAACTAATATAAAAAAAAACTAAACGTAAATAGCGCTTTATTAACAAAATTGTAAACATTAAGCCATGCGGTTTATCTCGCATCAATACGACATTTTAACTTTACAGTCCACTTTTGTTATTTCCCATTTAAATGGTTCATTTCTATTGAAAGCCAAGCGATAACCGACGTTTAAAGAAAGTTTGTCGGCTCTTTTTTTATGACAGAAAAAATGAACAAATGAGACGTAAACACTACAGCATAACAAGCTACCTGTTTTTACATCTCAATTTAAAGCACGCACGATTTCATGTGAAAATTCCTCCAAAAAAATAAAAAAATAATGTATTTTTTAAGTGATTGCTTAAAATCCTACAACAACATAAATCTACAAAAAACAAAACAAGTTAGGTCTGTGTGTTGCGTTATTTTGACAAATACAACTGCCACATAAATTCAACATAGAACTGACTTATTGTCTCATAACTAAGTTATCACATCAAAGGTTTTACAAGGCAATAAAAACAAACACTTTCGTGCTGTAACTGAGCTTCTACTGAATTTTACTTATGATGTTAGTTGTCATTTGTTTTCAGTTGCAATAACTTGTGCTGTCAACTACAAACATTATAATTTTTTTTTGTTAATTTGCCCCTACAATTTACTGTCACATACTGGTAAAAAACTTTTATATCTTAATCGATTGGACATTACAAGTTATCATTTTGCCAAAAACTTTCTCGCAAATAGTTTAAAAATTGTTTGGCAATAGCCCTTGACGGTACTTTCTCTGCATATGCCATAATGTGAAGTTTAAATTTAATATATCAGCTTATCTAGCTTGTAAAACTTAGGTCGAAACTTATCACAAATTATACCTAAAAAGTAAAGCCTTTGAGAAGGAAAAAATGTAAAATTAGTAACAAAGTGAATAATTGCCAAAGCCATCTTATTTTTGTAGATAAATAAACATCGTGCAAGCGCCATTTTTTATGTAAAAAGCATCGATTTTGAAATTGACAGTCACAAATTGGTAGATGTTAATATAAGGGCCTAATGTCACCCCTTAAGCAACAAAAAGAGTAAAAAATATTTTGTACTTTCGATATTAGATTTGACATTTTTTTTCTGATAGATGTGGTTTTATTTCAATGACACATATGCTAACTACTTGTGTAAAATGATTATAACACAAACAATACGTTAACATCGAAAAAGCACACAAAAATGACAGCTAAACCGTATTAGAAAACGAGGTGGTAATACATCTTAATTGCGTCAAATAAATTGCGTAAATTGCCTAATGATTGCGTAAATGCGTAAAGGCCCAATGTCACTTTTTGGATAAGCACAAAAAAGCGGTAAAAATTACATGTACTGCATATTTTTATTTTTTTAAATATGTGTTAATTACTCAAGTAAAAAATAAATAACTGTAGAAAGACGTTAATATCCTAGAAAGTAAAAAAAAACGTCAGTTGAACCATAATATGAAACGAGGTGGTGATACACTCAAATTGCGTTGAAAAGGGATTAGGACCACAAAAATGAGAAATTAACAAAACCCAAATTGTGAAAAAAATGTGTATCTTATCTCATTATGTGCATCTTACACTGTTTTTGTTTTTCAATACCAAGTTTAATTTTTTTCACGTTTTCGTGTTTTAGGTAAATTAGGTTTTTAGCAACTTTTTTTTCAAATAATTAGGCAAAAGTGTGGTATTTATTTTTCTTAGTGTTTTTCAGATTGGCGAAGTTGAAACATGGTTTGGCAATCGAGTTGACTCAAAGTGTTGGACTATTTGACTTTTTTGAGAGCTTTGAGACAGCAAGTCAAACTAGCTAACTTTACTTGTGTAAACCAATTGGTAAGCGAGCAAAATTTGCCCAACTTATAATCGCAATATACAACAAGTCGTAGTTTTCTTTTTATGATTTCTAGGATCAAAACGTGTTTTTTTAAACCATTAACACTCTTAAGTGTAGTGTTTTGTTTTAAATGTTGTCAAACATTTCTTAAAATAGGCCCTACAAGATAACGAATATTCTCATCTGCCCAAGGCACAACAGATTACATTCAGATTATGTGATACGTTTGCTTTCAAAATCTGCAACGGTTTTACAGCAACGAGCTCAACATCATTATTTTTACACAAGCTTTTCAACAAGTCACCACTCTTGTCAGTACTTCACCGAAGAAGTTAGATGTAACAATTAGTTTGAGAGATATTTAATTGTCGAAAGGAACTTGCAAGATACAACAACTTCGATATTTGGCGTCGGGTAATTGCAGCAAATTGAGGATTTGTTCCACTGACTGCATGAAAAACGAAGGTCGACCGTCAAACGAAACCCAACGCAAACAATCACAAACAGAGTCTGAAGAGGGAAACACGATAGACATCTGGCTGTAACCAAGAATACTAATAACTTACGTAATGTAGTCAACCAAGCAATTTGTTTTGAAGGTTTATTTGACGCAACTATTTTTTTCTTTCTTTAATTTTTCATTTCTTCAATTTTTCATTATTTTTAACGTCTTATTTGTCGCAACTAGTATTTTTTCTTTCTTTATTTCTTTATTTCTTTATTTCTTTATTTCTTTATTTCTTTATTTCTTTATTTCTTTATTTCTTTATTTCTTTATTTCTTTATTTCTTTATTTCTTTATTTCTTTATTTCTTTATTTCTTTATTTCTTTATTTCTTTATTTCTTTATTTCTTTATTTCTTTATTTCTTTATTTCTTTATTTCTTTATTTCTTTATTTCTTTATTTCTTTATTTCTTTATTTCTTTATTTCTTTATTTCTTTATTTCTTTATTTCTTTATTTCTTTATTTCTTTATTTCTTTATTTCTTTATTTCTTTATTTCTTTATTTCTTTATTTCTTTATTTCTTTATTTCTTTATTTCTTTATTTCTTTATTTCTTTATTTCTTTATTTCTTTATTTCTTTATTTCTTTATTTCTTTATTTCTTTATTTCTTTATTTCTTTATTTCTTTATTTCTTTATTTCTTTATTTCTTTATTTCTTTATTTCTTTATTTCTTTATTTCTTTATTTCTTTATTTCTTTATTTCTTTATTTCTTTATTTCTTTATTTCTTTATTTCTTTATTTCTTTATTTCTTTATTTCTTTATTTCTTTATTTCTTTATTTCTTTATTTCTTTATTTCTTTATTTCTTTATTTCTTTATTTCTTTATTTCTTTATTTCTTTATTTCTTTATTTCTTTATTTCTTTATTTCTTTATTTCTTTATTTCTTTATTTCTTTATTTCTTTATTTCTTTATTTCTTTATTTCTTTATTTCTTTATTTCTTTATTTCTTTATTTCTTTATTTCTTTATTTCTTTATTTCTTTATTTCTTTATTTCTTTATTTCTTTATTTCTTTATTTCTTTATTTCTTTATTTCTTTATTTCTTTATTTCTTTATTTCTTTATTTCTTTATTTCTTTATTTCTTTATTTCTTTATTTCTTTATTTCTTTATTTCTTTATTTCTTTATTTCTTTATTTCTTTATTTCTTTATTTCTTTATTTCTTTATTTCTTTATTTCTTTATTTCTTTATTTCTTTATTTCTTTATTTCTTTATTTCTTTATTTCTTTATTTCTTTATTTCTTTATTTCTTTATTTCTTTATTTCTTTATTTCTTTATTTCTTTATTTCTTTATTTCTTTATTTCTTTATTTCTTTATTTCTTTATTTCTTTATTTCTTTATTTCTTTATTTCTTTATTTCTTTATTTCTTTATTTCTTTATTTATTTCTCTTAACAAGGCAAACTAGAAACTTTCAATAAAATTACAGAACTTTGTGCTGACGGCCTGAAGCATTTTGTGTGGTGTTCCACTGAGTAAAAAGAATGTGGCGCGGACTAGACGAAAGTTCAGATGCAATGAAAATGACATGTGTTGATGTTATGTAATAATCCTAATGCAAAAGAAAAAAGAAACTAACTATAAAACGTTTTAACCAGTTTCATTCAAGCAAGGTATTGTATTTGCACGGATTGAAGTTTTGTGGATACAATATGGCAAGGTGAATGCAAAATTGTGAAAAAGTGTCTTTAACATTCGGAAAAGGATAGTTCCTTGCCGGCTAAGCTATTTGCTGTAAAGGTAGCTGTTGCAAAGTAATACCAAACGCTATTAGCACTGCAAAAATAGCATGTTCTAAACCCTTAACAACATCATGCTTTTTGTTACATGTTTTGGTCAACGTCAGAAGCACACAACCACGTATAAAGACTGGAGATTGGACGTTCCTAAGTACTTTACTGAGTTCTTGTATTATAGTACTATGTGTCAAATTACTACTGTAAACGGCGTGTTGACTGTTAATTTCATGTAATATACATTGATAAGACAAATGTATTCATAAATTTAATATATTTTAATATTATAATGGGTCACTAGTTGACTATGATGGACGTGTTTGCAAATGTTTAATAAAATTCTTTTTTTGGCAAATTGCACGAATTTCACGCAATTTTAACTGACATTTACTTGTAGTGATCATCGTTTTCCTGGGTATTGCATGTTTAGAAGTGGCGGGATCTGTGGATGCAAAACAGAGGCGGTTTGCTGCAGCGCTTCATGAGAGCTTAAATATGTTGTGCAACACATACTCTGTACGTATTATTACAACAGTTTTGTGAGTATTTTAACGTGTCCGTCTATTTTAATATGGATTTTTTTAAATTGTACCCTCAAAACGACAGTTTAAGTGTGAGATTTTAGACATATAATTTTATCAGAGAAGTCAAAACCGCAATTTTTGTTCTTGAACAAATAGCACTGCCAAGGCAAAGTTAATGACTTAAATCGCACTTTTCACATAAATACAAAATAAAAACATTTTTATGTAGGTCGAATCTCAAGCTGTTTGCAAGTCTGTTTCACAATTGAATTGGATTCCACATCCAAGAAATATTAGAGACGTAGGTTTCTCGTTGTCCATTTGTATTAAAACAATACTCTGACGATTGTTTGTTTAGATGAAGTGCGACTCAAATCGTATGCAACCGGTAATTGAAAAATTACGTCAAACATGCGTTAAAATTTGCCAAATCAAGGCTTCACGAGTCAAACCCCAGGACAGCATTTTAAGGTATGCAGGCAAAATTAGATACTAAAACAAAAATTTTATTTTATTTAATTATTTCTAAAACCATTTTATTTTTGGCCGACCCTGGCAACGTAAAATCTAAAATCCGCAATGAAAAAAGATATTATATGTTTTTGAATAAATATTCCTATGGGTTACATATATTATGTAGAACAACTTATGTTATCTTACCCTAATTTGTAAACTTTTAATTTAGATATATACATTTTTTATCACACCTTTAGAACAACCCACCTTGCATTCTGGGCCAACATTACAATGGTTTGCGAACATCATCTTTCCCCCAATGTCATTCAATTTTGCTTGGTAAGAGCATCTAAAGATGCAACCAGTGTTTAAGGACCACAATTTGTTTCTGAAAAAATGAATTTATTTAGAAAAACGAAACGGAATTGCACTGCGACCAACTGGCAACGAATGGCACTCGTAGAAACGATGAAATAGCTTTGGTGGGTTTCGATTAAATGGAGTATGTATGAGTTGTAGTGTGTTTAAACTCTTTCGTGGCGTCGATATTTAGAGAACGTGCGTCCTTCTTTACCCCAAGCGGCTATATTTAGACGGAAAATAAAATCGCCATAACACCGAGAACACAAACTGTAACCGCACAAAACTGCCTTTAGTGAAATGCAATTGGATAGAAAACAAATTCTCCTGCAAAAAAAGAAATGAAATTTACTAAAAAAAGTAGGCATTTTTGCCCTTTTTACCTGTAGCGCTATTAACACAGGAACTCAAAGTACGCCGGTTTGGCAATTTCTGATAAGTGATTCAACGAAGCATAGGTGTATACTATACTTTGACAATAATTGCTGAGTCAGCATTTTGCTAAATTCTATGTTTATACCTCTACCATTTTTAACATGTCATTTGCAATCCAGCCAGTAAAACGCCCTAAAATTAGGTTATAAGTATTTCATTTTCAACCACACCTCAAAGTAGACATTTTGCCATAAGCAAACTAAAATTGCCTGCTGAGTTTGCGATTTGTGTGTATATTTAGATTTTCCTAGAATTTTGTTTATAATTCTCAGGAAGAAGTTCAACCAGTTCTACAGAAGACTATTCAACTCATTCATAAAATTCAGTGTCTTTCCCTGACATTCAGCCACCAGCGTGCAAACCGTCGACAACAACCAATTTGGAACTGAAAACAACCAAATTAATTTACAAAAGCCTGCTATTGCTTTGTTAATACGCTTGTGCTTTTTCATGGCATAGCCATACCGTATCATTAAAATAAAAAAGTAACGCTATTAAACGAAAGAAACATACAATTACAAATGACTGTATAAAAACGTCGCCAAACAAACAAGCTAACACCTTTCAAATGACAGCGACATACCAAATATTTGCTTGACCTAATGTTGGGTCGTGCTCGTTACACAAAGCATGCTTCAAATGCAGCCTTGTAACTTGCCATGCTTCTTTGCTTTCTGCGTATAGTTGCACAGAAAATTATTCATTGCTCATCAAAAAGTGAAGAGTAAAACTGAATCAAGAATTTGTTGTGACTAATTTTCAAAATTAATTCCAAGCCACAAAATGAAGTTGTTTTCTCATCTAAATTATAATTTGTCACAAGCTTGGTATTTCCGTAAATACAACATGTGCTGTGTTTTGTGTCAAATACCGTATTGGGACTTTTTAGGTATAAGTAAACCGCTCGTTATTTTACAATATATTGCAATGCGTAATGTCATCACATTAAATGCATAATATTAACATAAAAGTAAACTTAATAAACTGATGTTGCAATGGACATGTCCGAGAAATTCCGGACGTCTGGTAACCATATGGTGTAAATTAAATGAGGCTTTAAAAATGTCAACAAAAACCAGATTTACAAAGCAGTCATCAGGGCTATGGCGACACCAAAGTTTCGAACATGGGTAATTCCCAAGTGCGCAAGACGAGTTTCTTTCCAGGCAATAGAAAATAGCTGAAGCGTTAACTCGTTTCATTGAAATGATTAGAATTTTTTGTTTTGGCCGTCCGACTGAACAATTCTTATCATAGTTGTTATCGCTTTAGTGAATAAGAACGATCTCAAATTGAGTTCTGAATAATACATGTAACAGAACTGATATATAATTATTTCCTGTTATATGCTCTCTATAAATATATGTTACAAACAGTTTGTGCTGTTTAACGAAGTTATGAACATAACACAGTGATTCTTAAACTGTGTGCTGCAGAATATTCGAGTACATGTCTCATTTCATGTCATTGCAGGGGTGACTGTTTGTGAGTGTGCATGACAATCTTATAAAACTATTTTTAAGAGTTTGCTTCTAAAAACAAACTCATACATCGCATCGCAGTGGCAAAGTATTTTTGTAAACAATGATTATGACGTCAGTGGCGAATCAAGCAGAAACTTTTTTTTTCAAGCAGAAACTTTTTAAAAGGTTTTGTTTGTACTTTTATTATTTTGGGGAGGGGGTGGAAGAGGTGTGAGTTATGGGGTCGAATACGAGCTTCACACAATTAGAAGGGGAGCCTTTAAGCTACTTCACTGCTTGGGGTTGTGACACTTCTTAATTCATTTGTTGTTGATTGTGTACAATTGAATAAATCGGTTGCTGTTATAGTTATACAGATCTTCAAGCCTGGTCAAATCAGTGGTTCTTAACTTTGTTAAATTAGCAAAACATCGGGATTGTAGGCACCACTTTAAAATTCCTCATGTGCTCTCTTCTTTAAGCAATAGTTTAATTTTAGTATGATTTTTTAAAGGTGTACAAGTTAATTTAGGATCTTGCATATGTGTAAAATTACCAACTTTTCTACTCATCTTGTACAGACCCAAAATACTTTTTTTGCTTTATAATACTGAAGGTAATTCAAATGGTAAGTGATACGCAAAACGAAGGCTAGCTTTTTACTTATTGACAAATGTTTTAGCTCAGACAACTTGTTATCTGTAATTGTCTCAGAGAAATAAACTCGTACCACGTATATGATCAGATAGGTTCCTATCGTGGGTTTGAGCTAGATTTTTTTAACCTATCTCTTATTATATGGGAATTATTGATATTTTTGATAACACTTTATGTATGTACCATGTCATCATTAATTTGTATTACGCTTAATTTTGGTCAATCATGGGTTACTTATAACATAATATTCGTTCAGAAATGGAAACGACGCAAAAGTAAATCCTATTTCAATCGCTTGGATGGAAAAGAAGATCTGCATGAATGTTTTAAATACGGAACAGTTGTACTTGTATTTGAAATAATTATTTGCGTTTTAAACTACTTGTTCGGATTCCGAGCGTATGTGCTACTGTATTTTGTTGTTGTTTTGATTTTTACTTTTTTCTTAAATCTTGCAGACAAGTGCATTGCTTGCAACTATTGTTGTCATTCCTGTTGGCAAGTGCCAGAAAAGGTGTTGCACTTTTTCACACTGATTGATGGGGCACCTTCAACTGCTCTTGCGATGCACGATCGTTGTTTTCGACATAAATGCAGTAAACTGGAGTATCAGGTTGTTTTTGTAAAAGTTGCAAAACTATGTGTTTGCGTTTTGTGCAGTGTAATTATGATGTTTATCTTGTGTTTTTATTTGCGTAATCGTTGAAAACACCAATAAAGCTTATTTCTACGAAACTGACTTGGTCTAATACGAAGATAATTTTCAATTTACCCGCTTTGTTGATGCAACCGAAGCACCACAGTACGCCAGGCCCATTGAAGGCGCCATACCGAATCAGCCGGTCACGAAGCATTCACCACCATATGGCAAGGCGTAGGCTAGAAAAATATATCGAACGGCCATGTGGTCTATTAGATTTTCTTTTGGGAATTTAGCGCCCACCAAAAATGGTTTACATCTGTGTTTACCAACCAAAGCAGCAACTTTAGAATTTGTAGAATTACCCACTTACAGCAAAGGCGAAATCAGTCAGGCGTGGAGGGTAGCTAAGGAAAGCGCAAACACCTGAAAAGTCCCGTGCTCGAAACCGTGGTATGATGGTTACCACAAGAATGATATTAACTTTTTAGCAAAGAAACATCTACTTGGGGCCGACACTTGTTCATAATCTGCTGCAACACGATGTGATAGTCTAGTTTACATTACTATATTAACAAACTTTTGTAAACGTATTTTTTTCGTAAGGTCACAAACATATTTTTCCTGTTACGTTCACATAAAAAACCACCAATCAAAAACATGCTTATTTGTGATCCAAACAACAGTTAAAGTAATGGATCAAACCCACAATCATCAGGGCTTCAACTGAAGATCACTGTACTTTACTTTTTTAACTATGAAACAGTAACCGACGACTAAATCATTAAATAGAACAGAATCGGTCAGTTTTAGGTAAGTTAACATATATTTTGCCTACATATACTATACACCTAGATTTTAGATAGATTTCCCCTAGATAGATTCTTTCCTTGGATAACTATAACTTGTGTTTTGTAACATGTACGTCATTCCAACACGTGATAGGAGAAACATTTGCATTCCTACGTTACCCACCGCGCGTCGTTTTAATTTTCGCGCAATCTACTAAAATGTTCTGTGTTTGTTAAAAATGTGCCACGCCAACAATAAACTAACATAAAAACACTGATACTTATTGTGAATCTATACGAACAAGAGACAATGCTAATGAGAATAAAATATTATAGGTTTATTTTATAAATTGTGTTGACTGATTTTAAAACACAGCTGCAGATTGCAATGCTCCATCGCTGTTGTTAAAATACAACCACAAATTCATGATCTAGTACGGATTAGAACTAACACACACACAAAAAACATATAGCCAGTAATACAAAGCCTTTGTTCTAGGGTAGAGGCACTAACACAGGAACTCACAGTACGGCGGTTTGACAATTATCGATAGATGGCGTAAAAATTATTTGCGTCACCTAGCGGAAACTAGCAAACCAGTGTACTATGAGTTCCTGTGTTAGTCCTTGTTCTACGGGAAAGCTTTAGAAAACCAAAATAAAAGGAGGTTCACAATGGAGAGTAAAGATATTGAAACCACAAATTAAACTAAAATCGCATTCTTTATGTTCAGTGGAACATTCGGTTATCAGAGTAAATATTAAGCTGCAGACAGTGCACACTGTTTCGACCTATAAGGTCTCGTCAGTGCAGCTGGTGACGAGAGATCGGCCGCATTGGCTAGTGTAGCCATCAAACGGCACTCCAGTTTGTGGTGAGCAACAGGGTACAACACCATACATCACCCAGTCTGTGCGATGCCACAACTGGGCATACAGCACAAATGAAACTGGCTCACAGTGGCCAAGCAACTGCTTGGGAACCACAGTGAAGTCGGCTCAGTGTCACAGTATCAATGTAAAAGCAAGTAAATATTGTTTTCCCAAATTGCTTTTACAGAGTAAATATTGTTTTCCCAAATTGGAGAACCAGTTTCCAATTGAAGTCTGAACACTGAACAACTGAGAGGTTTGGACAATTTCAACAGGTATTTACGAAGGCAAATCTACAATAAAGGTACGTGAACTCAGCTCAAAATTGTACTTGGTTGATGTAATCTACAGTTTGTATAGGTTTTTAACTGTAGCTAAGTTTAAAATTAATTTTGACATACATTTTTTGGTTGGTGCTCAAATGAGTCTTCACAAGTTTGAAAGTTTTTTATTAATATTGCATACTTTGTGTTTTCAGAACAATGTCGTGCAACTTCACTGACGATCCGGCTCCAATTATTTTAGCATTCATTGGGATATTTTGTTGTTTTGTCAACGCAACAGCCTTTCTTTTCACACTTCGCAGCAACACTCCACAAAATGAACGTCGGAGTTTTGGAATCCGTGTGTATCGTGTACTGGGTGGATCTGGAATAGCAGCGGCAGAAATGCTGAAGGCAATGGGTTGCAGAAATGTTGAAAACACAAATGGCCAAATGTAGCAAGATAAATTTTGCTTTTGATCCTTCGTAGTGGTATAAAATATTACCTAATAAACGTTGTGAAATGCTCAATTGTAATGTATGGTTTAAATTTGGTCATAAACTATAATTTTATCGAGTTTAGCTTTTTAAGTTGGGTTGGGTTTTATTTCGCTCGGTAAAAACATCGCAGTAACACAATTGCACTAAAATATTCATCTTGCCAGAGATAGCTGCGCAACGTTGAGACGTCAGAGAGCTCGACAAAGTAGAGGGTATAGTTGGTGGGGATATGGTAAACGCGCTGCAGCTACACCGTTATTATAAGCGTTATGTTGCGGGGAGGATTTTGCGTTGAGTTGAACAACATTAATTCACAACTACAAAATAGCAGAGAAGGTTAACCATTTTTATTGTCAACATTGAGGGCTTTGTTTCGACGTTGGACAAAAGCATTCGTTACCAGAAGCTCAGCGCGAAAGAATCATGTTTCCATTGAATGTACATTGCACAATCAGGTGGTGTATATATATTTTCACAAAGGCGTCAGCCTTCTTCAGAAGGCGTCAGTCTTCTTTGGCGCGGTGTTAATAGAAAATTATATACATTCTTTATGTTCAGTGGAACATTCGGTTATCAGAGTAAATATTAAGATGCAGACAGTGCACACTGTTTCGACCTAAAGGTCTCATCAGTGCAGCTGGTGACGAGAGATCGGCCGCATTGGCTAGTGTAGCCATCAAACGGCACTCCAGTTTGTGGTGAGCAACAGGGTACAACCCCATACATCACCCAGTCTGTGCGATGCCACAACTGGGCATACAGCACAAATGAAACTGGCTCACAGTGGCCAAGCAACTGCTTGGGAACCACAGTGAAGTCGGCTTAGTGTCACAGTATCAATGTAAAAGCAAGTAAATATTGTTTTCCCAAATTGCTTTTACAGAGTAAATATTGTTTTCCCAAATTGGAGAACCAGTTTCCAATTGAGGTCTGAACACTGAACAACTGAGAGGTTTGGACAATTTCAACAGGTATTTACTAAGGCAAATCTACAATAAAGGTACGTGAACTCAGCTCAAAATTGTACTTGGTTGATGTAATCTACAGTTTGTATAGGTTTTTAATTGTAGCTAAGTTTAAAATTAATTTTGACATACATTTTTTGGTTGGTGCTCAAATGAGTCTTCACAAGTTTGAAAGTTTTTTATTAATATTGCATACTTTGTGTTTTCAGAACAATGTCGTGCAACTTCACTGACGATCCGGCTCCAATTATTTTAGCATTCATTGGGATATTTTGTTGTTTTGTCAACGCAACAGCCTTTCTTTTCACACTTCGCAGCAACACTCCACAAAATGAACGTCGGAGTTTTGGAATCCGTGTGTATCGTGTACTGGGTGGATCTGGAATAGCAGCGGCAGAAATGCTGAAGGCAATGGGTTGCAGAAATGTTGAAAACAAAAATGGCCAAATGTAGCAAGATAAATTTTGCTTTTGATCCTTCGTAGTGGTATAAAATATTACCTAATAAACGTTGTGAAATGCTCAATTGTAATGTATGGTTTAAATTTGGTCATAAACTATAATTTTATCGAGTTTAGCTTTTTAAGTTGCGTTGGGTTTTATTTCGCTCGGTAAAAACATCGCAGTAACACAATTGCACTAAAATATTCATCTTGCCAGAGATAGCTGCGCAACGTTGAGACGTCAGAGAGCTCGACAAAGTAGAGGGTATAGTTGGTGGGGATATGGTAAACGCGCTGCAGCTACACCGTTATTATAAGCGTTATGTTGCGGGGAGGATTTTGCGTTGAGTTGAACAACATTAATTCACAACTACAAAATAGCAGAGAAGGTAAACCATTTTTATTGTCAACATTGAGGGCTTTGTTTCGACGTTGGACATTCGTTTTTTACCAGAAGCTCAGCGCGAAAGAATCATGTTTCCATTGAATGTACATTGCACAATCAGGTGGTGTATATATATTTTCACAAAGGCGTCAGTCTTCTTCAGAAGGCGTCAGTCTTCTTTGGCGCGGTGTTAATAGAAAATTATATACACAACAACTTTCCCAGAGAAAGTTTTTGCCTATCATCTATCGATTTTGCATCAAACCATGTCTAAACATTATTTTTTGTCAAAACAAATTCGGCAGTTAAAGTATTTGTTTATGGCGCAACTGAAACAAAATAACACAAAAGACGGGAGTGAAGGAGTGAAGCGTATCAGAAACAACCAGTCAGTCCGGCGTTAAGCTGAGAGGGAAAATCTTTTTAACGGGACTATAGTTCCCACTGTCACGTGACCGAAACAAAAAATGGCAATTTTTATCTCAAAAACCAGTCTTACGTAAATCTTTGTTGGTGCTTTCGGAGGCCACGTTAACTCAAAGCTATGCATGGACGTGTGGTGTTTGTTTCGCTTTAATTAAAGAACAAGCTCACTGAGAACCACTGTAAGCAACATGTGCATGCTGTGAAAACACATAAGTTCGTGTGCAGCATAGATTTTTATGTATCTGGACATACACACAAGTCTCCTTAGTACACTGAGAAACACTGTAGGCCACATTAGATGTGTACGTTGTTACACAAACTATCTGTGGTCACACACTAGCTTGGAGCAACACGGACATTATTGTGCACAGGAAATAAACGCGCATTCCGCAAGAGGGCAGTGTAGAGGGAATATTGTTGACCGGAAAACCTTTAAAGAAACTGACGTTGAGGTATGTTACGTTTGCCTGAATATTCGTGTGCGTGTAATTTTTATTATTTAACTTGTGCGATTGCGTTAAAATATATGATTTATAACATGTACAATAGTGAGAAGCAAAGGAATATCTGTTATATCGTGGCAGCTACAATTATAAATAATGCTAAATATTGTTAGCATCCTACTTCAGCAACTGGTTTAAAAGCCTATAAAACAGTGCGAGGGCTGTACATCTTCCCAGCAAACGACAAGAGAAAATAGCACGTTCCATGAACACTTTCTGATATGCCTCGTTACTACGGTTTTGCCGGATGTAGTTGTTCATAGCAAAAGCTGTAGCTGGGGCACCACCAATCAGTGTGAAAAGGTGAAGATGATCTTGTGTCCAACATTTCCAGCCAAAATTTTGGTCCCACACATTTACACCGAGAGTAACGATCAAAATGATCACAAAATATCGAACAAAAATCACGCATGTAGCTTCACCAAAAACAGAAAACACACAAATACAAACAACAATTTCTATGATGAAGACAGCGAGTCCTGTCAGGTAACACTGTTTCAATTGGTTTCTCTGATCCTAAACAATAAAAACGAAATAAATGTCTATGCTAGAAATTTTGTATTACGTTGTCAAGCTTCTTTAAAATTAACTTTCAGAGCTTTTAATCAATAGCAAGTATGACTAGTATGATTCATTCAAGAAGAAATATTTTAAAAAATAGACAATCAAAGTACCAACTTTTCATCATAGGTGTCATTTATGTTAGGCCTAAATACCTATTTTTTATTTTTTGCCAAACCTAAATTAAGAATTTTGAATAGCTACCATTTTTGATATGATAGTTGTCTGTGTTTGTTCAATGAACAAAGTTGGTTGTAATCTGGTCAATTTTTAATCCTTTCGGTGTAAAATTTGTGGTGAAAACAACCTGGAGAAGGATATACCAATTAACAACTTTCCTACCTATTCATTAAATTTCACGGTATAGTTAACATTAGTGCACTTGCGATTTAAAAATGCTAAACATGAAAAAATTACCAGTTTGTTTTGCGTTAAAATCAATTAAACTTTTTGGACAACAAGCCAGAGTTGTAAACGGGCCTGAAATTGGAGCCCGAACCCGGCCCAAACCCAAACGAAACAAGCCTGAAACCCGGCCCGAATCTGAATCGTTTTTGAGAGGCCCGTTAAGGCCCAAAAGTTTGATTGGCAGGCGTATAAGCCTCAGGAAAGACCGAGACAACCAACACAATATAATAGACAAAAGGTCTTGAACAAGGCGCTGTTTGACATTACGTCCGGTCCAGAAACTGGCTACTTAGCTAGTTAATTTTGTTCAAAAAAATACTGACACTGAGTGTAAAGTCAGGTCCAAATCAGGGCCGTTTTTTTTTCAACTCTGCAACAAGCCTCGATTTACCTTGAACGTTTCGGTCGTTCATATTCTGCAAACTGTTTTCCATCGATTACCATGAAACGCTTCTCCTGTTATACTCCACCCTTTAAACAAACGGTTCACCAAACCTCAATAACATTGCGCTGTTGTTCAAGTTCATTTAACCAATCAAATCACGTGTAACGGTTGTTGACACGAACAAATGAAATTGGGTATAATATTGTTTGCAACATCAGGTAAACACATGTAATTTGGTCATGGCTTTTATCGGCGGTGACCTATACAATGAACAAAAGTTATGTGGTTTGCGAGCAACTGGCAGTCATTGTGCCTTGCCCACATATTTCGGTGCTGGAAGTTGCCTCGGTTCTTTATGTTAACAGCAACGTCACAGAATTAAAGTTACGTCACAGAGCGAAACCATTGTTGCGGACTCGAGACTTTCCCGGTTTTTATACCCTCTTTCAGCGTTACCTATAACCCCCGTACTGGTGTCACCGTTGTGTAACGCCGTTGATGTGCGTGCAATTGTAAGGCATATGTGGTTACAGGGTTATAAGCGGGCCCGAACCCAAAAGTGCAACCCCTAAACCCGATTCGAACCTACATTTTAAGATAGAAATTCCCCTCGAATTATAGATTTACACAGGTGAAACTACTACACAGTTGTAAAGTCAGATTCGATTAAACCGGTTTCATTGAAACTAGAGCCCGAATACTTTCTTTTTTCTTAGTTGCAAACAGACAAAATGTTTTGGGCTTAAAATTGAGATCCACTATAACAGGGCCAACAAAATCAGCAGAAAAAACCGGTTCATTTACCTTTTTAATTCCACAACTTTTGAGGTTGCGTATATATTTCCGGCTTGGTGTTGATTTCTTTCATTAAATAGAAACAAACACACCTCAAGTTTTGCCATGTTTACATTTTGTCACGTGACAAAGGAAAACTACAGTTTCGTTGACGGGATTTTCCCTCTTAGCTTAACGCCTGGCTGACTTGTTGTTTCTGATACGCTTCAATCCTTCACTCCCGTCTTTTGTGTTATTTTCAGTTGCCTTACACAAACACCGCGCTACCAAGTATGTTTATTATTTACAAGTAATGCACACCCGAAAGTTATCACTCCTACGTCAGGAACTTATTTATCAATGGTTTTCACAACAATCAAAATAACACAGACAATAACCAAAACACCAACAAGCAACACAGAAGCGCAAATGAAACCTTGTTTGTAAGTATATTTGCTGCGTTTATGTCTTATGGAACAGTCACTCATTATAAATACTTTTGCAGGCGCTCCACCAATCTGTGTAAAAATATGCAACACTATTTCGGGAACTCGCCAATAACAGCAGTCACAACATTCTTCTTTGGCAATACGTTTGTCAGTAATAAGAGTTGACAATAACAGTTGATAATAAAATGACAGTAAAATATGCAGCCAAACCATGACCGAAAAGCACACAAATAAAGCAAAAATACATGCGGCAACTTCTAATGCAATGTCAATCCACCCAAACAGTACCACCAGCAAAGCAAATCTTTCTTGTCGCGATTTTCTAACAGTTGGTAGTGATGGTTTGCCTAAATTCGCCTAAAACCTAATTTTTTTAAGGCCCTAAAAGACATGTGTATCAAACAATACCATACGTGAATAATGTGCGTAAGTGATAAATCAGTGGTTCCCAAACTTTATCTACTCGCGTACCATTATTTGGGTTCATGCAGCGTTCTCGTACCACCTACAACAGGGGTTCCCAACCTGTGGTACGCGTACCACTAGTGGTACGCGAAGCTTTTTCCGGTGGTACGTGAGTAGCTTCCGTTTTGTTCACATAAACCTGGATTTACAACCTTATATTTTGTTTATCTGGTTTTGTTTACAAAAAAACAACATTCCCCAGGCCTATTGTCATCGTTACGTAAATATTTCTGTTGTTTCATATCATTACGATCTTTAAAATACAGGTCATGTCAATAGTCAACAAAAGCATAGTTGCTACTTGCTATAAAAAGCCGTACAACGCTGTGGCACAGTTGGCGTTAATTATGTCAAATGATTGCTCTTGAGAGATATTATCTACTGTTTTTTAGCTTAAGCTTCAAATAGCGTCGAATGAAATATGATTCGAACAAATTAGTTGTTCTGCAAGAAGTGGTACCATGCATAGAGCACATTAGTTCTCTATGGTGGTACGCGTGGCAGTGCAGAGCGTCCAAGTGGTACGAGATTGTAAAAAGGTTGGAAATCCCTGACCTACAATAATTGTTAGAAAACTCTTCACAAATTCACAAATAAAAAATGATGGGCAAAATGTTTAATGAATAAAAATGTTACTAAACTTTACTAACTAACTTTACCTTTAGTAACCAAAAGCAAAATTTAGTCAAACTTTTACCGCCCTCGCTACAGTGCTACTGTCAACACAACTAGTAGCTGATTACCAAATCTGACTTTAAGGATTTATTACGTCATAATAACAGATTCATAACGTCATAATACACCTGTTTCGTCACAAAGAAACCCTGCTTTACAGTTCGATGCGTCAATACATCAAGGAATTAGAATTTAGTAGGGAATGTAGTATGAAATTTCACGCTCTACGTAACTTGTGTGAATTAAAATAATGCTTACGATAATCACTAGAACAGGGGTCTCAAACTCAAACTGCTTTGGGGGCCAAAAATAAACTTCTAAGTAAGTCAAGGGCCGCACTATATCGATATCAAACAAAATATTGCAAGATTAAAAAATGAAATGTTCATTTGTGCCATTAGCTACATTAAAAACAATATTGTATTAAATAACAAACAGATATATGTATGAAATATGACGCAACAATCTCAATTGCTGATTCTAAAACTGAGCGAGTTTGATTATCTTGTGAAAACGTGACATATACCACTAATAGAAAAATGATTGTATTATGTAAACTTTCTAGTCAAAAACGGTATTCCGCCAGAGTAAAACACAACTTTTAAAAAGTTACTTCGCGGGCCGCACAAAAACCCTTGGCGGGCCGCATGCGGCCCGCGGGCCGCGTGTTTGAGACCCCTGCACTAGAAGATCATTTGCGATCGTTTGGTGTGAACTGAATAAGTTGCTCGCGTACCACGTTGGAGACCTTCGCGTACCACTAGTGGTACGCGTACCATAGTTTGGGAACCACTGATTTAGACGAATGCTATGGTGCTGGAATTAAAGTGTTATATTTGGAGTGTGTCTTATGTGTGATTATGTATTGTGCTGTTGGTAAGTTTGCATGCATCTTATCCGCCGCGTATTTTGTTGGTGTTGGCTTCGTTACTATGATTTTAAATGTATATGACAAATGCCTTTCACGCAGTGGCTCCCGCGGGCGCATTTCAAAAAATATATACTCCATCGTTTCACGTTCATTGGTGATGCTCCGGCCACTGCTTTTGCTATGAATGATCCAATTCGACACAAATGTAGTAAAGTCTCCTATCAAGAGGGGTTTGTTTACTGTGCATTTGTTTGTTGCATTTTGCTGATATTGTTTTCTGTTTTCACACTATTTTATAGACAAGAACTTAAAAGTCTGATGGAAAAGTAGAATAGCTAAAAGGGCTTATCATTTAAATGTGTATCTTCAAAACGTATCATGTATAAAGATATTTTTGTGCGGTATGTCCAATGCTCTTTATTGCTGTATTATACGCGCTGACAAATATGTTAAAAACAAAAATGTAATATTCGACTTAGGAACAAAAGGGTTCGGGCTCAAGTTTTAATAAAACGGGTTTAAATCGAGTTGACTTCACACTCGGCCACAATTGTGTAGTAGTTTCACTTCTGTAAATCTAATTTGCGACGGGATTTCTAGTTTTAAATGCCGGTTTGGATCGGATTTCGGGCTTGTACTTTCGGGTTCGAGCCCGCTTATAACTCTGTATTCACATGTGCCCTACACTTGCACGCACATAAACGGCGTTACACAATGATGACACCAGTAAGGGGGGTTTATGTAAAGCTGATCACTGATCAGGGTATGAAAACTGGGAAAGCACCAAGCTCGCAACAACGGTTTCGCTCTGTGACGTTGCTGTTAACATAAAGAACCAAGGTAACTTCCAACACCGAAATATGTGGGCAACGCACAATGACTGCTTGTTGTTCACAAACCACATAACTTTTATTCATTGTATAGGTCACCGCAGATAAAAGCCATGACCCAATTAAAAGTGTTTACCTGATGTTGCAAACAATATTATACCCAATTTCATTTGTTCGTGTCAACAACCGTTACACGTGATTTGATTGGTTAAATGAACTTGAATAACAGCGCAGTTATTAAGGTTTGGTGAACCGTTTGTTTAAAGGGTGGAGTATGAAGAGAAGCGTTTCGGTGCAGTTGATCAAAATCAGTTTGCAGCAGAGAAACTACAGAAACATTCAAGATAAATCGAGGTTAGTTTATAAAAAAGTTTATTAATTGTAATGCAAACAGGCTGGTAATTTCTATTTTTCGCATTTTGAAATTGCTAGTACATAAATGGTAATTAAACCGCAATGTTATGTGAGATTTAATGAAAAGGTGTAGGACAGTTGTTAATTGCTATTTCGATTTCCAGGTATTTTCAAGCACCAATTAAACACCGAAAGTGTTAAATTAACCAAAAATTTCTTCATTGCACAAGCACTAACAGCTGTCACATCAAATGGTAAATACTTTTGATTCGGGCTTGGCCTATAACGAGCAAAATAGAGATTTAACCTTAATAGTCAAACTGTTACTAAAATCGATTGTATTTCGGATAGAATGAAACTTTTCGAAAATACTTCTAGTTTAAATAAATAGAATTAATAAAAGCTGTTAATCAAAAGTTCTGAAAATTAATTTTCTGAAAGTAGCTCAACAAACTAACTTATTTAAAAAAAATTAAAGATCATTTATATTCGTTTCTTGTTGTTTGGGAGGAGAGAAACCAATTGGAAAATTGCTGCCTGGCTGAATTCAATGTATTTTCTATGGAAATTGTTTTTTGTATTTGTGTATTTTCTGTTTTGGGTGAAGTTGCATGCGGGATTTGTGTTGCATATTTTGTAAGTATTTTGACCTTTACCCTCGGTGTAAATGTGTGGGACCAATATTTAGGCTGGCAACTTTTGACACAAGATCATCTTCAGCTTTTCACACTGATTGGTGGTGCCCCAGCCACAGCTCTGGCTATGAACAGATACATTCGGCTAAACCGCAGTAACGTGGCTTATCAGAATGTGTTCGTGGACCGTGCTTGTTTTTCTTGTCTTCTGCTGGCAATATGTTCTGCTCTTGCATTGTTTTTGTGGACTTATAAGCTGGTTTCTGAAATAAGATGATGTTTCGTATCATTTATTATTGTAGCTGCCACCATATAACGTATGCTCTTGCGCTTTCCACTATTGTACATTTTATAAACCACGTGGTTGAATGCTATCGCACATAACTTGTTAGTAAACAAAAAACTTAACAAAAACGTATTTATTAACAATGTGAAATAACTGTACGCCAGATCCTTATTGCCGGTCAACAATATTACCTTTACACTGCCCTCTTGCGGATTGTACGCTAATACTCTGTGCACAAAAATATTTTGTGTTGCGCATAAACTGGTGTGTGATCCCACATGCACATCGAATGTAGCTCACAGTGGTACTCAGTTGTCGTCGTAAGCTTGTGTGAATATTTACAGACACACGCTACACATAAACTTGTGTGTACATCAGAGTTGTAAGCAGGCCCGAAATTCGAGCCCGAACCCGAAAGTATAAGTCCGAACCCAGAACAAAATAAAAAAGGCGTTTTAGTGCTGGTGGGAACTAGGTGAAGTTCAGCAATTAGCTACTTAGTTGAGTGATTATATGTGAAAAAACGAACACAGAATTTAAAGTCAGGCCCCCAATCAAGCCCGTTTATTTAACTAAACCTAAGCCCGAACCCGGCCAGAACCCGATCCCGACCCTTCAAGCCCGGCCCGCCTTACAACTGTGGGTGTACACATCAAATGCTTGTAGTGTCTCTCGGTACACTTCAGAAGCGTTTGTGCATTTACAGACACGTGAAAACCTATTATGCGTATGAACTGGTATGTGGTATTTGCGTTAGCATCTAATGTTGCTTACATTGCTCCTCGGTACACTTAGAAACGTTTAGGTGTGCCCAGGCACCCAACAAATTAAGTAAAACATATCTTTGAAAATATTATAAGCGTCTTTCCCTGGCTTATGCGTCTTGCACAGATCTGACATGTTCCACATAAATACACACCATGCTACGCAATTAAAAACTGTTTGATGATTTAGGCTATCACGTAAATAGCTACAACGTCATTTCCTTTACGTTAAACAAAAACTTAGTGCGGAGGTGGAATTGTTTGTTACAAACAGGCAGACAGTTTAAAAATAGTAGATCAGTTGATATGTTACCGATGGCTTTCAGCAAAACTTGATTTAAAACTGGATAATGTAAGTGGTAAGATAAAAAATAACGGACCTACGCCAAACTCACCCAATCTAAAAGCAGTGTTAATGTTAATCTGACGTTTGTTTTTGTTTTTTAATATACAGCAAAAAAGATTTGGCTTTGTGTTAACGACACACCTTTTGGTGAAGAGCTGGGCCTTTTGAACGAGGATTATAGTAGGTTGGTGTACAGCATGAACAGTTTGCTTTAGCTTAGAAGAGATTGCAGTGCTAAACTCGCTGTAGAAACAGCAATTGATTTTTATTGCATTGCAAGTGAATGTCATCTGTAAGGTTGTTTCCCTTTCTGACCATTTTCTGATGCACTTGTTCAATCTCATATATTAAACAACAAAGGTCATAAAATTTGGTGAAAAGTCCGACAGTAATGTGTTGTTTTTGTTTTAGTTAGATCATTAGGTTGTTTTAAAGTTAGATTGAACGTCCACACCGGAAGTTGTAATTTAAGCAAACTTTCTTCAACCGACAAGCAAAATCTTCAATTGACCGAGAATGGTATTTACACTTTTCATAACTTTCCAGTGATTGTAAAACGCAAAAGTTGATATATGTAGCTATTGGGACGAAAATCTGGAAATCATTGGACGTTTTAAAGCAAGTGTAATAGCAGAGGCTCGAAAACACCTGCGCACTGTAAGTTGCGCCTATAGAGCCAACTTAATCACTAATTTTGTTGATTTAAAACAATTTGCATCAGATTAAACTGCGGCCCAACCAAAACAAAAGTTATATCTCTATAAGGTCCAGACGACGTACGAAGGTGAAATTACGATACAAATGTTGGCAGTTTATAGCTAGACCCGATTCAAGCCCGTTTTGAAAAGGGTGGAATGACATAAATTTTTAGCTTAACCCTAAAGTGGGTGTTGAATTTCTGCTTGGTTAAGAAGCAAAATCAAAAAATATAACCTGCTTTAAAGCTGATTACAGCGAAAAAAATTACTTGTGATTTAAGCCCACTTAAATTAATTTCTTTTTCGTGCAACAGTCTAATTGTGTTTATTGTTTAGGAGTGTGGTAATTCCAACCAACATTGTTCACGATTTGAGAAGCAAGCTGCCAACAGGCAACTTTTAGAGGAATGCTATGGTGCTGGAATTATAGTGTTTACTTTTGAGTGTGTCTTTTGTGTGATCATGTATTTTGCTGTTGGTATGCTTGCATGCATATTATCCGCGACATATTTTGTTGGTATTTGCGCTTTTACCTTGTTTTTAAATGCATATGACAAACAACATGCGCGCCGTCGCTCCAGCGAGCGCATTCCAGAACGTGTGCTGCATGTTTTTACACTGATTGGTGGTGCTCCGGCCACAGCTTTTGCCATGAATGATTGCTGCATTCATCACAAATGTAGTAAAGGGCTCTATAAAAAAGTTTTTTTAAACCGTGCAGGTTGGTGCTGCTTTTGGTTGGTGATTTCTGCAGTTCTTTTGCTGAGTCTAATATATTAAGCTAAATTGTCTAAACTTTCACACTATTGCTACTCACAACTAGTGATGTTTTTACAAAAGTACATCAAATAAATGGAAAGTCAAGCTTATTATTTGCTTCAGTTTGTACATAAGTCGTTTTTTGCATTATTTTTCTTTACATGTTGGTAACCATATGTGAACCAAATTTTCTTTCGTTTTTGCAAAATAACTTATCGCTTTTAGATAATTTGTTACGTCTTTTTCTGGCCTATACATCTTTCACAGATCAGAAAGGTTGCCAATAAATACATACACTACACTATGCAATTAATAACTGTTCGATGACGTATCACGTTAATACCTACAACGTCATTTCCTTTGCGTTAAACAACTACGTAGTTCGGAGGTGGAATTGTTTGAAGCAAACAGGCAGACATTTTAAAATAAGTAGCTGAGTTTATCTGTTGTCGATGGCTTTCTGCAGAAAACCTAAATTTAAGACTAGGTAATGTAAATAGTAGATGAAAAATAACGAACCTACGCCGAACGCTGCCAATCTCAAAACAGTGATAATGTTAATCTAATTTGGCTCTGTGTTATCGACCTTTTAAGGTTTAAATATATTCATGCCCAATGTTGAACAGCTTTTAGCTTTTGTTGTGTGTTTTTTCAACAGTTTAGAACTTTAGTTTTTAATCTTTAAACGTTTATTCATGCTGTTGGCATAAATGGAAACACATAAATAATGGTAAGTAGAATTCATCTTACAGTTTTACGACATGACAGTATATGTAGCGGTATAATTTAAAATCTAAAAAGTAAGGTGCCATTACAAGTCCATCTCATAGTATTTATAAGCTGTGCCCTTCGAAGAAAAAAAACGTTTTATACAAACATATCTTGTAACTTTTTTTACAAAAGTATTTACCACATGATAACGAAATTTGTATTTAACCTTTAGGATCAAGGCAATTCAAACTCACATCACTTATTTTACAAACCACAAACTACAACAACAAGTTACTTTGATACTTGCCAGGGCGCGGGAATTTTCATATTTGTTCTGGAAATTGTATTTTGTGTAATTATGCTTTGTGCTGTTGGTGCAAATGCATATGGCATATTCTTGATATATTTTGTTCTCATTTGGATCCGGACTCTTGCTGTAAATGCTCTTGACAAGGGCCTAGCATGCGATGGCTCTCCCCAGCGAATACCAGAAGATATGCTGCATTTTTTCACACTGATAGTTTCCTATCAAAATAGGAAAGTAAAGTTTCCTATCAAAATAAGTTTTTGAGTCATGCAAGCTATTGCTGCATTTGGCTGATGATTTTTGCCGGTATTGCAGTTCTTAACGCAAAATGGTTTGCAGTGTCCCTTGTTCTATCAATGTAGCTTGTGCTCAATGTTAGAACTAAATGTTTCACCAAACTATTACTATAGGCTCAAGTTTACGTTGATATGTACAAAAACACTAAGTATTAGTTGTGGATGTTATACATCTAAAAACGACAACGCAAAGAGCAATTCAATAAGACAGAGTTGTGGTGTTATCCAAAAGTTAATTTAATTCCCTTTATTCATGCTTACAAGCATTAATCGGAGAATCTGTAGATTGAATGGCGTTGAATGGCAGCGAATTCAACACCTTTGGGTGAAGGCTTGGGGCCTTTTAAACTTTTATTATACGTTTTGGTGTAGCCCACAGCATGAAAGCTTGGTAAAGCTTAATAGAGTATGTAGTGCTAAACTTGCTGTCCAAACAGTGAATGATTTATATTGCTTTACAAGTAATTATAAACTGTTGATATGTTTTTTCTATCTTATTTTCTGAATCCTATGTTCACACTATATTTTCAATGCATTTTTAATGATAAAACCTTGCCCAAAACCTAATAGCTATAACTGTGAGCATTTTTTGGAGATATACGGTGTTAAAAAGGTATTTGTGTTCTATTTCCCACCTATCGAAATTTACCTAAAGGTGGGTCTGCCGTGGGGTTTGTGTTCGTTGATTTTCCAGTTATTACAGTGTTAGCAGCTCTAACAAACTGACGCAAATAGAACCAACCCAACTCCGTTTAAAAATCATTCAGGCGTTAAACGTAGGCTCGTAGGGGAAGTAAACTGGAGAAGAAAAACGTGATCAAAACAACAGTTTGCCTTATGACGAGACTGAAACTTTTTTCTTTCTTAAAATGATTTGAACATCAAAAACCGTACAATTAACGGTTGTGTTGATAGGCGGGTAATGCATCAAACGGGCTGTCAGATATCTTCATTAAGTTTGCAGTTCAATGTCGCTAAACTTGTGCGCAATGGAAGTGTTAAATGTTTCACCATACTATTGCTATAATTTCAAGTTTACCTTGATATGTGGAAACGCAGTAAAATGTTGTGATATTTGTTATACATCTGAAAACGACAATACAAAGAGCAAGTCAGTCAGACGGTTTTCCTTTCATTCATGCTTACAGCCATTAATTGAAGAATCCGTAGATTGAATGGCGTTGAATAGCAATGGATCCATTTTTAGTTAGACAAACCTTTGGGGAAAGGGTTGGGCGTTTTGAAACGAGGATTACAGTCGGTTGGCGTACAACATGAACAGTTGGCAGCAGAAACAGTATAGCTTAATAGAAAATGTCGTGCCAAACTTGCTGTAGAAACAGCAGTTCATTTATATTGCTTTACAAGTAAATGTAAGCTGTTAAGTTGTTTTCCTTTCTGACCGTTTTCTGTTTCGCTTGTTCGCACTTGTATATCGAAAAACGGAGGTCATAACATTTGGTAAAAGGTCAGCCCTTCTTGTTGCTGTTTTAGATCATTGGGTGTTTTTTTTAAATTAGATTAAACATCCACACCTAGAAGTTGCCATGGCATTTCGGCAAAAAATATTCAACAGTTTGTAAATTGAATTATAGTCTCCTTTGTTTATTTGTGACGTCGTATTTTATCGTAGGGTGAATCCGATTCGTTACTAGCCCCGTGTCTGTTATCATAGATATTAGTTGGATTGCTACCGCTTGCGAATTGATCGTGGACTTCCCCATGTTGAGATAATTGCAAAGTGTCGTAACTGACTTCATCCAACTGATTGTGATCGTATTTTCGAACATGTGATTGTTGTCCATTGTCGTGAACCTTTGTTGATTGTTTCAACTTTCTGACCTGAGCATAGACATCGCTGCTTCCTGCTGCTGGCTTTGCAACTTCGTCAACCGCAATGCTTTTGTGACGTGCTTCCTGGATTTCGTCATAATGACTGACTGCATGTTTTTGATGACGTGTCGAAGGTTGTGTTGAATGGTTGGCGAAACTGTTTTCTTCGTTATGAGGAATGTTGTACGTTTCTTCGGGTTCAAATTCGTCGCCTGTAACACAATTAATTCGATCCTGTTTAATTTTTTCAGCAAGCCGAATAGTTTTATTCTGAAACTGACAATAATGGTTGTAAAATGGAAACAACAATTATGAAAGGTAATACAGTGTATGTAAGTTTACCATTGTTGAATTATTTTTCAAAAACAAACAAATTATAGTTTAAACAAGTTATAGTTACTGTTATAAACAACTGTCGTATGTTTTCTACCCTCTACATCATATTCAATCACTGCAGCTGCGTTCACCGGTTTGTTTCTCCTGCGGAAGGAAACGCCGAATTTACTTTCTTAAAGAGTGAGAAAACATCAGTACAAGTGACTTATTGCAAACTTTCAGAGAAAGTTCCAAAATCACAAAATGATTTTCCTACTTATAGTCTTACTTGGACAGGTTGTTGATCAAATTTGTCCTATGTGTTAAGTAAAGTAAAGTTATGTACAGAAACCTACTGCAGTTACCTTCTTTTCTTGTGTGACGTAACAAAGAAAACGAAAATGCAGATTATGACTAATATGACGCATCCGCTTGCTGTTGAAGCAATGATGGCTGTGTTAGCATTCGTTATGGCTGCAAAAATCAGAGAAAAAAACGTTTTAAATTTATCAACAGCATACACTTGACAAAATTAAATGTGATGTTTCGTTTTTCCGGGTTTTTGTGTCTGAAAATTGTTTATTCAACAATTTGTTCCGGTAAGTTTCTAATCAGTCAATTTGGTAATTGTTTCTTACCTTGTGTAGTGGTGTCAGTTGGCGAAATTTTGGTTGTATTTCTTACTATGGATGGTGTTAATGTAGTGGAAATAGTTGATTTGGCAGATTGGCAGATTATAGTAGGTTGGTGTACAGCATGAACAGTTTGCTTTAGCTTAGAAGAGATTGCAGTGCTAAACTCGCTGTAGAAACAGCAATTGATTTTTATTGCATTGCAAGTGAATGTCATCTGTAAGGTTGTTTCCCTTTCCGACCATTTTCTGATGCGCTTGTTCAATCTCATATATTAAACAACAAAGGTCATAAAATTTGGTGAAAAGTCCGACAGTAATGTGTTGTTTTTGTTTTAGTTAGATCATTAGGTTGTTTTAAAGTTAGATTAAACGTCCACAACGGCAGTTGTAATTTAAGCAAACTTTCTTCAACCGACAAGCAAAATCTTCAACTGACCGAGAATGGTATTTACACTTTTCATAACTTTCCAGTGATTGTAAAATGCAAAAGTTGATATATGTAGCTATTGGGGCGAAAATCTGGAAATCATTGGACGTTTTAAAGCAAGTGTAATAGCAGAGGCTCGAAAACACCTGCGCACTGTAAGTTGCGCCTATAGAGCCAACTTAATCACTAATTTTGTTGATTTAAAACAATTTGCATCAGATTAAACTGCGGCCCAACCAAAACAAAAGTTATATCCCTATAAGGTCCAGACGACGTACGAAGGTGAAATTACGATACAAATGTTGGCAGTTTATAGCTAGACCTGATGCAAGGCAGTTTTGAAAAGGGTGGAATGACATAAATTTTTAGCTTAACCCTAAAGTGGGTGTTGAATTTCTGCTTGGTTAAGAAGCAAAATCAAAAAATATAACCCGTTTTAAAGCTGATTACAGCGAAAAAAATTACTTGTGATTTAAGCCCACTTAAATTAATTTCTTTTTCGTGCAACAGTCTAATTGTGTTTATTGTTTAGGAGTGGGGTAATTCCAACCAACATTGTTCACGATTTGTGATGCAAGCTGCCAACAGGCAACTTTTAGGCGAATGCTATGGTGCTGGAATTATAGTGTTTACTTTTGAGTGTGTCTTTTGTGTGATTATGTATTTTGCTGTTGGTATGCTTGCATGCATATTATCCGCGACATATTTTGTTGGTATTTGCGCTTTTACCTTGTTTTTAAATGCCTATGACAAAAAACATGCGCCCCGTCGCTCCCACGAGCGCATTCCAGAACGTGTGCTGCATTTTTTTACACTGATTGGTGGTGCTCCGGCCACAGCTCTTGCCATGAATGATTGCTGCATTCATCACAAATGTAGTAAAGGGCTCTATAAAAAATTTTTTTAAACCGTGCAGGTTGGTGCTGCTTTTGGTTGGTGATTTCTGCAGTTCTTGTGCTGAGTCTAATATATGAAGCTAAATTGTCTAAACTTTCACACTATTGCTACTCACAACTAGTGATGTTTTTACAAAAGTACATCAAATAAATGGAAAGTCAAGCTTATTATTTGCTTCAGTTTGTAAATAAGTTGTTTTTTGCATTATTTTTCTTTACATGTTGGTAACCGTATGTGAACCAAATTTTCTTTCGTTTTTGCAAAATTACTTATAGCTTTTAGATAATTCGTCACGTCTTTTTCTGGCTTATACATCTTTCACAGATCAGAAAGGTTCCCAATAAATACATACACTACACTATGCAATTAATAACTGTTCGATGACGTATCACGTTAATACCTACAACGTCATTTCCTTTGCGTTAAACAACTACGTAGTTCGGAGGTGGAATTGTTTGAAGCAAACAGGCAGACATTTTAAAATAAGTAGCTGAGTTTATCTGTTGTCGATGGCTTTCTGCAGAAAACCTAAATTTAAGACTAGGTAATGTAAATAGTAGATGAAAAATAACGAACCTACGCCGAACGCTGCCAATCTCAAAACAGTGATAATGTTAATCTAATTTGGCTCTGTGTTATCGACCTTTTAAGGTTTAAATATATTCATGCCCAATGTTGAACAGCTTTTAGCTTTTGTTGTGTGTTTTTTCAACAGTTTGGAACTTTAGTTTTTAATCTTTAAACGTTTATTCGTGCTGTTGGCCTAAATGGAAACCCATAAATAATGGTAAGTAGAATTCATCCTACAGTTTTACGACATGACAGTATATGTAGCGGTATAATCTAAAATCTAAAAAGTAAGGTGCCGTTGCAAGTCGATCTCATAGTATTTATAAGCTGTGGCCTTCAAAGAAAAAAAAAACGTTTTATACAAACATATCTTGTAACTTTTTTTACAAAAGTATTTACCACATGATAACGAAATTTGTGTTTTGCCTTTAGGATCAAGGCAATCTAAACTCACATCACTTATTTGATGAACCACAAACTGCAACGACAAGTTCCTTTGATACTTGCCAAGGCGCGGGAATTTTCATATTTGTTCTGGAAATTGTATTTTGTGTAATTATGCTTTGTGCTGTTGGTGCAAATGCATATGACATATTCTTGATATATTTTGTTCTCATTTGGATCCTGACTTTTGCTGTAAATGTTTTTGACAAGGGCCTAGCATGCGATGGCTCTCCCCAGCGAATACCAGAAGATATGCTGCATTTTTTCACACTGATTGGTGGTGCTCCGGCCACAGCTTTCGCAATGAATGATCCTATTCGACACAAATGCAGTAAAGTTTCCTATCAAAAGAAGTTTTTGAGTTATGCAAGCTATTGCTGCATTTGGCTGATGATTTTTGCCGGTATTGCACTTCTTAACGCGAAGTGGTTTGCAGTATCCCTTGTTTCTATCATTCTATCAATGTACCTTGTGCAAACTATTACTATAGGCTCAAGTTTACGTTGATATGTACAAAAACACTAAGTATTAGTTATGGATGTTATACATCTAAAAACGACAACGCAAAGAGCAATTCAATAAGACAGAGTTGTAATGTTATCCAAAAGTTAATTTAATTTTCTTCATTCATGCTTACAACCATAAATCGGAGAATCTGTAGATTGAATGGCGTTGAATGGCAACGAATTTAACACCTTTGGGCGAAGGCTTGGGGCCTTTCAAACTTTTATTATACGTTTTGGTGTAGTCCACTGCATGAAAGCTTGGTAAAGCTTAACGGCTTAATAGAGTATGTGGTGCTAAACTTGCTGTCCAAACAGTGAATGATTTATATTGCTTTACAAGTAATTATAATCTGTTGATATGTTTTTTCTATCTTATTTTCTGAATCCTATGTTCACAGTATACTTTCATGCATTTTTAATAATGAAACCTTGGCCAAACCGTAATAGCTATAACTGTGAGCAATTTTCGGAGATATACGGTGTTAAAAAGGTATTTGTGCTTTATTTCCCACCTATCGAAATTTACCTAAAGGTGGGTCTGTCGTGGGGTTTGTGTTCGTTGATTTTCCAGTTATTACAGTGTTTAGCAGCTTTAACAAACTTACGCAAATAGAAGCAACCCAACTCCGTTTCAAAATCATTCAGGCGTTAAGCGTAGGCTCGTAGGGGAAATAAACTGGTAGTTAAAGTTAATCACGTGATCGAAACAACAGTTTGCCTTATGACGAGCTGAAACTATTTTCTTTCTTAAAATGATTTGAACATCAAAAATCGTACAATTAACGATTGTGTTGGTAGGCGGGTAATGCATCAAACGGGCTGTTAGATATCTTCATTAAGTTTTCAGTTCAATGTCGCTAAACTTGTGCGCAATGGAAGTGTTAAATGTTTCACCATACTAGTACTATAATTTCAAGTTTACCTTGATATGTGGAAACACAGTAAAATGTTGTGATATTTGTTACACGACAATTCAAAGAGCATGTCAGTCAGACAGCAGGATGAGATGAAAGTTTGCCTATATAAGTTGTTTTCGTGCATTATATTTCGTTTAATGTTTTTAACCTCATGTTGACCAAATTTTCTTCCTTTTGCCAAAATAACATTTTTGTGACAAATTATCCACAGCAATGCTACATTCTATGTAATAAATATAAGGAATATGTTTGTTTCAAATTTCGGTATTTGCATAGTTAATAATACTAAATGTTTGTAACTTGGGCGACCTATAGGTGATGTCCATGCCAATAAGCTTCATATTGCAACCAAATGTTGCGATAGGTAAAATAGCTAAAGTTTAAAACCAGTGATGCACCGAAGTTTCGACCGGCCGAAACATTTCAGCTGAATCAGCTGTTTTCCCATGTTTCGGTTTCGGCCCGAACTTTTTTAAAATTTCGGCCGAAATCGAACTTTTTTATTGCATGGATTTTGGGCCTTAACCTTAATTTACGCCCATACGACATAATAAATTAACTATTTGTTGTATCTATGAAATACTAGCAAAATATTTCAAAATATTAGATGTTTAGCAAAAGTGATTCTAGTTTGTCAAAACTGAGTTAATTTGCATAAACAACACAAGATTCAGTTAAAAACATCAAAAGAAACAGGGATTTTAGGTTCGGCCCTATTCGGTTAAAGTTACAAATAACTTTTAGGTGGGTTCGGTGCATCACTATTTAAAACCACAGATTACAATTCCCATCAATTGTATTACGCGAGAGCAAAGACAGTCATACATGAAGGGTAGGGCAATGTAACGCCTTTATGAGGCCAATGAAGTCTGTAACAACAGTTTTGCCATGTGAAGTTGCTGCAACATTTAGAGTCTAGATTCTAGACTATGAAAAGAGCAAGCACCTTATAGCAGAGTTTACCTAACTGGCAAGTCACCATTGAAACAAACCTAAAGTATAGATGCCAGTGTTAAACTGTTTAAGGTATTTTTAATCATATCAGTGTAAAATTTGCTTTGTTTTGATTTGTTCTTGTTAAAGTGTACAAGAAATTGTTTTGCACATTTAATACGGATTGTGGTTGGAAAACTTTGATAATAGTAACTTTCATAAAAAAGCAATTTTCTTTATAACTTTATTCCCTAATTTAATCGACTATTTCACATGTTGTTTGTCTATATTGAGATTTTTCACGATTTGGATTCACGATTGCGCAAAGAGCAATTCAATAAGACAGAGTTGTGGTGTTATCCAAACGTTAATTTAATTCCCTTCATTCATGCTTACAACCATTAATCGGAGAATGTGTAGATTGAGTGGTGTTGAATAGCTGCGAATTCAACACCTTTGTGTGAAGGCTTGGGGACCTTAAAACTTTTATTATACGTTTTGGTGTAGTCCATAGCATGAAAGCTTGGTAAAGCTTAATAGAGTATGTAGTGCTAAACTTGCTGTTCAAACAGTGAATGATTTATATTGCTTTACAAGTGAATATAATCTGTTGAATTGTTTTTTCTATCTTATTTTCTGAATTCTATGTTCACACTATACTTTCATTGCGTTTTTAATGATGAAACCTTGCCCAATCCCTAATAGCTATAACTGTGAGCATTCTTTTGAGATATACGAGGTTAAAAAGGTATTTGTGCTTTATTTGCCATCTATCGAAATTTACCTAAAGATAGGTCTGCCGTGGGGTTTGTGTTAGTTGATGTTCCAGTTATTACAGTGTTAGCAACTCTAACAAACTGACGCAAATAGAAGCAACCCAACTCCGTTTAAAAATCATTCAGGCGTTAAACGTAGGCTCGTAGGGGAAATAAACTGGTAGTTAAAGTTAATCACGTGATCGAAACAACAGTTTGCCTTATGACGAGCTGAAACTATTTTCTTTCTTAAAATGATTTGAACATCAAAAACCGTACAATTAACGATTGTGTTGGTAGGCGGGTAATGCATCAAACGGGCTGTCAGATATCTTCATTAAGTTTGCAGTTCAATGTCGCAAAACTTGTGCGCAATGGAAGTGTTAAATGTTTCACCATACTAGTACTATAATTTCAAGTTTACCTTGACATATGGAAACACAGTAAAATGTTGTGATATTTGTTATACGATGATATTTGTTATATCTGAAAACGACAATACAAAGAGCTAGTCAGTCAGACGGTTTTCCTTTCATTCATGCTTACAGCCATTAATTGAAGAATCCGTAGATTGAATGGCTTTGAATAGCAATGGATCCATTTTTAGTTAGACACACCTTTGGAAAAAGGATTTGGCGTTTTGAAACGAGGATTACAGTCGGTTGGCGTACAACATGAACAGTTGGCAGCAGAAACAGTATAGCTTAATAGAAAATGTCGTGCTAAAGGTGTAGAAACAGCAATTGATTTGTATTGCTTTACAAGTAAATGTAAGCTGTTAAGTTGTTTTCCTTTCTGACCATTTTCTGTTTCGCTTGTTCGCACTTGTATATTGAAAACGGAAGTCATAACGTTTGGTCTAAAGGTCAGCCCTTCTTGTTGCTGTTTTAGATCATTGGGTGTTTTTTTTTAAATTAGATGAAACATCCACACCTAGAAGTTATAAATTGACCAGATTTCATCGACAAGTTCTCATCTGGCAAGCAACATCTTCAAATTGGACCAAAATGGTATTTATACTTGTAACTTTTCAGTTGTGAAAAATTACAAAACGTTGTTATACTTAGCTATTGGGGCAAATATCTGGAAAATACGGGGCGTTCTAAAACATAGAAAAAATTCTGTAACCTGCTGCCCTTCGGATAGAAATTGAGTATCCTTTAGACCAGTGGTTCCCCACCTATAGGGTTCGCGGACCCCCAAGGGGTCTGTGTGATGGGTTTCGGGGGTCCGTGGAGGCAAACATTTGTAGTAGCATTACCAACAGTACAATATTAAAGTTTCCAAACCGTTTTTTACAATCCTGCATATGAGTGCAAGCTTTTTATCATACCCATGGATCAGGAAAACTTTTTACCTCCATTGTGACATCACAGTTGTGATTGTTACCTCCATTGTGACATCACAACTCACATTAACAATATATCTTATTGTGTATTGTGCACCAGAAATCGCTTTCTTGCATTGACTGCTACGGTACAGAACTTTATTGAGATTGAGGGACTGTGAAGGTTGATTAAAATTCTGCCCAAATAAGCGAAAGTGATAACCTAATAATGCAGAAAACGAAAAACATAACAAGACTAATTTACGTTGGGGGTCCGTGGACCTATAAAAATTACGTAGGGGGTCTGTGACTACAAAAAGTTTGGGAACCACTGCTTTAGATTCTCTAAAGTTTAGAGAGAGGGTTTAAACTATAGTTGTTATGCATTGCGAAAACGCCCACACCTAAAATTATAAAATATTTTTTGGGCAAAGTTTTAACATTACTGTGATCAATTCAATTCAATGGTTTATTTGTCACGAGACATTGCACAACGAGAAAAAAACGAAATTGCACAACAAAAGTATCTGCGTGACGGGTCAATGAAAGGCCAATCATTGGCCGCCAAGTCATTGACCTACTATTGTTTATTCAGTAGCGATGAACTACGAAAAAGGACGATGGGTAATTAGCGGTCACCTAGACCGAAAGAGTGACTGTTAGGGCGAAGTTGCTGAGCAATGCAGCAGCAACGATACGTAATAAAATAAAGAAACATAGCAATACAATGGAAGAACGAAATCGCAAGAATGATTTTGAGTGAATCGTTGTGGGTATGCGCAAGATTGATTTGAAAAGCTGGAGGGCAAATTAGCAAGGAAAAAAGAAGGCCAGCAGCGCGTAATAGTTGTTGATTGGACACCGTAATCAGAACAAAAACAATGCAAGGCATGTTTACCACAGCACGTGGGTGGGGGCAGCATGTAATGACTGAACAAATTTTAAAATAAAGCGTATTTGCTAACAAGAAACTGCTTTACTTTCTTTTTGAATGTGTGAAAACCAACGTGTTTAATGTTTTCAGGCAGACTGTCCCACACTTTAGAACTGGCATAGAATATAGTGTTTTGTGCTCGTTGTGACGAAACTCGATGCAAAAAGTATTGGCCTCTTGCTGCCAATCTGGTGTTGTGCTGGTGAATGTGCTGTATTGGTGTTAAATATTGGTGAAAAGTCTCAGGTAATGCCATGCTTTTAAAAGAAATACAAACTTTGCTAACTCTGTGAAATGAATGTCTTTTAATTTCACAATGTTTGTTTTTTTGTACAGAGGTGTTGGCGACGTGCGGTATGGGCTGTGAGTTATAATTTTTAAAATCCTGTTCTGAAGGGATATTAATGGCTGCAAACTAGTTGGATTAGCAAAGCCCCAAGCTATGATTCCATGCAGGAGGTATGGGTGTACCAATGAGTAATACACAGCTCGGAGGGTTCGAAATTGCATAAGATGTCGTAGCTTGGCAAGCATGCCGGCACTGCAACTAATTTTTTTGCGAAGATATTGTATGTGGGGTTTAAAATTTAATTTGTTGTCAAAAAACACGACAAGGTTTTTCACTGTTTGCACCTCTTCTATAGAGTTGTGTCCATATGTTATTTTAAATTTGGAATGAAGGATATCTTTCTTCTTGGTGAATATTATAAATTTTGTTTTTTTGTAGTTTAGTGACAACTTGTTTGCCCGCATCCATTGGTCAACCTTGCCAAATTCTTCATTTACATTTTTTGTAGTACAGAGAAGTTGCTGCCTGACATCCAGAGAAATGTGTCATCCGCAAATAATCTTGTGTTAAATCTAGATGCTGTTGGCAAGTCATTTATATATAATATAAAAAGCAAAGGACCCAAAATAGATCCTTGTGGAATGCCACAAGTCACATCTCGGCTGCCAGAATTGTGGTTTGGATAGATGTGAGTAATTTGCTTCCGATCTGTCAGGTAACTTTTAAAAAAATCCAGTATGTGTCCTCTAAAACCATAGCAACTTAACTTTTGCAGCAGTATGGTGTGGTCAACAGTGTCAAATGCTTTTGCCAAATCCAAGAAAACTCCACAGGTGATTTGACCATTGTCACAATTTAAAACAAGTTGGTCATGAATTTCTGCTATAGTCAGACTTGTGGAGTGTTTGGGTCGGAAGCCGTTCTGGAACTTGGTAATGAGTTTAAACTTGTGCAGGTAATCTGTCATTCTGCTGTGTATTAATCTTTCAAGCACTTTTGACACAATTGGTAACAGTGATATTGGCCGGTAGTTGGACATTTCCTGGGAATTCCCACCTTTGAAGCACGGAATGACTTTTGCCAGTTTTAGACAGTTGGGATAGACACCGGAATGAACACATTCATTGAATATGTCACTAAGCAGATGAGATAGATATGGGGCAGCAAGTTTAAGCAATTTTACAGGTATATCGTATGTCCTGGTGCCTTCCTTTCGTTTAGTGCCATTACAATATTATAAACCTCACTTGCATCTGTAGGTATAAGTGAAAATGAATTTGAAGTCGGACAGGGAAGAAATATTGTTGGAGGTTGTGGTGTAGAGAGAATTTTGCTTGCCATGTTGCTGCCAATTGTCGAAAAATAGGTGTTGATTGCATTAGCTATTAATGTGGGATCTGTAATGTGTTGTGAGTTATTTGTAACTTTTGTGATGTTGTTGTGTTTTGTTTGTTTGTGTGAGGTGATATTCCGTATTGTCTGCCAGGTTTTTTGGGGATTGTTTTGGTTAGCTGTAAAAAGGTTTGTGTAGTAAAGTTGTTTAGATTTTGTTATGACATTTTTAAGCATTTTTGCATAAAGTTTGTAAGTTGTTTTGATGTTTGTGTTGTCCGAGTGGATTTTTTTTTTGTACATTTTGTTCTTAGTATTAATGGAGTTCAGAATTGCTCTTGTGATCCATGGGTTATGTTTGCGACGATTTTTGGGAGGCTTAGCATATGGTGCATGTTTGTTTATTACTTCTTGCAAAAGCGACATTATGTGAACCATTGTTTCTTCAACAGATGTAGGTAATATGACGTTGGCTTGGATTTGCAGTATATCTTCACAATAGCTTTCTAGATTGAAGTTTTTATAGGTTCTGAATTTCCTTGTTGTGGTCACTACTTTGTGTGGGATGTGTTTGGCAATGACGAATATTGGAAGATGGTCAGATATATCAAATTCTACTAAACCAGGTACGAGTTGCCCTATGTCATTATTTGTATATATATGATCTATGGCAGATCTTGTTAGGGAAGGAGCTATGTGAGAGTATGTATTGATCAATGATTTTAAGTTTAGGCTTGTCAACATTTCCTTGTAGTTGTTGCATAGTGTACTGCTAGTACTTAGGTCAATATTGAAATCCCCAAGAATGTAAAAAACAGTTTTCTTTTTATTTAGAGCAAACAGACATTTTTCTAAGTTTGTCTGAAATTCGGAAATGTTATAACTTGGATGTCGATGTACCACCCCTATGATCACATGTTTTGTATCCTGAAGTTGTAGCTTAACCCAAAGGTTTTCACATTTTGGCATTGCAATGAAATATGTTTTAGTAATATTAAATGTGAATGATTCTTTAATGTACAAACCAACCCCACCAGCATGTGTTTCAGAATTATGCTGAACAAACTTGTATCCGGATATGCTAACATTTAAAGAGGTTTGATCATTGAGTTTGGTTTCGGAGATTGCAATGATGTCGGGCTTTAAATTACAGGTATCAATGAACTCCATCAAAACATCATAGTTTTTTGTCAAACTTCTTACATTAAAATGAATTATCACAATGTCATTACAAGAGACAGTTGAAAGTAAGGAATTGTAATCAGTTATATCATAATATGTTGCCATTCCAGTCATTTAAATGTAGTATTCATTTGAGACAGTGTAACAACAAGTAAAAAAGGAAAAACTAACAATAATAATTTATCACCAGGACAAAAGCTGTGGATATATATATACATTACTTGTCAACAATCCTTGAGGCTTCTACATCATCCCATGGAATGTTGTGAAGACTCATGTCCTCTATATTCCGTATAGCAATGGTTGCACTTTCATCATCCTTTTTCAAAAGAATTGTTCCATTTTTTGTCCATATGTACTGAAGATTTGCTGATTTTTTTGTGATGCAGACAGCAGTTAAACAGCTTTCTGTTCATTTTTGTTAAACTTTCATTAATGAAGATTTTTGATTTGTTGGCTTGTCTAACTTGTCTAAGTTTTCCCCTGTTGTTATATATTTCATCTCGAATTTTCCTTGTCGTGAATTTGGCAATAATTGTTGGGGGATCTTTGCGACGATCATTTTTAACTACTCCAATTCGATGTGACACACTTATGTCAGCTTTTGTGACTTTTACACCAACTTGTTTAGACACTGCAATGATAATCTCGTCAGTACTTTCTTCTTTGTTGTAATTAATTCCTTTAAATTCCAGACAGTCCCTTCTTCCGTATTGTTCCAGTGCATTTAGTTCATTTTTGCTTTCATTTAGTAGTTTTTTCATTCCTTTAATATCTTTCTTCAGTGTCGCATGTTCTGTTTTTACTTTTTTGATTTCCTCCTCATTTGTTGTTACCTTTTTTCGAATACAGTCATATTTTTCAGACAGAAATTGCTGACTTTTTTTAATGATTTGAATCTATTCCATCATTTCGTTCATTTTTTCGCTGTTTTCCTTTGTTTGGTTTAATACAGCATCAAGTTTGCTTATCCAGGTGGACTGTGCTTGCTGTCCAGTCTTTTTTGGAGTTGTTTTAGACATGACAATTATTTAATTGATCACTGGTTTAAACGCTACAAAACAGTTTGTGATCAAAGAAAGCGGGGTTCACGATCTTATAAGCTTAATTGTATTTGACCTTGCCGAAGTAAAAGTTGCACACCCTGCTCTGAGGTGCGAACTCAAAACCGAAACCGACTCGACCTCATTTTTTTAAGTTATACCTATAGTAGTTCTACAAGACTTACTAAGGTAAATTTACAATAGAAAGATGGCTAAGTGTAAAGTTAGACCCAATTCAAGCCCGTTGTGTCCAGACTTAAGCCCAAACTGGTATGACAAAACTTTAGGTTAGGTCTAAAGAGTGTGTAATGTTTCTTGTGGGTGGAGAATTTAAGAAACAAAACCGAAAGATACAGCTTGAGTTAAAGCGGTTTGAGCCATGTAGTTTGACGGTATCAACTTGTGGTGTAGCAAAACCCACCTAAAATCATTCACGTGCTTTTCAAAACTTTATAATTGTTTTTTTTTTGTTTAGGAGTGGAACAGTTACAATCAATATCGTCCACATCATTATGGGGTCAATCGTTTAGACGATTGCTATGCTGTTGGTGTTTTTGTGTTTATTCTTGAGTGTTTGGTTTGTTACCTGGCTGGTAAACCTGAAAGTGACATATGTGCGACATACTTTATTGGTATTTGCTGTGTTACTTTGTTTTTGAATATCTTGGATAAAACCCTAGCATGTGTTGGTTGTTGTTTGCGCATACCAGAATGTGTGTTGCATATATTCACACTGATTGGTGAAGCTCCGGCCACAGCTTTTGCCATGAATGGTTGCTTTCCTCGACACAAACGCAGTAACGTGCCTTATCAAGAATGGTTTTTGATTTGTGCGACTGTCTGTATCTTTGGGCTTATGGTGTGTTGTGTTGGCTTATTTGTTGTAAAAAATATCAAACAACTGCCAAAATATTAAATGTAAAGTCACCAAGATATGATGATTCAAATTTCAAATGTTTCAAAAAAGCCGACGTATTGCAAATACGCGACATTCAAACCGACATTTCGACTGATATTACAATCTGTATTCAACTGTGTGCTGAAGTTTTCCTAAAATTTAATAATTTTAGGGTCAAAAAAATGAGAATATGGAAAGTTTTCTGAAAGAAAAACACCTACAAAAGTTTATAACAGATGTCAAAGATCGACTGACAACGACTTAAGGCAGCTTCCAGAGTGATTTTTACGCCGTGCTGTAGCCTACAAACTTATTTAGATTTCAAGTCCAGAAACAAAACATATACGTTTATGGGTTTCTGTCCAGAAAATTAGGATTAGACAAACTTTAGGGCAAGGTGTTAATTTTTGTAGTCAAGATAGCCCAAATGGTAAGGTCTTGAAAACGTTTATTAGAGGTTTGCACCAACTGAAATGTATACTGTAATAAAGCAGAGCGAATCGTGCATACTGGCTGGGTTATTTGCTATCAAATTGTAACAAAGTACTTGTTTTAACTATGTTACAAATAGCTTTCGTTCATAAACTTAAGAACTATTTAGACCAGTGGTTCTTAACCTTTTTTCCTTGCTGCACCCCTTTCAAATCACCAACCAATTTTCGCACCCCCTTTCAAATCACCAACCAACTTTCGCTCCCCCTTCTGTAATTGCTTAAATAGAATAGACCTAACCAACCTTAATGATTCAGCATCCCCGCACCCCCTAGTAACAGTTCTCGCACCCCTTGGGGGTGCGTGCACCTCTGGTTAAGAACCCCTGATTTAGGGTGATATGAATATTTGTCGTGCCAGGAATTGCAGAACCTTAATGAAATGTGGGATAACATGCAGGCTGTAGACTTAAGTCAAATAGTTAATTTGATTTATTGCTGCCAAATTTAGTTTAGATGGGTTTGTAAACACGCTGGAGCACTTGTACCAAATTGCTTTAAAACAGTTTTAAAAATGTACGGCAAGATAAGTGTACAAAACAATAAAACTCGCAGTAAATAGTTTCTCAAAAGAAACACCAGCTTTTCAGGTATGTTTTTTGCAGTATTATTATCAAACAAAAAAGACAATAGGCAGTGTGTAACAATAATTAAACTATATTATATTTTAGTTTGTGGAGGAAAAGTATGTCAGTTGTTTTCCAGTGTATTGCCAGCTCTATGTCAAAAAAAGGTTTACAAGCATTTTTTAAGTCAACGTATGTATAAACAATGTCTTATACCCAGCAACTTGGAACGCGACTGCGGTTTGCAAATTGAGATGGTGAAGGTTATAATTTCAATATTTTTGCATGTGAGAGCCAGCGCATCAGTAAGCTATATCAAACAAGCAGTTTAAAATTAGTGCAGAACGATTCATCCAGAAGTAGAAAGCAATTTAAAAACTGAATTGTTACAACGTGTGTTACTCAAGAGGCAAAAAAAGTTGCAACGAAGAGTTATTCAGTAGAAACTTTCTCGGTACAATCAACTACAAAACAAAATGGTAACTACAATAGATGAACTTTTGTAGTCTCAAAATCAAAACTTTCGGTAAAACAGCAGCTTTTTGACTACCGAATTTTTTTGTGTTGTTTGTTCGCTGTACCTTCAATACATCTTTGCGACTGAATACTATTTTAGACTTCGGATAATGCTCTAATTGAACTAAAATGACCCCATTACTAATATATCTTAATAAGTTTTCATTTCGACAACACAACCTTTTCATTTTTGTTGCCAATTTTAACAAAAAATAATAAAAAGTTGAAAATAAACACTTCTTAATTTGGATTGGTCATGATAACAATTACACATAACTTGCAGGTCCAAAACTTTGTAGATGATTTTAAGTACACATATATTTTAAAATTGCATCAAAACGAAAGCATTTTTTCTTGCACATAAAAAAACATTAGCAGTGGGCCTTATTACCTTCCGGGCCTATATACCTTCAGGTACCTTACATCATATTTATAATTGCCAAAACTTTACATGACAAATTCCAAACGTAATTTATTAACGAACAAGTGGTTTATTAAAATCGTTTTTACATGTTTATTACGCTATTTACAATATGTTTAAAAATTGAGCAACATAACATCCGAATTTGTGAGTTCACCAAAAAAGATTTTTTACAGTCGGCCTTAACACATTATTACGCTATATTTAGATTAAAGTATACATTAAAATGATTAAAGTGAAATAAAATGCTGTCGTGAATTGTTGTATCACCGCCAGACCAGCGGATGTCGCTAGAGTCACACTAAATTCACTTGCTCAACCAAAAATCTATTTGAAGGGCAGGAACTTGGCCAAATGGTCTAGCGCGTCTGACCCACTTACAGACATATAAAACCTGATCGGGATTCGTCCCCAGAAGCATCCTGGGTTCGAACCCCGCAAAGAAAAAAATTTACTGCCCAGCAGTTTTTGGAATGGTCCAAGGCAGAGTTGCAAGCGGGCCTGAAATCTGAGCCCGAACCCGGCCCAAACCCGAAACGTTGTGAGAAGCGTGTTTGGGCCCGAAATTTTGATTGACAGGCCTACACAATGAACAATCGTTGACAATGGGGTAAACAATACGTTTTAGAGTAGGGTGGGCATTAGGTCAAAGCCAGAGAATTGTTACTAAAACTGGCAGAAACGGAACGTAAAGTCAGGTCCGTTTTGAGCCCGTTTTTTGACAAACACCTAAGCCCGAACCCGAAACCGAACCCGGCCCGAAAAGCCCGGCCCGAAAAGCCCGGCCCGAAAAGCCCGGCCCGAATTGCAACTCTGGTCCAAGGCGCTTAATACGGAAACAGACACGAAAACAGTGATTAGAATTCGTGCTTTTGAATGTTTTCGGTTCCCGTCAATCATAATTTGTATAAAAGGTTTAAGGAATAAAAAAACAATTGCGATATATACTGATTCGAAACCTCCAGAAAATTTAAACGTATACACCATAGTATTGGGAATATCGGATGAAATCACAATACTTTGGGCAATTAGTGCAAACACTTTGCATTGTTTTCTACAATATAAGGGACTTACTTCAGATTGCCATGGCATTTCGGCAAAAAACAATCAACAGTTTGTAAATTGAATTATAGTTTCCTTTGTTTATTTGTGACGTCGTATTTTATTGTAGGTTGAATCCGATTCGTCACTAGCCCCGTGTCTGTTATCATAGATATTAGTTGGATTGCTGCCGCTTGCAAATTGATCGTGGACTTTCACATGTTGAGATAGTTGCAAACTGTCGTAACTGACTCCATCCAATTGATTGTGATCGTATTTTCGAACATGTGATTGTTGTCCATTGTCGTGAACCTTTGTTGATTGTTTTGTCTTTCTGACCTGAGCATAGACGTCACTGCATCCTGCTGCTGGCTCTGCAATTTCGTCAAACGCGATGATTTCGTGACGTGTTTTCTGGATTGCGTCATACTGACTGACGTCATCGTTTTGATGACGCGTTGAAGGTTGGGTTGAATGGGTAGCGAAACTGTTTTCTTCGATTTGAGGAATGTTGTACGTTTCTTCGGGTTCAAATTCGTCGCCTGTAACACAATTAATTCGATCCTGTTGAATTTTTTCAGCAAACCGAATAGTTTTATTCTGAAACTGACAATAATGGTTGTAAAATGGAAACAACAATTATGAAAGGTAATACAGTGTATGTAAGTTTACCATTGTTGGATTATTTTTCAAAAACAAACAAATTATAGTTTAAACAAGTTATAGTTACTGTTACAAACAACTGTCGTATGTTTTCTACCCTCGACGTCATATTGAATCACTGCAGCTGCGTTCACCGGTCTGTTTCTCCTGCGGAAGGAAACGCCGAATTTACTTTCTTAAAGAGTGAGAAAACATCAGTACAAGTAACTTATTGCAAGTCAGAAAGTTCCAAAATCACAAAATGGTTTTCCTACTAAAAGTCTTACTTGGACAGGTTGTTGATCAAATTTTTCCTATGTGTTAAGTAAAGTAAAATTATGTACAGAAACCTTCTGTAGTTACCTTCTTTTCTTGTGTGACTTAACAAAGAAAACGAAAATGCAGATTATGACTAATATGAGGCATCCGCTTACTGTTGAAGCAATGATGGCTGTGTGAGCATTCGTTATGGCTGCAAAAATCAGAGAAAAAAACGTTTTGATGTTATCAACCGCATACACTTGACAAAATTAAATGTGATGTTTCGTTTTTCCGGGATTTTATGTCTGAAAATTGTAAAGGTTTATTCAACAAATTGTTCCGGTAAGTTTCTAAAATTTGGTAATTGTTTCTTATCTCCTGTAGTGGTGTCAGTTGGCGAAATTTTGGTTGTATTTCTTACTTTGGATGGTGTTAATATAGTGGAAATAGTTGGTTTGACAGATTGTTGCATGTTTGTTGTTGTCAGTTCGGTAAATGGTAGAATGGTGTTTGTGGTTGTTGTGGTGGATGGCAATATTTCTGAAATAGCTTGTTGTAGGCTTGTTGTTTGTGCTTTGTTGTTGGTGTTGTGTGTAGCTGTAACTGATATGACAGATAAATGTAAGTTTTTTTAGTTTTTTTTTTAATAGGCATTATCCAGGCATGTATGGTTTGTTTTCCTACCATTGTTCAGTGCAATTGTGTCGCTATATGTGTTGTTTCACCAAATGAACTCAATAAAAACACCATTTTACATACAATCGCCGTAATGGAGACATGTTTACCTGACATGCTTTTTTCACAAATGTATCTCGCTCTGTGTCGTGTACATCGTACGTCATACCATTGGTAAGTGGTGTTTTGTACACACCGGTTTTTATGACCCATTGTAACGCAATGTTTCTTTCTGCTTTTGTTATTTGGTCGACCATTTTTCCACATGGTTGTTGTAGGGGAAACATCGCTTCCATCACTCCATCGAAACGCATTTGTGTTTCCGACCCGTTTTGCACCGATGTATAGCGAAAAGGGTTTATCTGAATAAACAAAAACAGTCGATTCTCAACACACACTCCAAATAATGCTGGATTACCCAGAAGGTAAAGTAATCACGTGCATCAAGAGAAGTGGGGCACCACAAAACATCTACTGAACTGAATTTGCGGTCTCATTATTTCAGTAAGTGAGTAAGTAAGTTTATTTTGCACAGAATATTACATGCACTACCATGTTGAATATTTAGAGTTAAAACTGAGCGTTTCATACCAATATAATTATAGAAACAACACAAAAATAATTTAGGTTTTCAAGCTTTCTTGCGGACCCCAGACATAAAATGCCATAAGCTTAAGTGCTTGGACCTCAAAGAGTTTCAGCTGGACCTAAATACGAGCAACTGGGTGTTATTTGTCAGCGGTAACCGTAAAAGGCAAAAAAGGAAACAATATTTTGTGCATGGATTGCTAAACACACAAAAATAATTTGGAATTTTTATGCCACATAGAAACTAAAAACTAATTATGGTTGCCAATTTCTATTTTTCACTTTCACGCTTGTCAAGCCTTTAAATAGCTGAGATTATTCTTACCGGTCAGGTTTATAGATAACCTTAAAAAGTTGAAAATGTCTAAAGTTTTAACATTAGCTACATTGGCTTGCAATGCAGAACATTTCTCTTTTGCTTCAGCATACGAATTGACTGAATTCATTTCGATAGAATATTGTAATCCATTGAAGTTATGCCAACTTCGTCCGTTAGCAGAAACAGATAAACACAACGTAAACAACAAAACTATAACCGCCATATTTGTTCAAACAATCATAGCCCGTCCAAGTTTTCTAAGAGGTAAATAAAGCATTACCAAGCATTGTCCAGTCTTGCAAACTACGCTGTTACTTGTGGTCTGCGATTAACCTGACTTTCTGTCCATGAAATGAAACTAAACTAAAATAATGGCTTCCCAAGCAGAAACTGCAACAAAGAAGTTCTATCCAGATGACGTCACTCTGCCTTTGTTTTCATCGCGTGAACTGTTAGTAAAAAGAGGGAACAGTCAAGTTAACTACTTCATGTATATATATATTTTTTATATCCTTTTTGTAAACTGCAAAAGGGACAATATCACCTTAGTTCTGTTTAGCTGCTGTGGAATCATGTATATTGCTTTCGAGTTCAAATTGTGCTTACGTTACGCTACTTTCCTTATCATTACGTAAAATTGATTAACTGATCGCGAAATTAAATTTTAGTTTACAGTTTGATGTATATTGTGAAAAGTCGTGCTGTTGTGTTTTCATGTTTTTTTCGTTTCATTTCAGAGGTTTTTTAAGTTTCCCGTTACAGAAGGGATTATACCATACGTACAGCGACATAGACAATCAATTCCTAAATTAACTATCATGACTATTATATTAACTATTATCCAAGTATTTTACAATTGTCACAAAGTCATTCTTGTTTTTCAGTTCAAAGTATAACCTGGCTAGCTCATTGACTGCAGCAAAAAACAAAAACAACCAACTGACAATCTTCCTTATGCCCATAAACTACCACACGGAAGTTTTATAGAGATGACGTCATTGCACTTTCTTATCATCACGTGAAAGGAGTTGATTGATCATATAACGAAAATAAAATCAAGTTAACAGCTTTCAAATTCGTGCTGGCGCGTTTACATTTTGTTTTCAATTTTCGCTTTCACATTTTCTTGGATAGACATATACTAAACACCTGGCGACATCGATATTGAATTTTAATTATTTTAAGTTTGTTATCTACGTCTTGTGCAATTAGGAAAAAAATCTTTCTTGTTTTTGTTTTTGATGTATAGCCTTACTACATCCATCTCTGCCGTGAAAACAATCGACCAACTAATGCTTTTCCTCGTGCACGTAAACTACACTACGGAAATTTCATGTGACTCAAATTTCGATTGTTGTCATAACGTGGGAGGAATTGATTGTTTTTTGGCAAGAGTAAATTAGAATATAATGTTCATTTATTTTGATCTAAAATGTATTACCACATTTCAGCTTTTTTCACTGCACGACAACAGACAGGCCTGGGTTAACCTTTTTGATAAGCAAAGGTTAAAAGAAATAAAGGAAAAAGGGACACCAAAGAACCTATTACCAAATTTTAGTATTTTCTCAAACGCTATTTTGAAGTTAGTGTAAATGTTTAAAAATATATTTTCCAGCATTCATTTTTATTATTTTAAGTGGCTGATTGATATTTAAGGTGAAGTAAAGGTCAGGACAAATGTACACGAGGATGTAGGAAACACAGAAAAACTAAAGGACAAATGTACTAAAGCATTTGAATTTTGTTGTGTTTATTGTTCACTGAAGGTCGGTTTTATTTACTTCTGTTGCAGAGTTGACAATTCCCTGTCTCATGGGACACAGATTTTAATTTGCAGGCTCAAAAATTCACAGACAAAAAAATGCCCTGAAATGCTTGCAGCCATTTTTGTAAGAAGGTTTTAGTGTAGGAATCAATCACGCGTTAAACGTAGGCTCGTAGGGGACCCATGACCGAAACAGCAGTTTCGTCTTGTGACGTTTCTGAAATTACTTTGTACCCTAAATAGATCTAAGCGTCAGAAACTGTACAATGAACGATTGTGTTGTTAGACCGGCCATGCAAGAAACGTGCTGCAAGGTAGATTGCATTGCATTTTGGATTTAACTTCGTTAAAGTTATGCTCAATGTTAGAGTTAAATGTTTCACCAAACTTTTACTATAAGTTCAAGTTTACTTTGTGTGACAATACACTGCGTAGTAGTGAACGATGTTAAACATCTGAAAACGACAATGCAGTGAGCAATTCAATAAGACAGAGATATGATGTTATTGAAAAAGTTATTTAGTTTCTTTCATTCATGTTTACAACCATTATTCGGAGAACCATACAATGAAATAGCGTTGAATAGAAGCGAATTCATTTTTAGTCAAAAACACCTTTGGGCGAAGAGCTGGGGCCTTTTTAAACAAGGTTTATTTGGTGTAGGTCACAGCATGGACAGTTTGCTAAAGCTCAATAGAGTATGTAGTGCTAAACTTGCTGTCCCAACAATGAATGATATATATGAATTTAAGTTATTGTAAGTAGTTGTTGATTTGTTTTTCTTTTCTTATTTTTTGAATCTCATGTTTACACTTGTATATCCAACAAAAGTCATAAAGTTTGGTGAAGGGCCAGACAGAAATGTGTTGCTGTTTTAGATCATAAGTTGTTTGTAAATGGAATTAAACATCTACACTTAAACGTTATAAATAGACCACAATACACCGACCAGTTTTCTTCAACTGACAAGCAACATCTTCAATTGACCCAAAATGGTATTGATACTTACTTTGAATTTTTTTAGTTGTTGTAAATTACAAAACGTTGGTGATATTCAGTGATTGGAGAAAATTTCTGAAGAATACGGGGCGTTCGAAAATATAGACAACAACAGGGGCTCGGAAACAGCCGGTAACGGTGCGTTGTAACACCGTGAAGTATTTCTGCGCTGTGCAGATTAACTGGGCCGTTTAAAAACTACCCACAAACCATAAACAGGGGGTCTACTGGCTCAAAATTGTTGCCTGCACCCTCTTGGATAAAAATTGCGCATGCCGCGGACATGTCGGAATTAAAACTATACTTTGGCTCTCGACACTGTTTTAGGGCAGTGCTAGCGAGCGATTCAAATCTTTTATATTTTTGAGCAGATGTTTGCATCGCAAAATCGGCGAGAGCTGTTTTTGCTCGAGTTATAATGTCACTAGAATAACTTTGTGTCCTAAATCTAAAGTATATGACCCAAAACCCGATCTAATCTTTATTTGTTAACAGTTATGCCTGTACTGCATCCACAAGTTACACTTATTAAGACAAAATGCGATACAAATGTGACTCAGAGTAAATTCAGGCCCGATGCAAGCCCGTTATATTTAAACGCAAGCCCGAATCTTTCATGAAAATGTGGACACGGCACCTGAAGCGAGGGTTTCTTTTTTTTAAGTGCAAAATTTCAGAAGCAGAACCAGAAAATAAAGTCTAAATGTTTACAGTCGAATCAGTTACGCGACATCAATATATATTTCGGCGAAGTCATCTGAAAGCAATTTCTGTATAACACTCCAGTCTAATTGTGTTTTTTTGTTTAGGAGTGGAAAACCGTTCACTCCATGAAGAGCAAGCAGTCAATTATTTAAACGATTGCAATGACTTTGGTGTTTTTGTGTTTATCCTTGAGTTTTTTGTTTGTTGTCAGGTTGGTGGAATAGCAAGTGCCTTTCACGTTCAGTATTTTGTTATTATTTTTATTGCTACTTTGGTTTCGGCAACCCCTGGCACGCATGCCACGCAAGGTGGTTTCCGTGGCACTCCACCCGATTTGCGTGTTTATATTGAAGGAACATTTTCACATATTGCAGTTTTTATCATGTCATTGTCTTAAAATTAGCCTTACATGCACAAACACTACTTTCTCTTTATTATTGATATCTGCTGGCACGAACCACTATTATTTAGAAAAACGTTGGCACGCGAGGTCTTTGACACGTGGAGATAAAAGTAAATTGGCACGCGTCGCCTAACAGGTTTACCACAGTACATTTTGAACAGTTACATGGTGGAACTTATTTTAGTCATACATTTCACATCACATAGTGTTTATGGAATTAAAAAGTTAGCCTTAAAAGTATAAAATCTTATGGTCTATGCTTACACGTACACAAGCGGCATTATTAAAATTCAGCCAAGTCTAAGAAACGGATTGGCAAATACTGGGAAAGTTACCCGAGACAACAGTTTGCATTTTGACGTGACTGTATAGAACAGCAGTTCTCAAACTGGGGTCTGCGGTCCTTTAGGGGTCCGTGAGGCAATTTTGGGGGGACCGCGAAGCGGTTGAAGTAAATCTATAATCTTATTTGACGTCAGTTTGTGCCACTAAATCAAATCAAAGTAGAATTGAGAATCGACTGTCAGTATTGCTAAACAATAGCCTTTATTGCATGACAACTTGTAGCAAAGGCAATTGTTGGCGCACAATCATAATGTGTTTTTTTTGTCTCGACTGTGATGTCACAAGCTGTCTTTGGATCATAATTATGTGCAATTTTGCATAACTAGCTAAAATCCTGCAATCAACTTTCGTTTTTCTAAAATACACATTCAAGGACCGCGAGCCCTCGAAATAATGGCAAATGGACCGTTTTGAAAAAAATAATGAAAAAGTTTGAGAACCACTGGTGTAGAACAAAGCTTTAGCGACGCCCAACACAGAAATGCCTACGTACCACTACTCTATTAGGTATAGTGACAAACCGTTTACACTGTTTTGAGTTATCGAATCTGAATTTAAAAATCAGAAAGTGTTTTTTCGTATCCTTAGAGTACCAAACACTGTTTTCATTTTTTGCAATTGTTGCAAGTGTCATTGGCATCGAAAGCCTGTTGTAACACCCATCTCTTATTCGAAACGTTTTAAGTATAGAAGAGGAGTTGGAATGGGTTGAGAGAGACTGGTCAGTACATCAAGTAACACCATAACTTACGGCAGCCGAACATATAGCTAATTTAAGACGGGTGGTGCAAAGACCACTAACACCTAAAAACGATCCATCTCCAAAACAGTGTGATGGTTGGGGCCAGTGTTTTTTTAAGGTGTTTTGGGGGACCGAAACGGCCCCCCAAATTTCTCCAGCGGTTTCCCAAAATTTGGACTTGCAACTACAACTACAGTTTTAGGTATTTAAATGAAACACTTGCGGTATCTTAAAACTACTTAGCGGTCACCCAAACCAAACCTTAATAAAAACTGGTTGGGGCTATTAGGGTTGTAGTTAGGTATTATCATTAAAAAGGTGATGAAACGAACTTTAAAACTTAGATCTTAATGTAACATTTTACTTTCCAAGCCTACCCATGTTTAGCTGCAAAATTAATAATTCAGCTCGCAACACCACCTACCCAATTTTAGCTAAATGTGGAACTGACATGGGATATTACGGTAGAGCTATTATAACACCATACCTCATAGCAGACCCACATTTAGCTAAATTGTGATGGTGGCGCAAAGAGCTGAATTCTTAAATCAGCAGCTAAAGAGGAATCACGTATAAATATTTCGAGGTTTGAAAATGGAAAACGAAGACATTTTTAATCGGAAACGCGCGTACACCACATCTCACGTCAGCTGTTAACATTTTGCTGAGTACCGAAATGTAATGCAGGGTGTAAACTCTGGCCCACACATGCGGCATACTTTAAAGTCAGTCAAGTTTGAAGCTAAGGGTGAAAGGGGTTAGCAAATACTAGGGAAAGTCCCTTGATCGAAACATCAGTTTGCATTGTAAAGTGGCTGTGTAGAACAGAACTATGGGAACGTCCGACATAAAAATGCCTGCCACTACTCTTGGTATAGTTTTAAACCGTTAACACCGTTTTGATTGCGTCAATGAGTTATCTAACCTGATTTTGAAAATTAGAGAGTGTTCTTTGTAATCCTTAATTGCAGTGTCAAACACTGTTTTTATAATTTTCCTAGCATTGTAATAGTTGCAGCAATTGATGTAAGTGCTATTCATCGAAAGATTTTTAAAGTCTGCAGTAACAATTAACCACTTCTTATGTTTGTGGGCAAAAAACGTCAAATGAAAAAAATAAATAAATGCGAATTAGGTAGAGGGAGTTGAATTGGATGAATTTCAGAAGCGACCCGACTCAATGTAGAAATCAATCAGGCGTTAAACGTAGGCTCGTCGGGACCCATGATCGAAACAACAGTTTTGCCCTGTTACGTGGCTAAAATTTAATCCATTTTTCCTTGAAATGGTTTGAGCATTAGAAACTGTACAATGAACGGTTGTGTTATCAGGCGGGAATGGCATCAAACGGGCCATTATATATCTCGTTTGTATTTAAATTTACTATTCAACGTTATTATTACTATAATTTTAATTTTACCTTGATTTGGGGAAATACAGTACATTGTTGTGATGGACGTCCATTTTTAGATGGACACACCTTTTGGGTGAAGGGTTGGGCCGTTTGAGACGAGGATTACTGTCCGTTGGTGTACACTGGAGAGTTGTACACTACGAACAGTTTGCATGAGATTAATGGAGAATGTAGTGCTGAAGAGGATTTGATTTATACTGCTTTACTAGTGAATATAAGCTGTTAAGTTGTTTTCCTTTCTGACCATTTTTCGATTCGCTTGTTCACACTTGTTTACGAAACAACAAAAGTCTTCAAATTTGGTACAAGTTTAGACACTATTTTTTCCCGTTTTAGATCATTAGGTTGTTTTCAAGTTGGGTTAAACATCAACACCTAGAAGTTATAAATTGACCGGATTACTTCGACAAGTTTTTATCATCTGACAAGCAACATCTTCATTTGACCCAGAATGGTATTTGTACTAACTTTTCAGTTGTTGTAAATTACAAAAATTAATATATTTAGCTATTGGGGCAAAAAAGTGGAAAATACCGAGCTTTCCAAAGCAAATGTATAGGCAGAGGCTCGGATACACCTGGTCACGGTGGTTGCAAACCATTTTTGGTGCATTTTGCTGATATGTGCTGTTTACACACTATGTTGTAGTCTCATAGCAAAAATAGAATGGCCAGAATGGCGGATAAATCAAACATGTATTCATCACGACCTTTATGTACAGTATGTTTGGTGCTTATTACTGCTGTGTTGTACGCGCTGACAAGTATATTCAAGACAAGAACGTAATATTGAGCTTTAAGGCCCGTTTACACTGAGCGTAGCGTAGCGAAGCGAAGTTGGGCGAAGTTGAGCGAACCTTTCGCTACAATGGGTTTCAATGGGACTGTTTACACTGAGCGCAGCCTTCGCCCGAATTCGGGCGAATTCGCCGAGGTTCGTGAGCGTAGCGAAAAAGTTGGGCGAAGTTGAGCGAAGTTGGGCGAAGGTTCCCGTTCAGTCGTAAATTTTTGCCAATAAAATTTTAAAATGAACAAAGGTTTTGCTTGAATTTGACGAAAGATAGTTGGGTGACATTAAATAAATATTTCTATGTGACTGAGATTTGTTTGACAAGGTCAAGGGGTCAAGTTGGGCAAAAATTTGGTAATTGTTTGCCGGTATGTGGTTGTTGAGAGATTGTTCATTCAAGTGTTTTTGCTCAGCAGCTAGCAAAATAGAGAAAGATGAATTTTGAACTAGTCGATGAAATTCTTGTTGAAGAAATAAAAAAATACAGGTGTTTGTACGACCTATCGTTTCATGGGTATCGTGACAAATTTGCGAAAGAAAATGCCTGGAGAGCAATCGGGCAAAGTTTAAACATGGAAGGTACAGTTTAGTGTGATGTAAAAGCAGACAGACAGATAGATTTAGAATACTAAAAACTTATATTCCTTGGAATACTAAATACCGAAAACATGTGCATGTTATAGACTATATGTCATGTGCAACTTCAATTAATAATTATGTATCAGTTGCCAAGACAAAATTTCCCCTTATTATGTATAGGCCAGGTAATAAAATACTGATAAGGATGTGATTGTATGTGTGTATAATGTAGTATACTTTACTGTTATTCAGGAAAACTTGTATTAATTTTTAAGCAGTGCATATCCTTGATTCCTGTATGGTCTGTGGGGATCTTCCATGTCTTGGCTGTTTGGATTCCCAAATTTTACTGTCATTCAGGAAAACTTGTTTTAATTTTATGCAGTACATATCCTTGATTCCTGTATGGCCTGTGGGGATTTTCTATTTCTTGGCTGTTTGGATTCCCAAATTTTCTGTCATTCAGGAAAACTTGTTTTAATTTTATGCAGTACATATCCTTGATTCCTGTATGGCCTGTGGGGATTTTCCATGTCTTGGCTGTTTGGATTCCCATATTTGGCTGTATTGTATGGTAACATATTCATAGCATTTAAGTATAGCTATAGTAAATATAGCTATGGCATGCCTTTAAACTTTAATACATAGGCACTAACTTGAATTTCAATCAGGTGATGAAATGAAAAAAAGGTGGAAGTCCCTGCGGGACAAGTTTACCAGCGAGAAAAAAAAATCTCTGAAAAAGTCTGGCTCAGAAGCCCAAACTGCATCGCAGTGGTCATTGTACCCTGTGATGCAGTTTTTAGAAAAACAAATGGAGCCCAGGGGGTGAGAGTATATGTCTAGATCTCACTTAGCTATATATAACTGAACTTCTCATGCACCCAAAGACAGTGCACACTGTTACAAATTATATTAAAAGATTTATAATTGCACGATTAATTGTGGATATATTTCTCAACCCTCCTTGCTGGTGCTTTTATTTGTTTAGTACATCATCAAACTACAGCGTTGTATTGGAGAAGAACTCGCTCTGTGAGAGTGATGTTTCTGGTGTGGAATCGGTTTGTTTCCCAGAAACCGTTTCTACACCAGAAACACATTCAACACCAGAACCAACAAAGCCTACCAGTCAACACCACAACCAAGGAAAGTCGAAAAAAAGGAAACCGGACATGGATCTGGCATTGTTACATGCCTTACAAAAAACAACAGGTAATAGTAGTCAATAATTTTACCCACAGTTTCCTTTTTGTATGCGTTGTGTTTAGAACTCAAAATTAGAAGTAAGTTTTAATGTGTACATGCTAACACAGTATAGACCTGAAATTTCTGAAACCATACCTTTTATGTAGTGTTTTTGTTTTGTTTTTCAGAGGAGACACAAGACCCTGAAGAGCTGTTTTTTCTTGGAGTGGCTGGTGAAACGAAGCACTGGCCTACTGTAGTGAAATGCGAGTTCAAATTAAAAATTAGAACTCTGATGTTGGACATTGAAAAAAAATTGGAGTCTGAAAAGTGAAATTTTCTCTACAGTAGGGCAGTGCTTTGTTTCACAACATATTTTAGTTTTCGATTTTATTTTTTATTGTTGTTTTAAATAAACATGAAGTTAATCTAAGATGGCATTGGTTCGTGTTTTCACACTGTAACAGGAAAGACCACGTGAAGGTTGCCATCAACTTTCCCACAAACAGACATATAGACATACAGTTACAGGACAAACATGGCTCTAAAAAGAGCCGTTTACATGCAAACTAACTAACACCTTGAAATAATGGCATTTTGCCAAGACACAGATCCTGTTTCCCTGCAGAAGTATTCGGCAAACTTTTCCCTCACTTCAAATGCCTGCGTGCTATGGCGTCGCCCAACCCTTTGAATGCACCCTAGACTATTTTCTTGCTCGTCGCGCCAACTGCCTGGATGTAATTCGCCACTTCTGTCTTCGTGGTCGAGATCACTCGGTCCAACGTACATGCTTTCATGGCGAAGGAAGTTGTGAAGAACGACGCACGCCTTTACCACATTATCCACCCTTTGTGGTGCCAAACAAATCGGCCCGCGAAACACCCGGAAGCGGGAAACCATTATACCAAATACGTTTTCTACGATGCGCCTGGCTCTAGAAAGCCGGTAATTAAACACCCGTTGGCGGTGGGATAATTGCCTCCCTGGGTAAGGACGAAGCAAGTTTTCCTGTAACGGAAACGCTTCGTCCCCAACAAAAACGCATGGTAGGGCCTCCGATGATCCAGGCAAGGCTTGTGGTGGAGGAACTGGTAATTGGTGGCTTGATAACTGCCTTCCAAATACAGAATTGCTGTAAATGCTGCCATCGCTTTGTTTGCCGTATCCCCCGATGTCAACCATCGTAAAACGATAGTTAGCATCAACTACTGCGAACAAAACAACACTAAAAGTGCCCTTGTAGTTATAGTACAGGGAACCCGAATTGGAAGGAGCCTGTACTTGGATGTGCTTACCATCCATGCTACCAAGGCAGTTAGGAAAATGCCATAACCTGCGAAAATCAGAGGCAATTCGCTTGAAATCATCTTCATTCGGTTTTACCAGGTGGTTTGGCTGCAAAACTTGCCAAATGGCTTGGCAAGTTTCAGGTATTATCAAGCATACCGATGCTCTTGACATACGATAAGCATGTGATAAACTCTCGTACGTCATCCCACCGATTAAATACCTGGAAAAACATAAATATTACTGTTGAAATCAAGTGCAAGAAAACACAACTTATAACTAACCTTAAAGTTACTGCAAGTCGTTCACCGGGTGAAATAGGACTCCGCAAATTCGTTGTTTGTCTCGAAACGAGAGGCCCGACCAACGAAAGCAACTGGTCGAAAGTTGCGGGCGACATTCGAAAGTAAGATTGGAACTCCGCAACCTGTTCAAGTCGCAGTTCCTGTACCAGGCGATAATATTCACCTGAAAGGATTGAACGTCAGTCATGTTATTTTTTCTTAAAGTGCGTTTTGCAACCTACACTCACTTAAAACAGGTCGTCGTTGTCTGGTAGGTTTCACCCAGATGCTTCTTCCTGTTCTGCTCTGACTAGAAAGGCGATGAATGGCGAGTAATCGGACTACTCGAGCCCTTTTTAATGCGGAGCGGTTGTTCATCTTTATATCCAGCAATAACTATACCTTCTAGCACTTAAATTTTAAACGTATATTTATTTTCCGGTCAAAACATGTGTTAATATGACGTCACAATAGCAATTAATTTAAATTACTTTGATACAATTCATACATAAAGGCATTTGTGTCAGATAAATAATTAATAACATTTATATCTTCCGTCAAACAGTTGTGGTATTTGTACAACTTTTAACAAAAAGTTAACCGTTCGCCCAACTTCGCTTCGCTACGCTACGTCCAGTGTAAACACCCCCTTCGCTCAACTTCGCTCAACTTCGCCCAACTTCGCTTCGCTTCGCTACGCTACGCTCAGTGTAAACGGGCCTTTAAGCTTTTTTCTTAAAAACTTACGGGACAAACGGTCACATCCCATAGCAAAAATGCAAATGGCTGTAAACAATAGTAAAGAACTTGGTCAGCATTATTAGTTATGATTGTCGACCTTTGTAGCACACTACAAACCTTGATTTGATGTCATGTTTGCCCAGACAAAAACTTTTCAGGGATAGGTTTGGAATCCTGGAAAATCCTAATTCCGGGACTGCAGTATAGCTTATTACACTTTATAGCAGGGGCGGGCAACTTCTCCAGTCGGCGGGCCTGATATGGGAAAATGAAGTACTTGGCGGGCCGGATTCCTGAATCGATATATTAATCGCGTATTTATCCAGTGATTTAAAACGGATTTTTGACCACCTAAACTAAATACAATCAAGAACGTCGCAATTACAATACAGTCCAAACAATCTAACTGATATAACATAAAATTATTCACCACAGCAAATTTAATGCATACACCACAGACTTAGGTACTGCTGAAACACTAACTAGGCAACACGTGTGGAAAGAAAGAAAACCGAGAAATCAGGCCACCCACAAGGTTGGCAGTTATGTCGTAACAATGGACGTATGGTGCGATGGTTACAACGGCGGGAAAGTTTTTTTGCTATTGGGGAGCGTTACTGTCCGTTACAACTATAATTTGACGCAGTAAGCAAGTAGTAGGGGATTGCGGAAGACTGTGGCCGTGGGCCACGTTATCATGCAAGACCAGAAACCGTCTGCGGGCCGCTCAAAATTCCGTCGCGGGCCGGATCCGGCCCGCGGGCCGTATGTTGCCCACCCCTGCTTTATAGGGATAGGTGTTTGTTAAATTCCAAAAACTTTGCATATCAGCCTTCCTAGGCAAAATTTTTGTAATGAAACATCATGATAAAATTATTGCGTGGTCCCCAACATTTTCTATTTGAATTCTACTGGGACGTGCTCATTTTTTTGCAGATTTATAGTATTGTGACCAAATAAATGTTTCGTGTTGCCATTAACAGATAGGGGATCTAAGATAATATTCGTGAAATACGGCTTCACTTCAAGTATTACGGAAAATTAAATATGCCCCGTTAAGAACCTTATAAAAAATGGATTTGACGCAACGCGAAAGCTAAAAAACAGAATTAAATGCACGTTTTAAGCTCAGTATCCTAATCGCTGAAAATCCCGGGATTTTTCAATTTGGTCTCGAAATTTCAGCCAAATTCATTGTTATTACATTCTAAATAGAACAGCAGTAAAGCAAAAATCGTTATTTCATAATACGAAGCCTTGGCGACATCTTCTGTTCAATGTTCAATTTATTACTTCAAACCATTGCCAAATTCTAAACTTCACAAATGTGCCTTTGATATGCATTATTGCTTACAATCAAACTTTAGTGTTGCCTATTTAAACAGTTTGAGCCACAGTTTTTTGAGTCTCGTAGACCTTGATGCCTATTAGTTAATGGGACGTACAGAAACAGTACCACACAACGTTTGCTGACTACAAACAACACAATACGGGTGTATGGAAACATCTTATTGTGGTAAAATCATACCATGTCTAATGTTAAATCAGGGTGATAATCATAAAATTTATAACAACTGTGCATCCTTTTTTGTTGTTTTTGCGATGAACGGCTCCCAAAAAATCAGACATAAACCGGGTTCTAATACTCAAAGAGCTCTGGTTAAAAACAATACCAGATTTTATGGGCTGTTATACCTGCATTATTTTCGAACAATACAAAGACAATAGTCATTGTGCAACTATAAACTTGCCAAAAACTTACCATATTAGCTTGGACTGTTGGTTAATGTCAGTCATTTAAACTTACTTGTAATAGTTTGTTAAGTAATTGTTTTGTAAATAAACCTCATAATTATTGTGTAAATAATATTTACGTTTCTTTACCAGATAGGGAAATGACTTTCCTGTTTTAGAATAAATCAAAGAAAGTTATATGTACCAGGGAGTATAGATTCACTGCAAAAAAATCCAGGAGTAACAAAGAATTTGAAGACTGTATCATTACAAAGTGTGTTATTTACGTGACGAAAAGTTGAAGTCACATTCAGTGGGAACGTCTCTTGACACAAGCAACAACAAAAAACATGGTAACTAACAGCTGCGTTTGTTTTTAATATTTAAATCAAAACTCTAGGTTCAACCGTCGTTTCTTAATGACTACCATTTTTTAACGTTGGTTTCGTTTTGATATTTACGTGTTTTTGCGTTATAGGATTGGATAGAAACCGACAGGCATCCATTTTATGACGAAAGCCACGACCCAAGCTACTTGGATACCTGCTATGCTGTCGGATTTGTAACTTTATACTTGGAACTTGTCGTTTGTGTTTCAGCCCATTCCTACGCAAAATCGCCCGTCTTTGGGATCTACATAGTAACTGTTCTACTTTTTACCTTGATTATCAACATTGCGGACAAACTGTTGACTTATGAAGGAAAAAGTGGTATCCCTGAATATTTTTTACACGCTCTGACAGTAGTTGGTGGAGCGCCATCTAGCGCATTTGCTATGAACCATTGTTGTATTCGACATAAACGCAGAAAGGCCAGCTATCAAAATAACATATGCAACTATAGGTTGTTCTTTTTTAGGGGGCATGCTTTGCCAAATACTATATTCTGGCAGCAGTTACCAGAAACAACCAAGTTGAAAATATATGAAATTGTTTCTGTGATATGAAAACTAAAAATAAAGGCTATGGTGTCATTGCAAAATGTGTAGTCACTGAAATGTCATTTTGTTTTTTATGTATAGCAACGTCATTAAATTAAATTAAAAGAGTGCCATTTTTGTTTAAAATGCTATTGTGTCGTTTTACATGAATGTTGTATTTAAACGTGTTTTTTTTACCCTTTCATTTTCATTTGGCATTAGATTGACCAAGCAAAAAAAAACTGTTTACGCTTCAATAAGATTCCAGTTACAGTACTTCGGATGTTTTTCTGAAGGTAGCGGATTTATCTTAAAGTTTCTTTTCATTTATTGCGTTGTTTGGTCGTTGGTTGGCTGATGTAACTCTTGTACCTGATGTAACTTTTTACCATCTTTAAATTGCACTTTATAACATGTAAGCTATACACAATCTTTACACAACGGGGATACCTGCAAGGAAAACCGGGAAAGCCCAAAAAACCGTTTTCTTCTGTGACGTGACTGTTAACATAAAAATCAAGGCAACTTTCTGCACCGAAATATGTGGTCACGGCACAATGACTGTTAGTTGCTCACAATTTACATCACTCTTATTCATTGTATAGGTCAACGCCGATAAATGCCATGACCAAATTAAATGTGTTTACCTAAAGTTGCAAACAATATTATACCCAATTTCATTTGTTCGTGACATACAACAGTTACACGTGATTTTATTGGTAAATGAACTTGAATACCAGGGCAGTTATTAAGGTTTGGTGAACCGTTTGTTTAAAGAGATTACGTTTCGGTGCAGTTATAAAAAAACAGTTTGCAGCAGAGAAACTACAGAAACGTTCAAGATAAATCGAGGTTAGTTGAGAAAAAAAATTATTAACTTTAATGCAAACCGGCTGGTAATTTCTAGTTTGAGCATTTTAAAATTGCTAGTACATAAATGTTAATTAAACCGCAATCTTGTGTGAAATTTAATAAAAAAAGTATAGGACAGTTGTTAATTGCTATTACATTTTCTAGGTTTTTCTAGCACCAATTGAACACCGAAACTGCTATAAATAAGCAAGAAGTTTGTCATTGTACAAGCACTAACAGCTGTCACATCAAATGGTAGGGTAAGTACTTTTGATTCTGACTTGAAATATAGCGAGCAAAATAGAGATTCAACCTTAGTAGTGAAACTGCTACAAAAATCGATTGTATTTGGAAAGAATGGAACTATTTGAAAAAAGATTTCTTGTTTAAATAATTAGAATTATTAATTAAAAGCTGTTAATGTAAAGTTCTGAAAACTATTTTTTTGAAATAAGCTCAACAAACTATTTTAAAATTTTGAAAGATCACGTTTGTTTTCGTTTCTTGTTGTTTAGGACGAGAAAAACGAATTGGAAAAATGCTACCTGGCTGGATGCAAAGTGTTTTCTATGGAACTTGTTTTTTGCATTTGTGTGTTTTATATTTTTGGTGAAGCTACATGCGGGATTTTTGTTCCATATTTCGTGATTATTTTGACCTCAACTCTCGGTGTAAATGTCTTGGACCAAATCTTCACACGTCGTTGATGGCAACATTTGTCAAAATATGGCCTGCATTTATTCACACTTATTGGTGGTGCCCCGGCCACAGCTCTGGCCATGAACAGCTATATCCGGCAAAACCAACGTAACGAGAGATATCAGAAAGTGTTCCTGGATTGTGCTTGTTTCTCGTAGTACAAGCACGAACCCGAATCGTTTTTAAGAAGTCCGTTTAGGCCCGAAAGTTTGATTGACAAGCCTCTACATAAAAACGCACTAAACTGTACAGAATATAATTGAAAAAGGCGTTTTAGGGCTCGTGGGAACTAAGTGAAGTTCACCAACTAGCTACTTAGTTGGGTAACATTCTGAAAAAAAACACTGAATTTAAAATCTGACCCCCAATCAAGTCCATTTGTTTAATAGGACCTAAGCCTGAACCCGACCCGAAACGAAATGGGGCCGAAAATTCCGACCCGACTTACAACAGCACATCTAATGTTGCTTGTACTGTCTGTCGATGCACTTTAAAATCGTGTAAGCACAGACACGTGAAACTCTATTATGCACATGAACTGGCGTGTGGTATTTGCGTTAACATCTAATGCTGCTTACATTTGCTCCTTGGTATACTTAGAAACGTTTAAGTGTGCCCAAGCACCTAACAAATTACGTAAAACATAGTTGTTGATAGTTTATAGGTGTCTTTTCCTGACTTATACATATTTTGCAGATCTGATAGGTTCCCCATAAACACACACACCATGCTACGCAATTAAATCTGTTGGATGACACATCACATGATTAACTACAACGTCATTTCCTTTCTTTAAACAACGTAGTGCGGAGGTGGAATTGTTTGAAGCAAACAGGCGGACAGTTTAAAGAATTAGCAGTTGATTTGATCTGTTGTCGATGTCTTCCTTCAAAGTTTGATTTAAAACTGGATAGTGTAAGTGATAAGATGAAAAATAAAGGACCTACGCCGAACTCAACCAATCGAAAACCACTGATAATGTTAATCTCACGTTTGTTTGTTTTTTCTTTAATTGACTGCAAATAAATATTTGGTTTTGTGTTAACGACATTATAATGTTAAAGATACTCATGCTCACTGTTTAACCGCTTTTAGCTTTTGTTGCGGTTTTCATTAACAGCTTAGAAATTTAGTTTTTAATCTTCAAAAGTTTGTTTATGCTGTTGACCTAAATGTAAACAAATTTAAAATGGTAAGTAGAATTTATTCTGTAATTTTGATGTCGAAAATCTAAATAGTTCGGAGCAATTACAAGTGGATTTCATAGCATGTAAACATTGTAAAGGCTGTGCTTGAACAAAAAAATGTTTGAAACACACTCACCTACGAAGTGTTTTTGTTTCAACCACAGGATAACGAAGTTCGTGTTTTACCTTCAGGATCAAGGCAATGCAAAGTCAAATCACTTATTTTATGAACCACAAACTGCAACAGCAAATTACTTAAAAGCTTGTCAAGGCGCAGGATTTTTCATTTTTGTCATGGAAATTGTAGTTTGTGTGATTACGCCTGACTGATTCCTACACCGAGTTGGGTAGCTTCTGCCTGGGTCAGTGATTCTCAACCAATTTAATCCACTCCCACATTTGCAAAGGGACGTTGTTTGCCTATTAACACAATTCTTGCTTTGCACTGATGACCAAAGAGCTTTACAACAGGGGTCGGCAACAATTTTGCACTGCGGATCGTTTTTGAAACTGAAATTTCATTTGAAACCGGGCATGAAAATGGTACATAGTAGTACAGAAACATTACACTAACGCCACGGAATCGGAAAACGGCTGCGAAAACCTCGGTTGAAAATACGCCTATGCAAAAATAAATTCGTACATTAAATGACATAACACAAGACGCAGCAGCCGCGTAGGTTACCTTCCAAGCCACGAAACAAAACAAAAATGTCAAACTGTTTGTATTATAAAGTATAAACGATACTACACAAGTATTTTGTAATTTAGAACACACGTTTGACTCAATGTTTTTGAAGTTTTTATTGTTTTTAGGATATACCGGTTGATGGATGGATTTTTTACATTTGTCTTTGAGTTTGTCTATTGTATATTTATGTATTATGCTGTTGGTGATTTTGCTGGCGCCATGTTCGCGATATACTTTGCTCTTATATTGGCTGTGACCCTGCTTTTAAATGTCGTGGACTATGACCATGCCCGTAATGGCATTCGTGAGCGTATACCAGAAAATATACTGCATTTTTTAACCCTGAATGGCGGCGCTCCAGCCTCAGCCCTTTTCATACGTGATTGCATCGGACAGAGAGGCAGTGATGAGCGGTATCGAAAAGAGTACTATGACAACTCATGTGTGTGTTGGTGCTTACTTTTATTGTCCATGGCTCTCATACTCGGCTTCAAACTGTTATGTGTCATATATAGATGTGTGACTTACTTAATATTAATTATAATTATACTAATCAGTTTTTTATGTGTTATCGGTAATTCAAAATAAATGTGGTCTCTAATGTACATTGGTTTTTCACACAGCATTTCAACAACAAAAAACAGAATTTATTGAGCTGTTAGTGTTTGCACTGAAGATAATCGGACCCTTCAACAGGCAGCATGGTCGTCGACGATCACCGTTAACGTGATTGCTTTATGTGATAACAATACGTGTATTTTGCTGGCATCTTCGATACCTATTCAAATAGAAAGTAGACATATAATTATATTTTAATAAGAACCTGAAGAAGCCGTGCAATGAACAGCTGCTTGGTCTGGCTGGAAATGTATCAAACGCGCTGTCAGATATCTGCATTAAATTTGCCATTCAACGCAAATAAACTTGTGCCTAACAAAGAGTCCAAATGTTTTACTATATTATTACTATTAGTTTACGCGTTTTTTGAAATGTGCAAATACATCAGTAAATTTTTAATGGATACATCTGAAAACGACAATACAGAGATCCTTGCATTTGTTGGTTGTTATTTGCGCATTCCCGAATGCGTGCTGCATTTTTTTACACTGATTGGTGGTGCACCGGCCGCTTTTGCTATGTATAATCGCTACACCCAACCCAGATACCATAGAGTAGGTTATAAAAAGATGTTTGTGAAATGGGCAAAGTACTTTTGCTTTATGCTCCTGGTAGTTTCAGTGCTTATGTGTTTGCTTGTTTTTTTTGCGAGCAGATTCAAAACCTGTGTAGACCACCATAAATTGGGTTACAGTACCAATACTAGCATATATCTTTTGTCGCAAACTAACGAAAAGTAATAGATACATGGTGTTAAATGCAACAATTTGCTCATGTTACGAAATACCTTTATTGGTGTAAATAAATTGACTTAATTAGATACGATTAATGGTAATAAAATGTAGAACAACTGTAACTGTGGAAATTCTGGTTCCCAACCTTTTTTGTCCTGTGCACCCTTTCAGTCGGTATTCAAATCTAATTGCCCCAACAAATTTAGTTTGCTAACATATCGTTTACTTTAACATTTTAATGCAATTCTTAGAAGAGAAATTAAACTCTCGATTATAAGCTCTATACTGTAGGCGGAGTAAGAGATTAATATCTTGATACAAATTCCCACCAATATTGCAAAATTCCCCCCTGGTTGGGAACCAATGAGCTAATAGATAGTATCAATCATTTAGGAAAAAAATGACATTACGATATAACCTGTGGTCCTAAAATTTGAATCATGTAAAAATATTTTAAGGTTTTAAAATAGTAAACAAAAGAATTTGAATCGGAAATACACCATATCTCACGGCAGCTATTAACAATTTGCTAAATATCCAAATGCAAAAGTGGACGTAGAAAAAGTTTGAAAACCCTGGTCCATGCCTACATGTATACAAGCGGCAAAATTCAAAGACAGTCAAGTCTGAAATCGATGGTGAAATTGGTTGGCAAATACCGGGAAAGTCCCCTACTCGAAACAACAGTTGTTATTGTGACTTGAGTGTGCTGATCAGAGCTATAGCAAAGCCCAACACCGAAATACCTACGTACCACTACTTTATTAGGTACTTTATTAGTATGTGACAATATTTTACACTGTTTTAAATTATCGAATCAATGTTTAAAAATCAGAAAGCGTTTTTTGTTATCCTTAAAGTACACTGTTCTAAAAAAAAATCCGAAGGTTTGTAGTAACACCCACCTCTGAATTTGAATGGCTTGAGAAACGCTGGTAGGAAAATCTAGTGAAACCATAATTTCCTACAAGTGGTGCAAAGACCACTAACACCTATTTAAACGATACATCTTCGAACAAAAAGTATGATAGTCAGGGCCAGGTTTTTTTAAGGTTTGGTTTGGGTGACCGCTAAGTAGTTTTAAGAGACCGCAAGTGTTTCATTTAAATACCAAAAAAAAACCATATTTGCTTAAACGAAATTTTGGGAAATCGCTGGAGAAATTTGGGGGACCGTTTCGGTCCACCTTAAAAAACAATGGTTAGTGCTATTAGGGTTGGCGTTAGGTAATATCATTAGAAATGTTATGAAACGAACTTTACAGTTGATCTTACTGTAAAATTTTAAATTTCGAGCCTATATTTAGCTGCAAAATTAATAATTCAGCTCTCAGCGTCACCTACGTAAATTCAGCTAAATTTTGGACTGACGTGTGTTTTTACGGTAAAGCTCGTAAAACACCATACCTCACGGCAGACACACATTTAGCTAAACTTTGATAGTTGGCGCAAATAGCTGAATTCTTAATTAAGCAGCTAAAGGGGGGCAGGGTTGGGAAGTAAGATTTTGAAAGTTTTACATCGTGAACTACGTTTTAACGTTAGTTTTATTGGATTTTTAATGATAATGCCTCTCCCTTACCCTAATAGCTCTAACTGTTAGCATATATTGAGACATACAGGTCTAAAAAGGTATTTGTGCTCTATTCCCCACCTATCGAAATTCACCTAATCGTTGGTCTGCCGTGGGGTATGTGTTATAGTAGATTTTCAAGTTATTACAGTGTTAGTATACTAACATAGCTATAGCTCTAAAACACTGACCCCCAAAAGCGACTCAACTTAATTTAGAAATCATTCAGGCGTTAAACGTAGGCTCGTAGCGGATTGAAACTGGGGAAAAGAATCACGTGATCGAAACAACAGTTTTGCCTTGTTACGCGGCTAAAATTACTTTCTTCCTTAAAATGATTTGAACTTCATAAACCGTACAATCAACGATTGTGTTGTTAGACCGGTTATGCATAAACGTGCTGTAAGGTAGATTGCATTTAATGTGCTACTCAACGCTGTTTAATTTGTGCTCGATGTTAGAGCCTAATGTTTCGCCATAAGTCCCAGCATACTTTAATATGTGGAAATACAGTAATTGGTTGGGATATTGTTATATGTCTGAAAACGACAATACCGAGGGCAAGTCAGTCAGACGGGAATGTGATGTTTTCAAAAGTTTAATTCAATTCTTTTCATTCATGCTTACCACCATTAATCGGAGAACCATACATTAAATGGCGTTGAATAGCAGCGAATTCATTTTTAGTTGGACACACCTTAGGGTGGAGGGTTGGGAAACCGCAATTGATTTATATTGCTTTACAAGTGAATACAAGCTGTTAAGTAGTTTTCCTTTCTGACATTTTTCTGATTCGCTTGTTCACACTTGTATATTAAAAAACAGAAGCCTTTAATTTTGATTGAAGTTCAGACAATAATTTGTTGCTGTTTTAGATTATTGGGTGTTTTTAGTTGGATTAAACGTCCACACCGGAAGTTGTAATTTAAGCAAGCTTTCTTCAACTGACAAGCAACATCTTCAATTGACCCAAAATGGTATTTGTACTGATAGTTTTTCAGTTGTTGTAATTTACAAAACGTTGATATGTTTTGCTATTAGGGCGATTTTTTTCGCCGAAGTATTAATGTCACCCGAATCACTGGTTTAAATGATTCAAAAGAATTTATTTTGAATAAAAGTGGGGCCCTCTGCATAAGCCTAATTGTTTATAACTACAATCTCGAAACCCGGACCGACCTAAATACTTTGAAAGTTATAACCATTAGTTTCACAACTTCGAGCCAGATGTGGACTCCCTGCAGCCGTACGGTCACAAAAACATTGTAAGTCACGAAACAAAACAAACATGTCTAAAAGTGATGTATGACTAACTTTGCTTAAAAACTAACTGTAATCGTTTGGGTTATAAAGTTTATATAATATAAATGTATTTTTTTGTAATTTAGAACTCACTTTGACTAAATCTTTGTAATTTAGAACTCACTTTTGACTAAATGTTTTAAATGTTTGTTTAGGATATGCCAGTTGATTTGGGGAAATGCCACATGGATGGATTTGTTACGGTTACCTTTGAGTTTGCCTATTGTGTATTTATGTATTATGCTGTTGGTGAGTTTGCTGGTGCCATTTTTGCGTTATACTTTGTTGCTTTATCGGCTGTGACCCTGTTTTTAAATGTCTTGGACTATAACCTCGCTCGTAGTGGCTCTCATTAGCGAATACCAGATAATGTACTGCATTTGTTAACTCTGAATGGCGGCGCTCCAGCCTCAGCCTTTGCTATGCGTGATTGCGTCGGACAAAGAGGCAGTGGTGAGCAGTATCGAAAAGTGTTCATGGTTAAATCAAACGAGTGTTTTTCCGTACTTGTTCTGTACACGGAGCTCATACTCAGTTTCAGACTATTAGGTGTCGTATATAGATGCGTTTGTTATGTAGTATCAATAATATTCATTATTTGAGTTTCGGTAGATGAAACCAAATGCTTTCTCTAATGTATAAACGTTTTTCACACAAAACTTCAAGAAAACAAAAATTCACAGAACTACGCAAAAATGTTTGAAAAACACATGTATTTCCAAAAGATGCGGTGAAAATGTGTTGCCACATTCTATTTGTGTGAACCTGATGTTATTGAAAAACTATAACAATGTTATATATTTGCAATATGATGTTGTTATCGTTGCATGATTACACTGTTTTCCACTATTTCCACTACACAGACCTCTTGAGATTTACGGCATTTTTTCACACTGAATGGTGTTGCACCCGCCACAGCTTTGGCTATGTATAATCGCTTAATCCAACCCAGACACTATAGTGTGGGTTATAAATAAATGTTTGTAAAATGTGCAATATACTGTTGCTTTCTGCTATAGGTTGTTGCAGTGTTTATGTTTGTTTTTCGCGAGCTAATTCAAAACCTGTTCAAAGAAGCCACAGTAAATTGAGTTATAATGCCAATATTAGCTTACTTTCTGTCGTAAAACCAATGAAAAGTAATAAGTACATGCTGTAAAATGCAGTGCACGCAATTTGCTCATTTTACAAAATACCTATATTGTTGTTGATCAATTGACTCAATTACATACGTTTGATGTTAATAAAATGTACAACTGTGGAAAGTTTTGCGTTTTTGCAAGTAAGTATTTACACGATTGTCGATCATACTCGTTTGAGTTTATCGATAGTATCCACCATTTTAAAAATTATTTTGACATGTGATCCTAAAATTGAATCATGTAAAATTATGTCCAGGTTTAAGAAAAGTAAACAAAAGATTTTTGAATCGGAAATATACGTACACCATATCTCGCGACAGCTGTTAACATGTTGCTAAAGACCGAAATGTAAAAGTGGACGTAGAAAAAGTTTGAAAACCCTGGTTCAGGCCTACACGTATGCAAGCGGCATAATTTGAAGTCAGTCAAGTCTGAAAATAAGGGTGAAACGTGTTGGAAAATACTGGAAAAGTCTCCTACTCGAAACAACAGTTTGCATTGCGGCATGACTGTGTAGAACAAAGCTTTAGCAACGTCCAACACAAAAATGCCTACGTACCACTGCTTCATTAGGTATACTGATAAACGTTTTACGCTGTTTTAAATAATCAAACCTGAATTTTAAATTTTGAAAAGTGTTTTTTTGTAATCCTTAGTGTACCAAACACTGTTCTCCAGAATTTCTTGAGCAATGCAATACTTGCAGCATTTGTTGTAAGTGCTATTGTAATCGAAAGTCTGTAGTAACACCCACCTCTTGTTCAAAACTTTTTAAATTTGGAAGGGGAATATTAATAGGTTAAGAGGACGGAAAAATGGAAAGTATACCTTGCGCTAACTCTAATAGCTCTAACCGTCAGCATGTTTTGAGTTATATCTTTTTGAAAAGGTGTTTGTGTTCTTTGTGCCACTTTTCGAAATTTTCCTAAACATGGGTCTACAATAGGGTATGGGTTAGTAGATTTTTCAGTGTTAACAGTGTTAGTAGCTCTGACGCAAAAAGGAGCGACTCAACTCGATTTAGAAATCATTCAGGCGTTAAACGTAGGCTCGTAGGGGATGTGAACTGGGAAAGAGAAACACGTGATCGAAACAACAGATTGCCTTATTACGTTGCTGAAATTATTTTTTTCCTTATAACTATTTGAACATCAGAAACTTTACAATGAACGATTGTGTTGTTAGACGGACCATGCATCAAACGTACTGTGAGGTATCTTCATGAAATTTGCTATAAGTTACAACAAAGTTGTGTTTAATGTTAGAGCCTAATGTTTCACCATTAGTTCAAGTTTACCTTAATATGTGGAAATACAGTAATTGGTTGAGATAATTGTTCCACATCTGAAAACGACAATACTACAGAGAGCAAGTCAGTCAGACAGAGATGTAATGTTTTCAAAGGTTAATTTGATTTCTTTCATTCATGTTTACAACCATTATTCGCAGAATCCATACATTGAATGGCGTTGAATAGCAGCGAATCCATTTTCAGACGGACACACCTTTGGGTGAAGGGTTTGGCGTTTTGAAACGAGGATTTTAGTATGTTGGTGTAGACTGTAGAGCATGAACAGTTTGCTAGAGCTTAACAGAGAGGGCAGTGCTAAACCTGCTGTAGAAACAGCAAATTGATTTATATTTCTTTACAAGTCAATATAAGCTCTTAAGTTGTTTTCTATTTCGCTCGTCCACTCTTGTACATTAAACAACAAAAGTGTTCAAATTCGGTGCGAGGTCAGACACTAATTAGTTGTTGTTTTAGATCATTGTTTTTTAGTTGGATTAAACATCCAAAACCAGAAGTTGTAAATTAAGCAAGTTTCTTCCACTGGCAAGCAACATCTTCAATTGACTGAAAATGGTATTTATATTTGTAACTTTTTAATTGCTGTACAATGTTAAGCGTCAAAAAACGGAGCTTTCCAAAGCAAATGCATTAGCAGAGCAAAAAGCACCCTGATAACGATGTTTGTGGCTATAGAGTCATTTTTAAAGTCACCACAATCACTGGTTTTGATGAGTTAAAACAGTACTCAGACAAGTGATAACCGTGTTAGGTCCACAAGTTAGGTTAACTACGGTGAAATTATGACACAAGCGTTACCAAGAATGAAGTAAGGTTTTTTAAACTTAAGCCCGAACCTCTTCTGAGAAAGTCGACACGACATAAAACTTTAGGTAAGAAATTTAACGACGCCTACTGATGGCGTAACCAAGCCCTCACCTAAAACTTGTTTTCGTGCAACAGTCTAGTTGTGCTCATTGTTTAGGAGAGGGGCAATTCCAATCAATCATATCATTCACGATTTGAGATGTTTGCTTCGTTACTTTGATTTTAAATGTGTTTGACAAATGCCTTGCACGTAGTGGCTCCAGCGAGCGCATTCCAGAATGTGTGTTGCATTTTTTCACACTGATTGGTGGTGCTCCGGCCACAGCTTTAGCAATGAATGATCCAATTCATCACAAATGTAGTAAAAGGCCTTATCAAGATGCGTTTATGTACTATGCATTTATTTGTTTTATTTTGCTGATATTGTGCGGAGTTCTCACAGTTTTTTATAGACAAGAATTTAAAAGTCTGATAGAAAAAGTAGAATGGCCGAAAAGGCGTAATAATTGAATGTGTATCTTTAAAGGTGTAAGATGTATAAAGATATTTGTGTACAAGATGTTTAGTGCTTATTACTGCTATATTGTATGCGCTGACAAATATATTCCAACAAAAATGTAATTTTAATCTTAAAACTTTTTTTCGGATATAAACAGTCACATTCCATAGCATTATTGCAAATGTCTGGTAAAGAACTTGTTGGTTTGATTGTCGACCTTAGCAGCACACTACAAACCTTGATTTGATGTTATGTTTGTCCAGACAAAGACATTTTAGGAATAGCCTTTTGAGACCCTAGGAAATTGTTAAATAAAATTCAATGCGAAAGTTATTGCGTGCCCCCAACATACATTCTACTGGTGCGTGAAGATTTTTTTGCGGATGAATATTATTGCGACAAAGTAAATGTTTCGTATTGCTATATTAATAGATAGGCCATCTGAATGATATTTGCAATAAAACAGCTTCACTTTAAGTATTGCAGAAACCTAAAGGAATAATAAAACAGCGATGCTAGTTGCAATGCTGTCTGCTAACATTGCATTAAATCGTCTGACATTTGCGCACAAACAACCTGCTTGTTCAGTTTGGAAAGAATAATTATGTCTTCGTTAAATATGCCTCGTTAAGAACCTTATGAAAAAATGCGTTTAATGCAACGCACATTTCGGGACTCTGTCCTTGAGCTAATAAAACAGCTTTAATGTACTTTTCAAGTTCAGTATCCTAAAAAATTCCCGAAATTCCAACCCGGTGCATTGTTATTACATTCTAAATCAGTGGTTCCCAGCCTTTTTGTAGTCGCGGTCACGGACCCCTTTTATATTTTTTTTACGCCTGCGGACCCCCAACGTATTTTACCGGAAGTCTTTCTATGTTTTTCGTTTCTTGTATTGTACATTATTATTGTTTTTAGGCAGCATTTTAATCAACCTTCACAGTCCTTAAATTTAAACAATACACTGTAAATTCAATAGTTCATGTGTGTTGTGATGTCACAATGGAGATAACAATCAAAAAAGAGTAATATTTCCTAATGCAAAGGTTTGATAAACAGTCTGCACTCGTATGCAGGATTGCAAAAACGGTTTAAAGACATACAAAATTTTTACTGTTGGTTAATGGTACTAAAAATGTTTGCCTCCACGGACCCCCTAAAACCATCTTACGGACCCCTTGTGGGCCCGCGAACCCCAGATCGGGAACCACTGTTCTAAATAGAACAGTAGTAAAGCAAAAATCGTTCTATCTTAATTCATAGCTTTGACGACATCTTTTGTTCAACGTCCATTTTATTACTTCAAACCATTACCTAATTCTAAATTTCACAAACGTGCCTTCGATATACATTATTTTTTTGCCTAAAATAAAAGTTTAGTTTGGTATATTTGAACAGTTTGACCCTAAGTGTTTGTGTCCCGTAGACCTAGAAGCTATAATTAGTTAACGGGACACACTGAAACCGTACCATATTATGTCACCTGACTACAAATAACACAATACGGGTATACGGTAACTAAAAATTCTCAACCTCAAATGGAAACGTCTTATTGTGGTAAAATAATATCATGTCTAATGCTGAATCAGCGTCATAATGATCAAATTTGTAATAAATATTTATGTTTTTTTGAACGGCTCGCAGAAGAATCAGAACTATCCCGGGTTAAGCCAAAAAGTTCTGTTCAAAAACAACATTAGATTTTAGAGGCTGTTACACGTACATTATTTTCGAACAATACAAAGACAATCGTCATTGTGAACTTACCAAAAACTTGTCATATTAGCTGGGACTGTTGCCAACAGCCTGTTAGTTAATGTCAGTCTTTTAAACTTGTGACAAATATGTTTGGTAAGTATTTGTTTTGTATATAAACCTTATATTGTGTAAAAAAATAGGGAAATAACTTTCCTGTATTAGAATAAATTAAAGTAAGTTATATGTACTGCGAAAAGATTTATCCAGGAGTAACAAAGAATTTGAAGGCTGTATCATTACAAAGCGTTTTATTCAAGTGACGAAAAGTTTACATTGAGTGGAAACCTTTCTGGACACAAGCAACCACACAAAAAATGGTAACTATCAAGGTCTAGGTTAAACAGTCGTTTGTTTAATCACTACCAAGTTGTTTTTATGTTGTTTGGGTTTTCATAGTTGCCCCTTTTTTCACTATAGGACTGGATAGAAACCAACAGGCATCCATTTTATGACGAAAGCCACGACACAAGCTATTTGGATACCTGCTATGCTGTCGGATTTGTTACTCTATTTTTGGAACTCGTCGTCTGTGTTTCAGCCCATTCCTACGCAAAATCGCCCGTCTTTGGGATCTACATAGTAACTGTTCTAGTTTTTACCCTGATTATGAATGTTACAGACAAATTGTTGGTCTATGAAGGAAAAAATGGTATCCCTGAATATTTTTTACACGCTCTGACAGTGGTTGGTGGAGCGCCATCTAGCGCATTTGCTATGAACCATTGTTGTATTCGACACAAACGCAGAAAGGCCAGCTATCAAAGTGACTTTATAACATATGCAACAATAAGTTGTTCAATCTTAGGGGGCATGCTTTGCCAAATACTGTATTCTGGGAGCAGTTATCAGAAACAACCCAGTTAAAAATATATGAAATTGTTTCTGTGATATGAAAACCAAAAGCAAGGTTTAAAATGCCATTGCAAAATGTGTAGGCACTAAAATGTGTTATTTAATTTGTTATGTATAGCAACGGCATTAAATATAATAAAAAGTGCCATTTCGCTGAAAAATGCAATTTTATGGTTTTGTCTGTATTTTGCATTTAAACTTATGCTCTTAAGTGTTTTTTTTACCCTTTCATTTGGCATTAGATTGGCCAAGCAAATAAACTGTTTTGGTTTTAATAAGATTTCAGTTTAAAGTAAATCGAGTGTTATTCTAAAGGTAGCAGATTAATTTTAAACTTTCTGTTCGTTTATTGCGTTGTTTGGTTGTTGATTAGCTCTTGTATTTTCTGCTTTATTCCTCTTGTAAGCCGAAAAGATTGCCAACCCACTAGATACAATTGATACAGCTCCACTAGCCCATCCTAAGTAAAGTCTCTTGCCATAAACATATCTGCAAAAAGAAGTTAAACAGGTAACACGCTCCCCAAAGCAGTGGTCGGCAACCGCCGGTGCCGGTCTGCGAGTAGTCTGTTAGCGGGCCGTTTTCAGGTTAAATGCTTCCAATTATTTTGCCTATGTATCCCGGGATAAAAAAAAATAATATATATATATATAAATTAATAAAGAATGGAAAGCTGTGGAAATGAAAACTATCGTTTCGCTTTGACTTGTACATGGTTATAACTCAGAGTACACCACAATTAGGTTTTTTACATATATGCTGTACACGATTTTTCCCGCATTAGACAAATTTTGGTCTTGCGTGAAACATAGTTTCTTGCTCTTTTTCAAGCACAAAAACGGCCATACACAACGGTGATACTAGTAAGGGGGATTTATGTAAAACTGAAAGAGGGTAGAAAAACCGGGAAAGCCCCAAGTTCGCAACAACTGATTCGCTCTGTGACGTGACTGTTAACATAAATAACCAAGGCAACTTCCTGCACCGAAATGTGTAGAGAAGGTACGAAAATGATTACATGGATGCTTGGGACCCAAAAAAGTATGGAAGTAATTTAAAGCATTACACTGCTCGTTACTCATTTAAAAATTAACCCCCATTATATAAATAACCCCCCTCAAGAACATCAAATGGTAAATACTTTTGATTCGGGCTTGAAATATAACGAGCAAAATAGATATTCAACCTTATTAGTCAAACTGTTACTAAAATCGAATGTATTTTGGATAGAATGAAACTTATCGAAAATATTTCTATAATTAGAATTAATAAAGTTCTAAATTTTTAAAGTTCTAAAAATTATTTTTCTAAGAAACGCGCGTCCCGAATCCGAAAGTACAAGCACAAACCCGAATCGTTTTGAAAAGCCCGTTTTGGCCCGAAAGTTAAACGACAGGCCTCAAAACGAACGCAAAAGTCATTCTCGAACCAAGCCCGTTTGTGTTAAACCAAACCTAAGCCCGAACCCGGCCAGCACTCAAACCCGACCCGAAAACTCCGGTGCACCTCACAACTGTGGACGTACACATCTAATGTTGCTTATAGTGTCTCTCGGTACACTTCAGAAGCTTGTGTGAATAAAATATAGATGTCGAAAACTTTATAGCCATCTTTTCCTGGATTATAACTCATTCATAGATACACTACACTACGCAATTAAAAACTGGTCGATGACGTTCACGTTAATAGCTACAACGTCATTTCCTTTACAGTAAACAGCTACGTAGTTCGGAAGTGGAACTGTTTGCCACAACTAGGCGGACATTTGTTTGCTTTATTTTGATATTTGTGTGTGTGTGTGTAATTTTGTAAAAACGACACACCTTTTGATGAAGTGCTTGACCTTTTGAAACGAGGATTATATGACGTTGGTGTACAGCATGAACAGTTTGCTATACAGAAAAAAATACGGCACCCCGTAGCTGACCTAGAACAAGTCATTTTAAAAACATTAACCGTATTATCGTTACACGTTATTGAGGAAGTATTTCATATTGATTAACAGCGTCACTCGTGTGGACAACGACGTCCGGTGATGGACTTTAAAACGCGAACGCGTAAATTCCAATACATTATCAAGAGCGAGTACTGTAAAGTGAAGCACTGTGTGTAGTAGCAAAGTGTCCTTTAAGTTGTACGAGTGATCTATGCAGTCTTTGACGACACTAGTCAAATTTGGTTTATCTAAAATCTACTGGTTTAGGTAAAAAAACGTAAGCAAGGGTTTATTTTAAAAAACGACGTCGTTGGCGGTAGGCATAGTCTAATTAAACTTACCAAAATGTTGATGAAAAATGAACAGGTTATGTTGATCATCATTTTGTTCCTGCTACAAAATAGCAAAGGATTCCAGGGTATGTGAAATGGATTATCAAAATTAAAATCCTTAGTGTTGTGTTCATCAGCAAAACAGTTTGTTGCATAATTTATCATGAAGTAGACAAAATAGTGGTTTTCATTTTTAAACAAAAAACTACAAAAGTCTCTTTACAGTGACTTGCGATACGCAGTTTTCCGATCTGAAACATTCCATCACCTATGTTCTCTGCCCAGCCGACTGTTGGAGGCAATACTCGAACTTATGCGGCGACAGGATTTACTCCAGGGGTCCAATATGTCTAGCTGCAATGCAGGATCAATGGATTGATGGTATAAATATAAGTTTTGTTTGAAAGTTAAAAGCTTAGTTTTGCATAGTACAGCTCGTTAGTTTTTACTAAAGATTTAATGTTTATTCGTAAAATAGTACAAAATGGGGTACGGTTTCATGGCAACGCTAGCCAATACACCCTATATCTTGTCATCAGCTGCACTGATGTGACCTTATAGGTCGGAACTCTATTTCAAATGCGGCCAACCATTTAGTCATAAATCAGTGCCTGCAAACGCCATGAGATGTGTGAGAAACAACTCATAACTTATATTAGGTTCGGAAAATATTATTTGGTTTAGTTAACGTCATACAAATCTGCTTTATAAGGAACCCAGACAAGTATTGTATTTTGTTCACAGGCGGTGGTGGGCCAGTGGTTGTTTATCGAAACCCGGGTAAACGCAATAATCGCTACAGCGGAGCAAACCGAAACGCCGTGAAAAGTGAATCTTGTTCAGCTGATGGAGATTTCTATTCATTTGAAAGTAGGTGGATTTGCAACTGGCAGCATATAGAGTTTTGACCAGTATTTTGTTAAGACAAACTGAAAAAACAAACGAACAGCACATATTGATAATTATGTCCATGCAGTGACATGCTCAACCCAGGGAGACTCTTCAACTCTGGTCACCCAGGTCAATTGTCCTGCTTATTGCAGAGGAGAGGCGGTGTACGGGTCAGGAACCTACAGCGACAAGTCATCTGTGTGCAGAGCTGCTGTACATGCTGGAGCGTTACCAGGTCAATCGCAATCAATAATGATATTGAAGCGATAAAGTATTGTTAGTCAATTTTTTTTCGAAGATATTATTACTACCTCTTAATCACGAACTTGGATTTTTTTGAAACGTGCATTTGTGATCATTTATTACAGTAAAATGAAGTTTCAAGTTCGTCTGTCGTAAATGTTGACACTTAAACACGATTTTACAACTCTTTCAGATAAAGGAGGAATTGTGATATTTTACACTACGTTGGGTCGAAGTTCCTACAATGGATCCATTTCAAACGGCATTGAAAGCAAATCAGATTCGGCGTCAAAAGGCGCCTTTGCTTTTACAAGTATGTTGTATGTCATGGAGCTTTTTTTCATCTTTTCTTTAAAGTGGTAGTCGGCTGCGTAATTATCCACCATTGAGGAACACGTTAATTCAAGGAATGAAATTAAATGTGGAGTCCCAAATACAATTAAATCTACATTCCATGATTTTTAAGCCTAGTCCTTTTGAAGGGTGTGTGCATTTACATGAGATGTTTCGTTTTAATATAGACATTAACGAATGTGCCAACAATGCTTGTAAACACGGAAGTACTTGTGTCGGCGTGATAGCAGAATATTTTTGTGTGTGCGACCCAAGATACTACGGAAAGTACTGTGAAAAAGGTGAGGTGACTGTTTTAAATATTGTCGTAAGTGCTTTTATATAGGTTCTGTGAATACCTTTATCTGACTGAAGGTATTTTGAAATGTGACGTTTTTTGCAAAAGTTTTCATTAATTTATTTAAGGCAATATTCCAAACAGCAATGGGATTCGAGCCCACGACAATCCTTCTGGGCTAGCGCTCTGCCAACTGAGCTACTAAGGGTCAGTTGTGAAGCCGTTAAAAGTCAAATCACAAGCACTGTTACCCACCTCTTATGCTGCACATGTCAGCAGTAGAGGATCGCCAGATACCGGGCTCGCGCAACCTTAGTCTTGCTGCTCATAACTATAGTTGGAATTTGCAAAAATAAATGTGGGCATATAAATATAAATATAGCAGTTAACTTTCTTGTCCGAGCCACAGAACACATTTTTATTTATTGTCCAGAGTTCACTCATTGTTGGAATGATAACTTGACGGGAAAGTTTGTGATGAAATCTGGAGTTGAAGTCGTTTGTAACAAAGGGTGGTTGGTAAGAAAATCTGACCTGTTTAATATTTAAGTTAGTATTGGACTGATTGCAGTTGTTAAATTCATTGCGTTACAGCAAGTTGATGTTACGTGACATCCTCATTTACTTTAAATGACTTAATCAACTGACAAAACACTATTATCGATAATGTTTTGACTGCAAATACGACCAAAATTAACGATTAATGAAGTCTAGGGTTTTATTGTATGTTCTTTTTTCTTCCGGCGGTTGAAACTACCTGGCAGGGTTTCTTTCAGTAATTTATTTTTTCGAACCAACCACCTCTCCTTATTTTGTCGAACCCAACCACCTTTCCTTAGCACAGGTGGTTAGACTCTAGGATTCTAGGACTCCCTTGTGAGCACCCGCCGCACAACGCCTAATGATACGGTGTAGGTGCAACGCGTTGTACTTTGTTGAACTACTATCCACCAAATCTGCCCGACACGTTTTAGCGTTCCATAAAGTTTTGCGCAGCTTTTTTCGGCTTGGTGATTGTTTTAGTGCTATTGCTTCCTATGTCGTCTTTCACCAAGCGAAATAAACTCAATTCAACTCAACATAACGTACAAAAAGACATGCACAATGAACATTAACATAGACAATGGCCCATACACGACGTTTTATGACTTTTCGAAATGAAGTCTGACAACTAGCTGCTTACATAGGGTCGATTGGAATTAACTTTCTTCGAGTATTTTGAGAAAATTTGTTAGTTTTTCGAAAAGCAGCTAGTTGTCAGACTAGTTGTCAGATCAGAATTTGTCGAAATCAATTAAACCTCTATATCGCATGTTCTGTAGGTGTTTCAACGTCGGTTTGACGGCAGTGTGGATTTTCAAGTTTACTGGTCAGACTACAGAAACGGGTTTGGAAGTTTGAATGGAGAGTTTTGGTGGGGTGAGTTCAAAGTATAAAACATGTCATTGATTAAAATACATGATGTATCACTGTAACATTACATATTAATATTATTTATAATTATTTATGGTAGCATGATTAAAAAAAGAATCTTAACAAAACGATATGGGTAAAGATTAATGCTTTTAGCGACCTTTTTTCAATCAAAAGATACATGTTGGATTGATAAAATATTAGATATTATATACTACAATTTATTAGAACGTTAACATAATAAAGTGTGTAACTTTATATTTTAATCACCTAAACTGCCATATTTTTGTTATGGTATAGGACTTGAAAAATTGCACATCGCAACAAAATCATTTCAATGCAACCAATGTCGACTTCGTGTCGAACTTAAAGACATCGATAATGAAACAGCGTATGCTGAATATAGGTAAAAAAGTAACAAAAAATTTGTAAAAAAAAACTGACAATGATACAAACCAAACAACTCAATTATTTAGTCAATTTCGTGTGGGTCCGGAAAGCAGCTACTATCAAGTGTGTGTAGGAGGACAATACACTGGGACTGCAGGTGACAGCATCAATACCGAGATTTTCTATCACAATTCGAACGGAATGAGGTTTTCCACCAGAGATCGAGACAACGACTACTCGTTGTAAGTTTCTAACACAAACAGTATACTCTATTTTATGGGTCGGCAACCTTTTAGGCGACGCGTGCCAATTTTTCTATGCGTTAATGACCTCGCGTGCCAACGTTTTTCTAAATAATAGCGGTTCGTGTCAGCAGATATCAATAATAAAGAGAAAGCAGAGTGTTTTATGCATATAAGGCTAATTTTAACACAATGGCATGATAGAAACTAAAAACAAGCAGTGTATAACAGGTTAAATTTTTACTTCAATACAAACACGCAAATCGGTTGGCGTCGCGTGGGTTGCCGACCCCTGCTCTAGTTGATCAATGGATGTAATAACCTATATTTGGAAAAGACTATCGAAATAAAATGCATGGATTTAAAATCTTTTTTTATTTGCTTTCTTTATGTTAAAAGTTGTCAAAAGTTGTTGTGTATTTTCATAAATTGGAGACTACAAACACATTTATCTTTATTTTGCAAGATTACCCAACCTTTTTTCAAATTTAAGCTAATCATTTTTGTCAGTCTTCAATCTTAAAAATGTAAGTTAGAACTTATAATATAATGTTTCGATAATTTGCAAAACTAAAGCAAATTAGTTATTGACCACGCCAGAAACCAATCGGACCAAAAACTCGCATTAATAGGTCACGAAATACATAATTATGTTGAAAAGTGCTGATTTACACCGAGAAGCTTGAAATTGAGCTGATATCATAATAGCATTTAAGTTTATAAATATGTGTTTCAGATTTATTCATTGTGCTGATTTCTCGCGACGGGAAGGTGGTTGGTGGATCAACAGTTGTTCTCTTGCTTCTCCTAATGGGGCTTGGAATACGTATCCCGGATGCTCAAAGCAGGGATTTCCTTGTCGTGCTTGGTGGCAAACTTACAAAAACAGCATTAGACTTATTGGAACTGAACTAAAATTCCGGTGTGACATCTAAATGAGTGATTGGCAACCACCGATCAGTGACCGTAATCGGGCCGTAGACTTTTTCAGTTGAACTGCTTTAATGATTTATGTACTACAAGCAAATCCAGATATGGAACGATTAAAATTGTGTTTATTTTTTGAGTGCTGAATATTTATTGTTTTTTTTTTTCAAATCAGCTATGCTTAAAATTGTAATCCCTTTTAAAGTGTTGTCGACGTAAATACCAAAATAAAATTGCCGCAATGAAATTATCACGATAAAATGACTGCAATGAAAGTGCTGCAATAAAAATGCAATTTCTAAATCTTATTTCTTAGCAAATAAACTTTATATACGAAAATCTTTGTCATGCGTGGCCACCTTAAGGATTTTTTAAGGTTGGTCAGTTCTTAACTTGAGGAAAAGTCGTTAATTGTCTTGAATGTGATCTTTAATTGTAGTATGGTTGATCAGCAGATAAAAAAAAAACAATCATCAGTTAAAAAACAGTAACTATTAAAGACTTTTTTGTGTGCAACCACGCTCAGTTGAGAAGAAGGTGTTCCAGTGCTGTTCTGTTGTTTGAATGATTATGACACGCTTATATGTAGAACAGTTCAAAAAGAGACAAAAGACAGAATGGCTGCAACAAAAAGATCTGGTAGGACTTGGTGCGATTTAATATATACTACGAATCAAAGTGGGCTTAAGTATCTTTCCTAAGTATCCCAGTTAAAAATATATAAAATTGTTGACATAAAAAAATCAAAAAATAAAAGTTTATGATGTCATTGCACAGTGTGTGGACACTGGACTATCATTTTGCTTTTTATGTACAGCAACGGCATTAAATTAAATAAAAAGAGTGCCATTTTGCTGGAAAATGCAACTTTATTTTAAATCAATTGACCGTGAAAAATATTATTGATGTTTTAATAAGATTCCATTTAAAGTATTTCGATGTTTTTCTGAAGGTAGCGGATTTATCTTAAACTTTCTGTTCGTTTATTGCGTTGTTTGGTTGTTGGACGGCTGTTGTATTATCTACTTTATTTCTCTTGTAAGCCGAAAAGATTGCCAACCCACCAGATACAATTGATACAGCTCCACTAACCCATCCAAAGTAGAGACTCTTGCCATAAACATATCTGCAAAAAGACGTAAAACAAATAAGAATTGGACACCACACCACTAAATGTATTGACCGTGGATGTGATCTACTGCTTGACAACATTATAAAGTTTAAAAGCTGTCAGAAACATGCAATTGGGTTGGTTTTTGTCAAAACTTTTATAATTTAAATTAGTGCACCACCTTTGTAAAACGAGCCCTTCTTTAAAATCTTTAACTTTTGTTTCAAAAATTGCCGGTTAGCATTACAGGCTACTGTCAATAGACTTTTTGTAACAGAACTGGTAAAAAATGTCCTCCTTGTATTAAAATCATATTTTGGGGGGTCCGCAAATTTAGATAAAATGCCTTGAGGGTTGCGTGCCACTAAAGAGGTTGAAGAGCACTTATCTAAACAACACCAAATGTGTGAAATTGCGCGATTGTGTTTCTTGCTGGCTTGACAGTGGATAGTTAAATACTTAAAGTATTAGCCAAAGTTTAATTGCAGCATACCTTATTGTTACTAAAAAAACTCTTTGCGCTGTCTCTTGGTTGTTGATATCAAGTTTCTTTGCGTACAATGAAACTGCTACTAGAATCAGCACCCCGGCAGTTATTCCCAATGCTCCGACAACGCAACGGACAATTCTCTGCACATAGAAGGCTTTTTATTGAATACAGATGATGTTGTGTGAAAGCAGACTAACTCATGTAGATATTTGGAAAATGTTGGAAATGCAATTAATTTGACATTTCAATGTAAGTTACATAGGGATTTTTATTTAATGTGGATTCGTCGCATAAAGTTTGTTTTTGTTGTAAGTATCGCCTCTATTTTAGGATAAATGAAAATAGCTAAAACTACTTTCGACAAAATAATTTTGTTTGATAGACAGACAATTTCACAAATTATTTACGTACACTTTTTAAAAACCTTTTAGATTTTGTACACAGGTAACTGTTCGGACATTTATTGTGTTTTAGATGTTTGTCAAACTACAGATATAATAAATGCTTTTCATATATTACATGAAATTCTGTGATTTAGAGTAGCAGACTGCGAAGTTTTGCCGTTATATTTGGGTTCAGGATTAGGTCTAAAATTTCAACTAGACTCAAATAAAACTTGATTCAGGCCAGACTTCGCACATGCCACTCGTTATTGCTTGTAAGATGAGACTAACTATACAATTTAACAGTCGCATCACCAGATTTTAAGTGGGATTGTAGAAAAAACATACCTTGAAATAAAATTCGCCTCGCGGGCTAAGTTTGGAAAGGCGACGCTAGTGCATGTAAACTATGCGGCCCGCGCAAATCATTAATAAACTTATCCGGCCGGCAGTGAAAAATGTTTGGTGACAAATCTATATTTCAGACTTGTACTTTCGGATTCGGGTCCTCTTACAGCCAACCCAAAACACATACCTTTGGCTTAGATTTTAGGCATGGCCAAAAGTCCAGAACAACTACTAGATTCCAAAAAGCCAAAATTGAAAGAACCAACGAGGCAACTCCCAAAGCTCGAGCTGTAATAGAACTATGAATTATTTGATAAAATAAATTAAAAACTTTAAAGGCTGGCTTTCTTTAAAAAACCTAAAAGATCCAAAAGTGTTAGGTAATTTTAATGATTCTAGTAATTTAGACAAATCATCTGTTACGGTTCTCTAAATAAGATAAGATGTGATATGTGATAACATTATTTTTCCTGTGAAAGTCACTGGATAAATAACAAAAACGCGCAAACAACTGTAACTTTGCGTCAAGTTTAGAAACGAAACAAAAGTAATCGGTACAATGAAAATCCTTACCTCTTTTCATGTAAAAAGGAATTCCTAAATAAAATCGATCATAATTGTCACAATCCATATTTCCCGTTGAAAATTCCTGGCACTTGATCCACAGGCCTTTATACTACAAAAATAATTGAATGGTTGTAAAAATATTTTAAACAGAAAAGTTTGTTTGAAAAGTATGAGATCTTTTCAAGAGATTTGCCTACAGTACGAGTAAATCTTTAATTTGAAATAAACCAATATTTGAATAATTATCGTCGTTTAGTCTGTGTAACCAAATAGTATGGGCTATTCCCAGAGTGGCTGCATGCTTCACAATTTAAAAACAGAAAACCGGCCTCTGTTTAGTTCAGTTGATCAAGGTACTAGAAATTATTGGTTTCATCGAATCAAATTTACTTTAGACAATAAAACATGCTTATGAATTTAGGGGGATGGATTTTCAACTGCTTAGAACAAAACTAAACCAGAAAACAGTCACCAAAAACTTTCCAAATCTTGGTTCAACAATACGAATCCAAGCGAAAATAATTTTGATGTGACTCTTTGCTTGATATATAGGACAACTAAGCATGGAAACAGCGAGGTCGCATTCGAATAATTAGTCTCACATTAAAACTACATTAAGAGATGTACTCAGAAAAACAACCTTTTTTACTGAGACAAAACTACACCAATACTTGGCCCTTTCTTACTCAAAACTTACTATGATAATGTTGTCTAGTTTTGCGTCTTCTGGGTCGTTTAGTGCCCAATACGGTGAAAACACAGCAGCACAACAAAGTCCAAAACCAGCTAACAGACCAGTCAAGGAAATGTATTGGACAATAACAAACATTCCGGTTCAAATTTTGCTAAAAATGAAAACCTAAGCCAACGTCTGGATTGTAAAGAAAATACTTTGTTTTGCTCAACACATAAATACAAAATAGAAAAAAAAATAACCTTCATTTACAAGTGCGCCGTAAAAATTCGTTATTATCATTGAAGCTCCAATGCTTTTGTTTAATTAGAAACAAAATGTGAATATGTATGCCAGCGCTATAGAACTTCATTTTAATCTTGTTTGTTACGCAAAGAAATTCAAACAATCACATCAAAGATACAAAAAAATGATTTTTGACATGTTTTTGTGGTTTAGAAAGTAAAATTTGTAACTAACAAAAAGGTACAGTTTGTTAGTGTTGGACATTAAAAACACTGCTTTTAAACATTAGTATTTAATCTAATTGTATCGTATTTGCTTTACAGTTTATTGGAACTTTAAATCAAGGTTCAACAAACACGTATTTTGATGTTCGTCCCACACAGCAATGTAAAGAAAATTTTGAGGATCTATGCGTTCAGACATTGAATGTGTGCCAATGAAGCTTATTAAGCCGACTTTGTCTGTAAATAAACACAGCCTTGAGTTTACAATGAATTTTAGTAGTTATTTTCAACAAATAAGATATAACATCCATTTATGTACATAACTCTTTTGAAATGTTAGCATACAAACAAGGCATTTCAAAACAAGCAGAATTTCGAGGTAGGCTAAATGTAAGCAAAAATACATCAAAATAGTTATTATTATTTCTTCTAATTCTGCACTGAAGTTAAACAATAATAACTTACTGGTCTTTCCGAATTTTATTCACTACTGCTAAGACTGCTTGGAAAAGAGCGTTAAACGTGCACGAACAAATGGCCGCAAGTGGTTTCAGTACTGCGTAGTTTTGGTGCGTAAAACCGCGTGTGTTGACAATAAAAAATGAAGTTTATTTTCACACCGGGAACATACATCGCTGTAAGAATAATTTTGCACAAACTTCAATGCAAGAATCGACAAATACTCGAACATTCAACAATTGTAAGTGTACTTTGGTTGGGTCATAGATCGGTTGACAAAGCTGACTCCTTAAATGCAATTTCTCGTCTGTATTTTGCTGTTAAAAATTGATTTCCTTTTTGTGGCAGAAACAGATTGGGTTACGTTGTTGTTAATTTAACGTCAGTTTACATTTAATGTGGGGTGTTTTCTTTGAAAGTAGAAAGTGTATTTAAACTTTGTCTTCGTTTATTGTGTTGTTCGGTTGTTGATTGGCCGTTGTATTTTCTGCTATGTTTCTCTTGCAAGCAGAAAAGAATGCCAACCCACCAGCTACAATTGATACAGCTCCACTTGCCCATCCATAACGAAGAGCTATACCATATACCCATCTGAAAAACAAGGCAAAATAGGTAGCAAGTATATATAAGCTATTGCTGCCAGGCATAATATCAAGTTTGTAGAGCTCTTCTGGCAAATATAATTTTATTCCGACGTTTTGACGTCCTATACAGGTTGTCTTCATCAGGGTAAATAACACTGAATGTGACGAGTACAGTGCACGATAAACAAAGGAAAAAAGAATGAAACGCAAGCACGTCACAACGCAACAAAAAACACCGCAAGTAATATGCCTACGATGTTACAACCAACACGTTGTTTATAACCAACTTTTGCAGATAATAATCATACTAAATTGAAACTTAATTGTACACTTAAATCAGTCTGTGTCTTTTTATGCAATGTAATACAGTACACCTGGCGATAACGTTTTTCTATAGAATATTGCACAACGAAAAACAGATACTGATTTAAGTGTATTAAAGCTTTAGTTTAGTTCGTAATTACACTATGTGAAAACTAGTTAAAATGGTAGAGCTACTACAACTGCCTCACATCGAAAAATTGTTATCTATAAGAGGCACGACTATTTAAAAGAGCAGTCGACCGCTTACTACTTAAGTAACCTACCTGGTTCGTAATACAATACTAGTTAGCATTGTTTGTGTGATGTTATCGAAATCGGTTTTAATTTTGCTTGCGTACAATGAAACTGCCAGTAGGCTTGACGCCCCAGCCACCATTCCCAATGCTCCAGCAGCACAACGGATAATTCTCTAGAAATTGATGGGTTTTTTACTGAATACAGATAATTTTATGCAAATGTCAGCTGATTAAATTGATTAACTCATCAGGAAATATTTAATGGTGAAAATAACGGCCCAAATAGACGTAAGAAGCGATATGCTTTATTTTTCAAATGTTTCGGCAAATGCTTATGCCTTTATCAGTGATATGAAGGCCACATTGGTTACACCCGTTTATATACACTTGAGTCACATTTAAAAAATAAAGCATGTCGCTTTTTGCGTCTATTTGGGCGGATATTTTCATCATTCAACATATGAACTGATTCGTATGTAGTGCTTCAAGGAAATATTTGATGTGAACAAACAGTTGTATTTCATTTTTTTACGGACATGTTTTCATTTTTTGCAGAGTTGACAATATTAAGTTTATTTATTAGAATATATTTAAATCGACTTTATTTTCGTGCAAGGACATCTGTTTAGAAGTTGGATATTGTTCATATTGTTTTCCAACTGCAAATATCCTTAACTCTTTAAAAGTTAATGCTTTAACTTATTGTAACATATATATATTTTTACTCTACATTTTAACTTAGTTATATGAGTTATTTTAACCTAAGGAAACACAAAAAAGCACAAACCTTTGGTTTAGATTTTAAGCATGGCCAGAAGTGAAAACCAACTAACAGAATTAAAATCGCCAAAATCGAAAGAACCATCGATGCAATTCCAAAACCTCGTCCTTAAAAAATAAAACGAATCGTAAAATGAATATTGAAAAGTTTTAAACTCATTTCCGTGTATTGCTAATTTTCAAGTCGGGCTGGGCCTCTTGCTTTCGTCGGTTCAGGCTAAATTTAAATATAATGGACTTGAATTGCAGCTAATATAGGTATAAATTTCACCTAACTTCTCGTCTAATTCGGTTGTTTAGTTTGTCAAAAAGTTCTGGTTCTGCTCCCCTTATAAATCTTGACAGTTGACCCGCTTATTTTCTCGTACGAATGGAGCAGTTCAACCGACCAAGATGCCCAGTCATTTAAATGAAATAGCTGTGGCAAAAAAAAACAGAAAAAACGAAACCGACAAAGTTTTAAGTTTCGAAGATTTGATGGCATCAACAACTAAAAGGTTACTTATGCAATAAAAAAAAACTCGTAGAACAATTGTGCACAAAGAGCAACTGTTACGCTTGTCACTTGAATGAAATTGCCTATCACTTGCAAAGTTTTTGTGAATTTTCAGATTTTTTGTATCCAACGCACAGTTGTTAGGGAACGAGTAGATATTAATAAACAAGGCACAAACATGTATTTTCGACATAGCAATAGAACAGACGTAACTGGCACCATCGTTTTACCTTGTTTCACTTCCACAGGAATTTCTCGAAACAAACCATCATCAACATATTCATCACATTCCATATTTCCCGATGCTAATGTCTGGCAATGGAACCACAGATTTTTGTACTGCAGAAAAGTAATTGCATTTTCAAAGAAAGTTTATTTTTTATTTTTATCAAACATTTTATTTTACCAATATTCGATTATTATGCAATTAATTTTAAACGTACTCCGCTCAATTAAAATTATCAAAACTTTATACTTTCGTTTTCTGACGAGGATTTTGCAAAAAACACCTATTTAGGGGTTTTGCAAACACAAGTAAAGTCAATATGCTAGATAGATTTGGTTTGCCTGATTACAAAATAATTTTCACAGCCTCAATGAATGGTAATAATTGTAAGTATTTATCGCTTAATTAATTAAGTCCTTTATAAAACATTTTTGAATTTGCAAATCATTTTTTGCAAATCAGATAAAACATTTTTAAATTTGAATTTGCAAATCAACTATGGTTGTGATCTCTATGGAGTAATTTCGTCAGGGCAAAAAATGGAACAAAAACAAGCAACGTTTTTGCAAACAACAACCTAAAAAAAACATCAAATAAAGCAAAACCATCAAATATAAAACAACATCGACACTCTTTTCATTGCTATAAAAACTTACCCTGAAAATATCGTCTCGTATTACGTCTTCAGGGTTGTTTAATGCCCAATACGGGTTAAACACAGCAGCGTAACATAATCCCAAACCAGCAGCTAAACCAGCAAAGGAAATGTATTGGACAATTACAAACATTTCAGATCAGATTTTGTAATAAAAAATGAAAACCCAAAAACAATTTCTGGATTGCACAGGAATTTTTTTTGTTTTACAAAGCATGAAACTGTTCCATGATATGTAAACTGCAGATAGAGCACTTAATTTTGACCTATAAGTTTTTATTAGTACATCTGGTTGTGGCTACTAGCCTGTACGGCCTTTTCTAATGAAACCGTATAGGTTAAAACTATGTGTCCTGTCTGCAGTTTAAATATCGTGAATTGACTCTACGCGAAAACAACATTTGTTTACTCTATGTATTAATTTCCTTACTATAGCCTAAGTGTAAAATCATATTGTGAGTATATGAAAAATGCTTAAAGACCTCATTTTTATCTGATTTATCAACAAATTATATTAAATATGTAAAATCTGTTTTTAGCACATTTTTGGTGATGAGACCTTATAGATCGAAGCAGTGTGCACTGTCTGCAGCTTAATAATATGTTATTTTACTACCTTAAAACATTCAAACGATATTAACTAAGGTTAAACAAGTACTTATTTATTTCAATGCGTAATTAAAGGATTTATAACTTTCTATCAGCTACAAACAAAAGGATAATGGGTTCCTGCATTTAAAGTGTTTTACCAGATGGCTGTGGCTGCTACCAGTGTTTTTTTAAGGTGATTTGGGGGACCATTTCTGCAGCGGTTTCCCAAAATTTGGACTTGCAACTACAGTACTATTTTTTGGTACTTAAATGAAACACTTGCGGTCTCTTAAATCTACTTAGCGGTCACCCAAACCAAACCTTAAAAAAACCTGGCTGCTACAAACAACACTGCTTTAAACTTGCCAGTGTTCCCGCCCAAACAATGATAATCATTTCGCAAAATCTGCACTGAAGATATGCAACAGCACTCACATACAATCGTCGACTAGTCCTGATGTAAGTAATTCACTGCTGCAAAGACTGTCTGTTGGCCTAAGAGTGTTAAAACGTGCAGGAATAAATCGCGGCAAGTGGTTTTCGTACCGCAGATTTAGCTTCAAAGCCCGCGTGTTTTGCACTCGAGTAAACCGCGTTGACGGTAAAAAATGCGATTTATTTTCCACCGGAAACATGCGACGCAACAAGAAAAATTTCGTGCAAAGTGAAAAGCAAGATTTGACAAATATTCGAACACCCAACAATCGAACCTGTAGCAATTAAAGTTAAAACAGTTTTTTTGCTGATTTTGTTTACCTGTTAACACTCCTCTCAATTTAAAGCCCCACAAATTTTTGTCTGTTTGCAACTAAAGAGGGAACAAAAAAAAAATCGGGTTCACGTTTCAATAATCCGGGTTTAAAATTTAAACTTTAAATCGAATATTACACTCGTTATACTGTACTGCTGTTAACATAAAAAACAAGGCAACTTCCAGCAACGAAATATGTGCGCAGTACAAACATGATTACATCGATGCTTAGGAACAAAATTGTGTATCAAATTAATTTAAAGCATTGTACTTCTCGGTGCACACATCAAATAACTTCTATTCATTTTATTTCATCGCCAAAAAGGTCATGGTCAAGTTAAATGTGTTAATGTGATGTTGCCACCAATATTATACCCAACTCCAAGTGTTCGTGCTACGACCGTTACATGTCATTTGATTGGTCCAATAAACTTTAATAGCAGTTCCCTTTTTTGTTAGTCTGAAACACTTGCAGATGTAGTAAAGGGGCTGTTTGCTAAACTTTTCAACTGTTTAGCCGATGTACAACAAGTAAGGGACAGGTTGAAAAAGAGGAACTGCTGTCATGTTTAGTTTTTTCATTGCTAAATATTTGTAGTTTTTTGAAGACCGGTCCGCGATGAAATTTCAGTTTCAAAAATGATCCGCAGTGCAAAAATGGTTGCCGACCCCTGCTGTAAAGCTCTTTGGTCATCAGTGCAAAGCAAGAACTGTGTTAATAGGCAAACAACGTCCCTTTGCAAATGTGGAAGTGGATTAAATTGGTTGAGAATCACTGACCCAGGCAGAAGCTACCCAACTCGGTTTAGGAATCAGTCAGGCGTTAAACATAGGCTCGTAGGGGACCCATGACCTAAACAACAGTTTTGCCCTGTGACGTTGCTGAAATTACTTTTTTCCTTAAAATGATTTGAGCGTCAGAAATGTTAGAGCTAAATGTTTCACCAAGTTGAAGTATACCTTAAAATGTGAAAATACATTAAATTGGTTGAGGCATTTGTTATACATCTGAAAACGACAATACAGACAGCAAGTCATTCAGACAGGGGTGTGATATTGTTCAAAGGATTCAAAGGAACCTGTTCCTTTCATTCATTTTTACAACCATTATTCGGAGAACCATACATGGTGTTGAATTGCAGCGAATTATTTTTAGTTTGACACACCTCTGAGTGAAGGTTGGGCCTTTTAAAACGAGGGTTACAGTCGCTTGGTGTACAGCACAAACAGTTTGGTACAGATTAATTGAGAATGCAGTGCTACACCTACAGTAAAAGCTGCAATTAATTTGTATAGCTTTACAAGCAAATAGAAGCTGTTGAATTGTTTTATTTTTTGACCATTTTCCTATTCGCTTGTTCACTGTATTGAATTAACCGCAGGTGCGCCACGAATAAAGAAGCTAGAATTGTTTGTTTTAGTCCACTATTACACCCTGATTAAATAAAATCGTTTAGGTTTAGTATATAGGTTCAAAATATCCCAGAAATTGAGCAGCAAAAAAATGTGGGTAACTCTAAAATTGTTTTTACTTGTTATCAAAATCCCAACGCTAGCTGAAAAGGTTTTGCTGATTATAAACGTGAAGGGCACAATTGGTGGATCATGGCTTAATGGTCTAAAAGCCTTTCATGGATCAATTGATCGAATAAAGTTGAATAACAGCAAAGTTATTTTCAGTGTGACACACCTTAGGGTGAACAGTTGGACCTGGCTACTGCAGATGTTAGCTTGGCCGATGTACGACAGATGAAAAACAGCTTTCACCGGCAGAAGTAAATGGTATTGTTCTGACAGCCCACACAAACTTCATTTCAAATGTAGTTGAGGACCAATCACTACAAAATGTAATAAAAACATCAATAAGGTTTTTTTATTGCTGATTACGTTTTAGGTTCTTTAGAATTTAAAATTGAGGATTTTCGAAATTGGGTTTTTAAATCAGTTTGCACGGACAACCTAGTTCGACAGACAAGCAACAACTTTGATCACCTAAAAACGGTAAATGCAATTTTGTTTAAAAGTAACTCAAAGTAGATTGCATTCCAAGTCTCGAAACAAAACAAAAATGTCAAAAAGATATATATGAGTAACATTGCTTCAAGAACAACTGTAACAGTTTGAATAACAAATGATACTACACAAGTACTGACTAAATGTTATAAATGTTTGTTTAGGATATGTCAGTTGATGTGGGAGCATGCTATGTGTGTGGATTTTTTATGTTTGTTTTTGAGTTTGTCTATTGCACATTTATGTATTATGCTGTTGGTGAGTTTGCTGGTGCCAGTTTCGCGTTATACTTTGTTGTTTTATTGGCGGTGACCCTGCTTTTAAATGTCTTGGACTATAACCTCGCTCGTAGTGCCTCTCATTGGCGAATACCAAAAAAAGGTACTGCATTGTTTAACTATGAATGGCGGCTCTCCAGCCACAGCCTTTGTCATGAGTGATTGCATCGGACAAAGAGGCAGTGATGAGCAGTATCGAAAAGAGTACGTTGAAAAATCATGTGATTTGGGGGCCTTACTTTTATTGTCCATGGCTCTCATACTCGGTTTCAAACTGATATGTGCCATATATAGGTGGGTGATTTGTGGGATATTTATATTTCTAATAATAATCTGTTTGTTGTGTGTCGATGTGGCAGAATAAATGTGGTCTTTAATGTACATAGGTTTTTCACAGAGCATTTCCAGAACAAAACACAATTTATTGAGCCGAGAGTGTTATAACTGACCAGTATCGAACCCCCCTAACAGAAAGTGTTTGTTGACTATCACCGTTCATGTGGTTTACTAGTAACAAAATCAGTCGATGAATATCGTGGAACATAAATATTTCGCTGCCATGCTTTTATTAAAAGAGAATTTAGAAATAGATTTCTTTTTGAATAAGTAGAATGTAGAAATGTAGGCAAGTAATGGACAAATGCCTAGCATGTATTGGCTTCCGCAAACGCATTCCAGAGGACGTTCTGCATTTTTTCACTCTGATTGGTGGTGTTCCGGCCACAGCTTTGGCAATGAATGATCAAATTCGACACAAATGAGGTAAAGTTTCTTTTTAAAATAAGTTTCTTTTCTGTGCATTTGTTTGTTGGATTTTGCTAAAGTTATGTTATCTTCTCACTCTATTTTATAGTCAAGATATTAGAAGTCTTATGGAAAAAGTAGAATGGCCGAAAAGGCGCATTCAATAAATATGTATCTTCAAAGATGTAACATGTATAAAGATATTTTTGTACAAGATGTTTAGTGCTTATTACTGCTATATTGTACGCGCTGACAAATATATTTTTTGACCAGAAGCTTACAACTCCATAATAATAATAATAATGCAAATGTCTGCTGGTAAAGAACTTAGTCGACACAAGTTGGTTTGATTGTTGACCTTTGCAGCACACTACAAACTAGGGATGTACCGAATCGGCTAAATTTGGGTTCGGCCAAAACCGTATATTCGGCAGTTTTGCCGAATAAATTCGGTCAAATCAACCGAGTCTTTTATGACGTCACGCGAAGGCCCAAGCTACGCATTTGACATGAAAACACAAGTTTTTCTAATAGGCAAACAGTGGTGCTACACAACACGATAGTTGTGTTGGGGTTCAAGGTTGCCACCGCCCTGGTTGCCAACCTGCCAATTACCGACTTTTTGTCTTACGATAATGCATAAAAAATCATAACAGTTTTAGTTATGGCTTAGTTTTAGTTATGGCTTAGTTTAAGGAATTGTGTGACACCTCATTGAGCAGAAAAGACACGTTTTACGCCTTATATTTGTGCTCATAAGAAAAATTATTCGGCCGAAACCGAATCTCTGTAAAAATGGCCGATTCGGCAGAAATAATTCGGCAAACAGAATATTCGGTACATGACTACTACAACCTTGATTTCATGTTATGTTTGTCCAGACAAAAACATTTTAGAAATAGCCCAATTCTGAGACCCTTAGAAAATTTTAAATAAAATTCGATGCGAAAGTTATTGCGTACTAGGGCTGTTATCAAAGAAATAATTATTTGATTATTTGAAATTTTTAATTATTTGAAAATTTATCAAATAATTTTTCACTCAATTTCAAATAATCAAATATTTTTTCCTGTGCAGTAAACCTCAATTTAGATGCAAAATCAATTGATTTAAACACACTGGTGACATTTTTTGAAATAGAGAGTAAACAAAAGCACTGCAACATGTGTTTCCAGCCTTATATGACTTTTTTCCCAATATATTTTGGACTAAAGCATGATAATATTTGCGCTTATATTATGGTATTAATTACACCTAGTAACATTACAGGTTATTCGAGTAAGTGATTGAAATGTTGAAGACCAAAGTTTAATTAACTAAGTGACCACGAGAAACTTGGTAAAATGAGAAAAAATACCTGTGGAGAATACATGGCTATGCCAAATTACGGAGAATAACCGAAGCATGTCTGTACCATTTTTTTATTAACAAAAAGGTTTAGCATAAATTTAATGACAAGGAGCACAACCACATTGCCGTTTTTGTTTATAAATTTGAAATGACCCTATCCTTTAATGGTTCTAGGCCTTACGTCGTTGGATTTTAAAATTATTTAAATTATTTGATTTAAAAAGAAAAAATATCTGATTATCCGAAAAATTCGAAAAAATTGGAAAACAGCCCTATTGCGTACCCCCAACATACATTTAACTGGTGCGTGAAGATTTATTTGCGGATGAATATTATTATTTGTATTTATTTGCGGTTGAATATTAAAAATTAATGATCACAGATAGGCCATCTAGGATGATATTTGCAATCAAACAGCTGTACTTTTAGTATTGCAGAAATCTAAAGAGATAATAAAACAGAGATTCTAGTTGCAATGCTTTCTGCTAACATTGCATTAAATCATCTGAAATTTGCGCACAAACACAAAAATCGCCCTGCTTGTTTAGTTAGGAAACAACAATTATGCCTTCGTTAAATATGCTTTGCAAAGAACTTTAGGAAAAATGCGTTTAACGCAGCGCACTGTGCCCTTAGCTAAACAAAAACACGATTAAATGTACTTTTTAAGATCAGTATCCTAATCGCTGAAAAACCCGGGATTTTTTAGTTTGATCCCGAGATTCTAACCTGAGTCATTGTTATTACATTTAAAATAGAACAGTAGTAAAGCAAAAGTCGTTCTACTATAAAACGTAGATTTGGCGACATCTCTTGTTTACTTTTTGATTTATTACTTCAAACCATTACCAAATCCTAAAAGAAGTTTTTTGTATGTTGTACACCTTTATACTAATTAATTTTCGGGACATACAGAAACAGTACCATATTACGTTTGCTCACTACAAGTAACACAATACATGTGTCAGTAAAAATTATTAATCTCAGAAGGAAAGATCTTATTGTGGACAAAAAATACCATGTCTGATACTAAGTCAGCGTAATAATAAATAGCGTAATAAAAAATATACATGTTTCTTTTTGATATTATCGGCCCACGAAATAGTTTCAGGCCTATACCTGGTTGTAGTACAAGAAAGCTCTGCACAAAAGCAACATCAGATTTTATAGGCTGTTGTACCAACATTATTTCTAAAAAATACAAAGACAATCGTCATTGTGTAATTATAAACTTACCAAAAACTTACCATATTGGCTTGGGCTATTTTTTATGTCAGTCATTTAAACTTATGAGAAATATGTTTGTTAAGTAATTGTTTTGTAAATAAACCTTATACTGTGTAAAAAATAGTTGCGCTTCTTAACAAATAAGGAAATGACTCTTCTGTTTTAGAATAAATCAAAGTAAGTTGTATGTATCAGGGAGTATAGATTCACCGCAAAAAAAATCCAGGAGAACAACGAATTTGAAGACTGTATCATTACAAAGTGTGTTATTCAAGTGACCATAAGTTAAAGTTACATTGAGTGGAAACCTTTCTGGACACAACCAACAACAAAAAAGATGGTAACCAACAGCAACGTTTAGTTTTTCATATTAAAATCAAACATTTTGGGTTTATCAGTCGTTTCTTAAAGACTATTGTCAAACAGTTGTTTAGTTTGGTATACCAAGTTTGTTTTTATGTATGTTTACTTTTCATAGTTATGCGTTTTTTCCTTACAGGATTGGATAGAAACCAACAGGCATCCATTTTATGACGAAAGCCACGACACAAGCCATTTGGATACTTGCTATGCTGTCGGATTTGTTACTCTATTTTTGGAACTTGTCGTCTGTGTTTCAGCCCATTCCTGGTTTTTACCCTGATTATGAATGTTACAAACAAACTGTTGGTTATAAAGGGAAAAATGGTATTCCTGAATATTATTTTATTTTTTTATTGAATTATATACGCATAAGACACAAAATGGAAAGACGGAGAATAAAAAAGCACCAATCAAAAAAGCGACAAGATGGGCTAAAGGCCAGCCCACTTTACCTTAAAGGTCGCAAGTCTATTGTTCTTCAATGCACTTACATATTCTGAGGTTTTAACCGACTTAAACAATGAAATAAACAAGCACAGTGTGGGCAAAGTTCCTCCATACTTACTACGGTATATGACAAATCGCGCACATAACAGTAAACAATTTAACAAATCATCATCAAGGTGAGTTCCAAAAATAAGAGTTACAGGGTTAATAATGAAATTATCACGATAAAATGACTGCGATGAAATTGCTGCAATAAAATGCAATTTCAAATAGCAATTAAACTTTATATATGCAAACCTTTGTCATGTGTGGCCACCATAAGGATTTTTCCAGCTAGGTCGGCTTATAATTTTAGGAAAAAGTCGTGTATCTTGAATTTGATATTTAATGGTCGATTTAACTGTTTAATTGCAGTTTAATTAGATGACATCTTTTAGTCTCCTGTGACAAAAAATTCAAACTGGTAGTGCGTTAAAATGGCATCATTTTTTCGTGAAATTAAATCACCAGTTAGTTCAAGCAACATCAGTGAGTTAACTTTTTGATGATGAAATGCACAGTGTTTACAAAACGCTGTCGGTTTACTTTAAAATTAATTTTGACAGACTGCACAATCGTCAGATAAAAAACAGTAACTATTAAAGACTTTTTGTTGTGTGCAACCACACTCTTGCCCAAACTGTTACTTTTTGGCGTCAGTATGTACTTGAATACGAAATATAGGTTAATTATTTGCTACTTATGCCTCGCGTTGATGCAGACGACAAAGTGTGGCAGTTTGAGAAAGAAGGTATTTTAGTACTGTTTTGTTGTTTAACTAACACCTAACGACAAATAATTAGGACACGCTAATATGCATAACAGTTCAAAAAGAGATAAAAGTCAGAATGACTGCAACAAAAAGATCTGGTAGGACTTGGTGCGATTTAATATATACTACGAATCAAAGAGGGCTTAAGTATCTTCAGGAAAACGGGTTTGCTTCGGGCCTGACTTTAGACTCTGTGTCAGTATTTCAATTTAACCAGGTAAGTATAGCGAGTTGGTGGATCTGATCTGGCGTCAAACAGCTCAAAAACGTCTTGATCAAGACCAATCGTCTGCTATTGTGTGTTTTGTTTGTTGTCTTGGTCTTTCCTGCGGCTTCAATGTATAGACCAGTGGTTCTCGACCTTTATCATGGTCGCGACCAAATGGTAATTTTTTAAATGTGTAAGGAGCTGCCAAAAAAACGAGTTAAAAAAATTCAGGATAACAGCCAACAACAAGAAACTGTGTAGCTCTTTTCTGTTAATGCACACTTCTCTGCAGAAACCTAACTGAATCTGACTTATCAGACACAATGTATTAAGCAATTTTACCTTTGTACGTAATTATTCTCGTTAGTCGGTAATCAACTGATTGGGTAAAATAGTGATAAGTTAGTGTTTGAAAGTGTTGCGTTGTAAACTTTCATATATAGTATATTTTTCCTTTTTTTTTAACATCGCTTTTTTGCTATTGTAACTTTCATGGTAATAAGTCTGGTGAGAGCCGCAAAATAAGTAGCTGGGAGCCGCGGTTGAGAATCAAAAATAAATATTTTTTTCCACGGGGTTCGAACCCAGGACACTCCCGGGGACGAATCCCAGTCAGGTTTTATATGCCTGTATGTGGGTCAGGCGCGTCAGGCCATTCGGCCAAGTTCCTTCCCAAAAATAAATATTTTTTACAAGCTCTTACAGTGATTGGTGGGACGCCATCTAGCGCATTTGCAATGAACCATTTTATTTGACACAAACGCAGTAAGGCCAGATTTCAAAATGACTTTATAACATTTGCAACGATAAGTTGTTCTTTCTTAAGTGGCATGCTTCGCCAAATACTATATTATGGCAGGAGTTACCCAAAAAAACCCAGTTGAAAGTGTATGAAATTGTTTTTGTGATGTGAAAACCAAAAATAAAGGTTTATGACGTCATTGCAAAGTGTGAAGACACTGAAATATTATGTAGTTTATATGTATTGCAACGGCATTAAATTAAATAAAATGAGTGTCAGTTTGGCTGAAAATGCAATTTTATCCTTTTGTCTGTATTTTGTATTTACACTTATGCTTTTACGTATTTTTTAATCTTGTGCATTAGATTGACCATGCAAAAATTTGTTTATGTTTTGATAAGATTTCGGTATACAGTAAATAGAATGTTATTCTGAAGGTAGCAAGTTTATTTCTTTTCGTTTATTGCGTTGTTTGGATGTTGGTTCGCTCTTGTATTTTCTGCTTTGTTCCTCTTGCAAGCCGAAAAAATTGCCAACCCACCAGCTACAATTGATACAGCTCCACTTGCCCATCCATAACGAAGAGCTATGCCATATATCCATCTGACAAATAGGCCTAATAGGCAACGTGTGATATGTCTTCGATGTTCATCACCAAAACCCTTGTTTATAAACAAATTTTGCGGATAATATATATACTAAACTAAACCTTTCAGTACATTTAAATCAGTCTCTTTATTTTTATTATGTGATGTAATAAAAAAAACATGAGCTGAGGATGCCATTAAATCGGTGAAGAAACGTTTTTTTTAATAGAGTACATTGCATAACGAAGAATACACACTGATTTAAGTGTACTGAAAGCTTCAGTTTAGTATACCTAGTTATAACTAGTGTATACACTGTGTGAGGACTAGTTAAAATGGTAGGACTGCCACCACTATCTCACAACAGACAAAGTTACTATACCGATAGGTGTCGTAAGAGGCACAGTTATTTAAAATAGCAGTTGACCGCTTACAACTAGAGACAACACAATAGTAGACTACCTGGTTCCTACACCAACACCAGTTAGCATTGATTGCATGGCGTTATCGGAACTGGTTTTAAGTTTCTTGGCGTACAATGAAACTGCCAGTAGACTTGACACCCCAGCAGCTATACCCTACTACACGGTGAGCGCCTAATTTTGCTGACTCAGCAAAAAAATTGTTTCGAATTTTTTATTTTTTTGAAAAAACGTTTCCGAATTTTAAATTTGTTTTAAGGAAAAATTGTTTCGAAAAAAATGTTTCAACATAAATAAAAGCAAAATAATGTTTTAACGTAGATCAAAAATGACTATGTCTCCCTAATTGCTGTTTTTATAATTATTGAAGGGCTTTAAAATAATTATTTAAAAAATTCCGCTGCGGTGGCGATAGAGGACCATTTTGTATTGAGTTTGCGGCGAAGATTATTGTGTATCAAACACAAGTTGTTGCACGCGAATTCATGGATTGTGAAACGGGGCTACTTTTAACGCAAAAGATCTGTATTTTGGTGTGTTTTTCAATAACTTGTTTTAACGACCAACTATTTTTTTTTGTAAATTGTCTTGCCAACAATAAAATTAAATGTTACGTAAAAATGACGTCATTGGTTGCTGGGCAACAGGTATTCTTTGCTGAAAAGCGGTTTTATTGGCACTAGTTTGATGAAAAATGTTTTTCTGCATCGTTTGCTGGCAAATTTGAGAAAATAGTCTTTGAGAAAACTATTGTGATGATAAAATGTAAAAGATATAAATGACCCCGACTGTTTTAGATAATAAAAAAATGTTAAAAACTGATTTAATCAAAGTAGTTCGATTTATCAAAGTTACACTGTTTAAAGTCTTTATCAAAAGTAAACTTATTTTTTGGCTACTGGAAATAGGAAAGTGCAAACCAATGGAAAGTCACAATACATTTACCAGTTCTATGATAAGATGAGCGAAATGTGCACAGAAACTTGCTGCTTAAATTAGTGAAAAATTTATTCGGTGGCCAGTTATGTTTGCCAATATATTGAAGAAACTGTTGGTGGTTAGGTTTTCAAATGAATCAGTCATTGATATTTAAGTATCCCAACTAAAAAAGAATTATCTACAAAATTGTCTACATGACAGATAAAAAAGCAAAAATCATTTATTTATTTAATTGCTTAATGTAACTTTCTGACATTTAGTATTCTGGCACCACATGCATTGGACTTCATGTAACTACTGTGTTTCAGTTTATGAAGCTATACAAACAGCAATGTCATGCCTAATGCAAGAAATAGATAACAAGAAATAGAAAACTAATTAATGCAAGAAATATATTTTAGACTTAAAGAATCAGATTCAACTAAACTAGTCCTTTTAAATGCAGTCATATCAGGAAAGCCATGCCGTTTGTTAAGGGCAGGAAAGCAAATTTTCCAAATATATGTACTGCAACCTTCCCATTTTGTGTATAAATATTAGATCACAGTGGGTTTAGTGTAAATTTTTGGTAAATGAATATTTTTATTTGGAAATAATCGCAGGTTATTAAGATTAAACATTGAAATAACAATAGTATGTGAAATGGAAAATCAGTCTACATGGTGAAATTTGCAACAGCTTGTCCAATTTTGTACCTCAAAGATTAGAACCTGACAAAACAGTGAAGCAATGCAAAGTGACTGTCGACGGTGGGAATTGGGGAAGCATTTAGGTTCACTTTAGGACAATACCTCCAAGAAGGCTAACAAGCACAAAAAGAATCAACAGGAACATGCAGAGGGTTGGCTGAGATTGTCATCCAGTAGACTATTTGTAAAAAAAGATCCCCTGTCAAGTCATTGTTTGTAAAAGAAATTTGCTTATATGAGCTCACTGAAGGTTCTAAAAGTGTCCACAAAACCATTAATGCAAACAGCATGTTACTTTTCTTAAAGTAATGTTGTTGTTTGGCCATTCTTTCCACCTGTACACAAGTTACACTTAATACCTATTTGAAAACCTTCATTAATGTTAATGCCATTTAACCTTCATGCTGTTTATGGTCTTTATGTCTTGGATCTTGGATAAACGCAAAAAAGCTTTGTTCTCTAATCTTGAATTATTGGCAAAAGTGATCTATGAGATGATGAATTAAAAATCTGTTTTTAATTTAAGCATTCTGTTTGATGGCATGTTGTAATAACCTCATTATTTATTGATGTAGCTTAAACCATGACAGCTGGTTTATGTTATTTTGAATGTAGCAAAGCATTGTAATGGCACCTATGCACAGCTGTTTCACCTTACTGTTTTTCAGTCTATATGCCTGATGACAAAAAATATTGTGTAATTTTAAAGATGTAGGTAAAAGGATTACTGTCATGTATAATCATTTGATTAAATCTTCTATCTACAGGCTAGATCTCTTGTGTATATAAGCAGATTTTCATTTCTTGAACCAAATTATTGTGGTATATCAACTTACCATGTCTCATTCACATTTATTTCTGCCTTTATATAACTGTGTGAACCAATGTCGAAGTGTTGGTAAAGTGCTTTGTTTTACCTGATTTATTATGTTTACTATGATACTAATTACTAATAAGCACAATACTGTATAGTTGAGTTGATATCATCAGGTTTTTGTGGCCACACAATGATTTATTTGGTGGTGAATTAGAGTCATTTTGTATGAGAAGCGCAATCCTCGTATTATGCTTGGGTAACTGAGTGGCTTTATCTTTTTAAATCAATAAAATGTCGTTCTTACCATGTGCATTTGGTGTTTATCGTTGTAATTATTAACTAGTTCTAACAGGCTTTAGATCACAAACGACTTAACGTAAATGCAAAAGATTTTCTCAGGTCAACTAACCTATACCATGTAAGTAGTAAACACAAGCAAAATACCGTTTCAATGTGATCAAAACTTGGAAAATGAGAGGCACACATCATCAGCGAATGCCGGGCATGACCACTTAAAAGTGGTTTCATGTGCATTTCCTTAAAAATGATTTTATGTGGACACAAGCAGCTTATACAGGCTCCAGATCACAAACGGTTTAGAGCAGGGATGCATGGGCGTTCGCAGGAAAAAATACAGGGGAGGGCAAACTATCGTCACATCGCCGTTCGATAAACGGTATTTGTATTTCAGAACAATAATACTCATTCTTACCAATCCCAATGTAGCAAAGTAGTGCAATAAAGACAATATCAACTATTACTGAAATATGTGGTAGGTTGGCAAACGATTTTTAACGGAAGGAGGATTTACATACACGAACCTTATCAGATGTAACAACAGATACAGTGAAGGTATCACATAATGGCTTTTTGACACATCCATCAATGACGTAATAATATGCTTGTTACCGGACTATTGTTAAGTAATAATGTTCGTTTCATTTAGTTTGTTGTAAAACCTCATCCTATTCTGTTGCAGTTACAGGTGGTATTGGGTGCGTTTAACGGGGTCTTCAGTTTACGTTCCAGGAATAGTTTTTGTATAACACTGTGTGAATGTTTATTGGGTTTTGTTTAAAGATGCGAATTTTGCGACCGTTTGCGTTTTTCTTTTTTCCAGGGGGGGCGCTGCGGACGCCCATGCAGGGATATGCAGCATTTTTCGTTGGTGGGTCATATAACCAATTTCGAACATCAAGCGAGGGCCATACAATTTTTGTCATGTACACAATAAATTTAAAATTCTTCTAAAGCAGGGGTGTCCAACACGTGGCACGCAGAGCATTTGAAAATGGCACACAAGTTTTGCACATTTACATGGTAAACATAAGGATTTGTCACGCAATTAAATTTGTTTCTATTGATTTTTCATGGCCTTTATTCTAACTTCAGTAAAGATTATCAGTAGTAAAATTACACAACCCACTAATTTGTTCGTGAAATTGTTCGTTTTTTGACAAAACTTATGCCCCGTTGCAAACCATTTGTATTTTGTGTTGTATAAACAGAATAAAAGGTTTCTGGAGTACCATAAACAAGTTTACTCGCATTTGACGACATAATCTTTTCTAATCATTTAATAGGGTTCTACATATTGGCCAAATATTCGGATTGAGCCCGTACCGTTAAGACGTTTAAGACATGGTTTGGAAAAAGTACCAAACGTTGATACGCGAGTATATTTTAAAGCCAAAATTGGCACGGCGGTGTGTACGCGTTGGACACCCTTGTTCTAAAGCATCAATACATTTGTTTTCTCAAAAATACGGTTTCGCCGCCACACTGGCTTTCACAACAAAGTAATTGTTTACAAGACGAAGGGAATTGTTACGTCACAGTCGGAAGTACCTTCAAGCTGCTGCATGGCCCACCTGATAGTAAACGCTGGTTTAACTTATATTTGCTACGTATAGTATAGCAACTTAAAACATTTATTAAAAACAAGCGGAAAATTTTGCTGAATTCCTATATACAAGACTTGCATTATTTCTCTGAATCAGTGTGTTGATGAGGGCCACACTAAATAGCTTCACGGGCCGGATTGTGGCCCACGGGCCGCCTGTTGCACACCCCTGGTTTAAGGCAAATGCAAAGGTTCAACGCATTAAGTTCGCTAATGATGTGCGCCTTACATTTTCTAAATTTTGATCACATTGAAACGATATTTTGTTGTGTTTACTACTTACATTTTATAGTAGACCTGTAAAAATCGTTTGCATTTACGTTAAGTCGTTCAATTGTGATTTAGTGCCTGTATAATTTAGCTGTGTCGACAGCACATAAAATCATTTCAAAGCGGTCATACCTGGCGTTGCCTATGTAACGGCAGGAAACGAATTTTTAAAATGGTAACAAATTTTCTTAACGGTGAAATACGAAGTTTGTGGGACGTGCAAATTTGTTCCAAACAACGAAATTTGTTATTGATTGTCCACGTGGATGTGCTACTGGTTTTATTAGTTCAAGATAGCAAACAATATGCACTTTGATTGCTGACGATAAATTGAGTTTTCATTGATTAAAGTTGTCTTTGAACGGGTACCACAACGTCGTCTCTAAAATATGAACAAACAGAGATAAAATTAAACGGTTTTCACAAATCAACTTGGAATTGCAATCAGAAACAGCTTGCAAAGTTCAGTTAAGCGAAACAGGAATGACAAGCGAACATCATACTTATTTTCGTGGGCACAACCGCTAACGATGTAGGTCGCTTCAGTAGATGCATTGCGCCACAATCATAACAATTGACTGTTACGCCATAGGCGCGGTAACAAACAGCGGTTATTGAACTAGAAATTGTTGTAGCCAATGGACCACATAAACCCTGCCTTTTTAGTCCGTCAAGGATTATACGCACTATAAATTTTCGTGAACTTTTACAAAACGTATGCATTGATTCACAACAACCCAGTTTTAAGAAGTAATAAAAAAGGTTGGTGTCACTACCTTATTGGCTTTAAAACACGAACGAACAAAGATAAAGTTAAACGTTTTCCACGATCCAACTTGGAATCTCAGTCAGACGTAGCTTGCAAAGTTTCAGTTTGTTTAGTTTTGCAAAACGGATATAAAAAGCGAAATTCATTCTTATTTTCGAGGGCACGAAGTAGCTCTGAATATACCTTGTTGACTCCAAAACGCAAACGAACTGAAACGGTTTTCACGAGCCAATTTGGAATTGGAGTCAGACATAGCTTGCAAAGTTCCAGTTTGTTCATGTTAGTGAAACCGAAATCACAAGCGAACATGATAGTTATTTTCGTGGGCACGACCGCTAACGCAATAGAAGTAGGTCGCCCTTAGCATACCTTAGTGGCTCGAAAACACGAACGAACAGGTTTAAAATTAAACGGTTTTCACGAACCAACTTGGATTTGCAAGCAGAAACATCTGGCAAAGTTTCAGTTTGTTCAGGTTAGCGAAACCGAAGTGACAAGCGAACACGATAGTTATTTTCGTGGGCAGGCCCCTAATTCAATAGAAGTAGGTTGCCCTTAGCATACCTTAGTGGCTCTGAAACACGAACGAACTGGTTTAAAATTAAACGGTTTTCACGAGCCAACTTGGATTTACAACTACAAATAGCTTGCAAAGTTTCAGTTTGTTCAGGTTAGCGAAACCGAAGTGACAAGCGAACATGATAGTTATTTTCGTGGGCACGACCGCTAACGCGATATAAGTAGGTCGCCCTTAGCATACCTTAGTGGCTCTAAAACACGAACGAAGTGGTTTAAAATTAAACGGTTTTCACGAGCCAACTTGGATTTGCAAGCAGAAACATCTGGCAAAGTTTCAGTTTGTTCAGGTTAGCGAAACCGAAGTGACAAGCGAACTTGATAGTTATCTTCGCGGGCACGACCGCTAACGCAATAGAAGTAGGTCGCCCTTAGCATACTTTACTGGCTCTAAAACACGAACGAACAGGTTATAAATTAAACGGTTTTCACGAACCAACTTGGATTTGCAACCAGAAACAGCTTGCAAAATTTCAGTTTGTTCAGGTTAGTGAAACCGAAATGACAAGCGAACATGATAGTTATTTTCGTGGGCACGACCGCTAACGCAATAGAAGTAGGTCGCCCTTAGCATACTTTACTGGCTCTAAAACACGAACGAACAGGTTTAAAATTAAACGGTTTTCACGAACCAACTTGGATTTGCAACCAGAAACAGCTTGCAAAATTTCAGTTTGTTCAGGTTGGTGAAACCGAAATGACAAGCGAACATGATAGTTATTTTCGTGGGCAGGGCCCTAATTCAATAGAAGTAGGTTGCCCTTAGCATACCTTAGTGGCTCGAAAACACGAACGAACTGGTTTGAAATTAAACGGTTTTCACGAGCCAACTTGGATTTGCAAGCAGAAACAGCTGGCCAAGTTTCAGCTTTTTCAGGTTAGCGAAACCGAAATGACAACCGAACATGATAGTTATTTTCGGGGGAACGCCCCTAACGCAATAGAAGTAGGTCTCCCTTAGCATACCTTAGTGGCTCTAAAACACGAACAACCTGATTCAAAATTAAACGGTTTTCACGAGCCAACTTGGATTTGCAACTACAAATAGCTTGCAAAGTTTCAGTTTGTTCAGGTTAGCGAAACGGAAGTGACAAGCGAACATGATAGTTACTTTCGTGGGCACGACCGCTAACGCGATATAAGTAGGTCGCCCTTAGCATACTTTACTGGCTCTAAAACACGAACGAACTGGTTTAAAATTAAACGGTTTTCACGAGCCAACTTGGATTTGCAACCAGAAACAGTTTGCAAAATTTCAGTTTGTTCAGGTTAGTGAAACCGAAATGACAAGCGAACATGATAATTATTTTCGTGGGCAGGCCCCTAATTCAATAGAAGAAGGTTGCCCTTAGCATATCTTAGAGACTCTAAAACACGAACGAACTGGTTTAAAATAAAACGGTTTTCAAGAGCCAACTTGGATTTGCAACCAGAAACAGCTGACTTTGATTTGCAACACATTAATGTTTCTCTAATAATAGTTTTTTTGAACAAATTTGTTTCCTGTGACAATTTTTGAAACAAATTTGATTCCTGTAACAATTTTTGAAACAAATTTGTTTCCTGTAACAATTTTTGAAACAAATTTGTTTCCTGTAACAATTTTTGAAACAAATTTGTTTCCTGTAACAATTTTTGAAACAAATTTGTTTCCTGTAATAAGTTTTGAAACAAATTTGTTTCCTGTAACAATTTTTGTTTTGCAATTATTTTAATAACCTGTCATGTTTTTCCCCTAAGAATTTATAAAATCGGATATTGAAACTAAGATACTGAACTTGACTCACTGCTTGTTTGGTATTTTTTTTTAAAACGGAAATTAATGTGACTTTAATATCAATTTTTTGAAACAAATTTGTTTCCTGTAACAATTTTTGAAACAAATTTGTTTCCTGTAGCAATTTTTGAAACAAATTTAATTCCTGTAACAATTTTTGAAACAAATTTGTTTCCTGTAACAATTTTTGTTGTGCAATTATTTTAATAACCTGTCATGCTTTTCCCCTAAGAACTTATCAAATCTGATCTTGAAACTAAGATACTGAACTTGACTCACTGCTTGTTTGATATTTTTTTATCAAACCGGAAATTAATGTGACTTTAATAACAATTTTTTGAAACAAATTTGTTTCCTGTAACAATTTTTGAAACAAATTTGTTTCCTGTAACAATTTTTGAAACAAATTTGTTTCCTGTAACAATTTTTGAAACAAATTTGTTTCCTGTAACAATTTTTGAAACAAATTTGTTTCCTGTTACAATTTTTGTTGTGCACTTATTTTAATAACCTGTCATGCTTTTCCCCTAAGAACTTATCAAATCTGATCTTGAAACTAAGATACTGAACTTGACTCACTGCTTGTTTGATATTTTTTTTTAAAACGGAAATTAATGTGACTTTAATATCAATTTTTTGAAACAAATTTGTTTCCTGTAACAATTTTTGAAACAAATTTGTTTCCTGTTACAATTTTTGTTGTGCAATTATTTTAATAACCTGTCATGCTTTTCCCCTAAGAACTTATCAAATCTGATCTTGAAACTAACATACTGAACTTGACTCACTGCTTGTTTGATATTTTTTTATCAAACCGGAAATTAATGTGACTTTAATAACAATTTTTTGAAACAAATTTGTTTCCTGTTACAATTTTTGAAACAAATTTGTTTCCTGTAACAATTTTTGAAACAAATTTGTTTCCTATCACAATTTTTGAAACAAATTTGTTTCCTGTAACAATTTTTGAAACAAATTTGTTTCCTGTAACAATTTTTGAAACAAATTTGTTTCCTGTAACAATTTTTGAAACAAATTTGTTTCCTGTAACAATTTTTGAAACAAATTTGTTTCCTGTTACAATTTTTGTTGTGCACTTATTTTAATAACCTGTCATGCTTTTCCCCTAAGAACTTATCAAATCTGATCTTGAAACTAACATACTGAACTTGACTCACTGCTTGTTTGATATTTTTTTATCAAACCGGAAATTAATGTGACTTTAATAACAATTTTTTGAAACAAATTTGTTTCCTGTAACAATTTTTGAAACAAATTTGTTTCCTGTAACAATTTTTGAAACAAATTTGTTTCCTATCACAATTTTTGAAACAAATTTGTTTCCTGTAACAATTTTTGAAACAAATTTGTTTCCTGTAACAATTTTTGAAACAAATTTGTTTCCTGTAACAATTTTTGAAACAAATTTGTTTCCTGTTACAATTTTTGTTGTGCACTTATTTTAATAACCTGTCATGCTTTTCCCCTAAGAACTTATCAAATCTGATCTTGAAACTAACATACTGAACTTGACTCACTGCTTGTTTGATATTTTTTTATCAAACCGGAAATTAATGTGACTTTAATAACAATTTTTTGAAACAAATTTGTTTCCTGTAACAATTTTTGAAACAAATTTGTTTCCTGTAACAATTTTTGAAACAAATTTGTTTCCTATCACAATTTTTGAAACAAATTTGTTTCCTGTAACAATTTTTGAAACAAATTTGTTTCCTGTAACAATTTTTGAAACAAATTTGTTTCCTGTAACAATTTTTGAAACAAATTTGTTTCCTGTAACAATTTTTGAAACAAATTTGTTTCCTGTTACAATTTTTGTTGTGCAATTATTTTAATAACCTGTCATGCTTTTCCCCTAAGAACTTATCAAATCTGATCTTGAAACTAACATACTGAACTTGACTCACTGCTTGTTTGATATTTTTTTATCAAACCGGAAATTAATGTGACTTTAATAACAATTTTTTGAAACAAATTTGTTTCCTGTAACAATTTTTGAAACAAATTTGTTTCCTGTAACAATTTTTGAAACAAATTTGTTTCCTATCACAATTTTTGAAACAAATTTGTTTCCTGTAACAATTTTTGAAACAAATTTGTTTCCTGTAACAATTTTTGAAACAAATTTGTTTCCTGTAACAATTTTTGAAACAAATTTGTTTCCTGTTACAATTTTTGTTGTGCACTTATTTTAATAACCTGTCATGCTTTTCCCCTAAGAACTTATCAAATCTGATCTTGAAACTAACATACTGAACTTGACTCACTGCTTGTTTGATATTTTTTTATCAAACCGGAAATTAATGTGACTTTAATAACAATTTTTTGAAACAAATTTGTTTCCTGTAACAATTTTTGAAACAAATTTGTTTCCTGTAACAATTTTTGAAACAAATTTGTTTCCTATCACAATTTTTGAAACAAATTTGTTTCCTGTAACAATTTTTGAAACAAATTTGTTTCCTGTAACAATTTTTGAAACAAATTTGTTTCCTGTAACAATTTTTGAAACAAATTTGTTTCCTGTAACAATTTTTGAAACAAATTTGTTTCCTGTTACAATTTTTGTTGTGCAATTATTTTAATAACCTGTCATGCTTTTCCCCTAAGAACTTATCAAATCTGATCTTGAAACTAACATACTGAACTTGACTCACTGCTTGTTTGATATTTTTTTATCAAACCGGAAATTAATGTGACTTTAATAACAATTTTTTGAAACAAATTTGTTTCCTGTAACAATTTTTGAAACAAATTTGTTTCCTGTAACAATTTTTGAAACAAATTTGTTTCCTATCACAATTTTTGAAACAAATTTGTTTCCTGTAACAATTTTTGAAACAAATTTGTTTCCTGTAACAATTTTTGAAACAAATTTGTTTCCTGTAACAATTTTTGAAACAAATTTGTTTCCTGTAACAATTTTTGAAACAAATTTGTTTCCTGTTACAATTTTTGTTGTGCAATTATTTTAATAACCTGTCATGCTTTTCCCCTAAGAACTTATCAAATCTGATCTTGAAACTAAGATACTCAACTTGACTCACTGCTTGTTTGGTATTTTTTTTAAACCGGAAATCAATGTGACTTCAATAATAATTTTTTGAAACAAAATTGTTTCCTGTAACAATTTTGGAAACAAATTTGTTTCCTGTAACAATTTTTGAAACAAATTTGTTTCCTGTAACAATTTTTAAAACAAATTTGTTTCCTGTAACAATTTTTGAAACAAATTTGTTTCCTGTAACAATTTCAGAAACAAATTTGCTTCTTGAAACATTTTTTGAAACAAATTTGTCTTTCAGGATCAAATTTGATCCGTTTACAGGGAAAAGCATGACAGGTTTTTGAAATAGTTGTACAACAAAAATCGTTACAGGAAAAAAATTTGTTTCGAAAAATTATTACTGGAAACAAATTTGTTTCAAAAATTGTTACAGGAAACAAATTTGTTTCAAAAATTGTTACAGGAAACAAATTTGTTTCAAAAATTGTTACAGGAAAAAAATTTGTTTCAAAAAATTATTATTTAAGTCATATTAATTTTGGTTTGATAGAAACATACCAAACAAACAGTGAGTCCAGTTCAGTATTTTAGTTTCATGATCAGACTTGATAAGTTCTTAGGGAAAAGCATGACAGGTTTTTAAAATAATTGCACAACAAAAATTGTTACAGGAAACAAATTTTAACAAATTACATTTTTTAAAACAAATTTGTTTCCTGTAACATTTTTTGAAACAAATTTGATTCCTGTAACAATTTTTGAAACAAATTTGTTTCCTGTAACAATTTTTGAAACAAATTTGTTTCCTGTAACATTTTTTGAAACAAATTTGTTTCCTGTAACATTTTTTGAATCAAATTTGTTTCCTGTAACAATTTTTGAAACAAATTTGTTTCTTGAAACATTTTTTGAAACAAATTTGTTTCCTGTAATTTTTAAAAGGAAATGATTTTTTGAACAAAGCACTCTGTGTCGCCATTTTTATCGATTTTGAAAATAAATGGCTCTTTATCTCCATCTAGTGGACCAAAAAGTTCGAAACAAAATTGTTACAAAATGCAACAAATTTTCTGAAATATTGTTAAAGTTTTTTTTTTCAGTTCGAAACAAATTTTGCTCGGAAACAATTTTTTACGTTGGAAACAAAATTCGTTTTGCCGAAACGAATTTCGTTTTGTCGAAACGTTTTTTGCGTTTCAAGCCAAATTTCCTATCTCCACCGTACCCAATGCTCCAGCAGCACAGCGGACAATTCTCTACAAATTAATGGGTTTTTACTATTTGAAGTGAACAAACATTTGTATTTAATTTTGCACGAATGTTTTTTCATTACTTTTTTTTATGCAGTTTAAGTTTTGTTGAAAATAATAGTTTAACTAATTCGATTTTATTTACTATTACCATTTTACTTGCAATGCAAGTAGGCCTACATCTGTTTATAAGTTTAATATAATTGGTATTGTTTTCCAACTGCAAATATATTTAACGCTTTAAGGTTTAATGCTCTAACTTATTGTAACATAGATATTTTTAACTTATATTTGAACTTAGTTATTTGAGTTATTTTAACCTAAGGAAGCACAAAAAAGCACAAACCTTTGGTTTAGATTTTAAGCATGGCCAGAAGTGAAAACCAACTAACAGAATTAAAATCGCCCAAATCGAAAGAACCATTGAAGCAATTCCAAAACCTCGTCCTTTAAAACAAAACGAACCGTAAAATGCAGTGGTTTTCATGGTGTAGCGCCTTTTATTATATTTGTTTACTCTGAGATTTTGAGATTGGGGGCTAATTAGCACCGAGAAATTGAGAAGTTCTATGTACCAAAAGGCAGATCGCTAGTGAGAAGACAAAGTTTTCAGTTTCACGAACAAACCAAGAAAGATTTAAAGGCATCCAGGACTTGAAGACGAATTATGCAATAAACAAACTCATGTAACAATTGTGCACACGAAGCAACTGCTGTGCTTGTCACATGAATGAAATATCCAATCCCTTAAAACTGTATGTTGTAGAGCAGGGGTGGGCAACCTACGGCCCGCGGGCCGCATCCGACCCGCCAGCAACTTTTGACCGGCCCGCGACTGGTATTTTAGTTTCAACGGCCGGACGAAATGTATGTGTTAAATCCTATTTTTGTACCAAAGAGTTGTTACATTAAACGTCGATAGTTTTTTGTTTATTACTAGAACAGGAATTATTGCGTACAAAGACAAAATCATTGTGTATTTGACTTTGCCTTGCACTCCTACGTTAATGCATAACCATCGCTGCGGCCCGCCTCCACAATATATCACTATATTTTGGCCCGCGCATGCAAAAAGGTTGCCCACCCTTGTTGTAGAGTTTTACCTCGTTTCACTTCAACAGGAATTTCTCGAAACAAACCATCATCAACATATTCGTCACAATCCATATTTCCTGTCGTATATGCCTGGCACATGAACCACAGATTTTTATACTGCAAAAAAATAATTGTATTTTCAAAGAAAGTTTTTTTTTTATGTATAAAACATGCACATACTTACCACAATATTCGAGTATCACTACCATTATGCAATTTATTTTAAATGTTTTTCGCCCAATGAAATTATCAAAACTTTATACTTTCTTTTTCTGACAAGGTTTTTGCCAAACACACCTCTTTTATAGGTTTTGCAAACACAAGTAAAGTCACTATGCTAAAAAGAGTTGGTTTGCCTGATTACAAAATGGTTTATCACATTCTTATTAAATGGCAATGATTGTATTTATCGCTTAATTAAGTCCTTTATCAAAATAAAACATTTTTCGATTTTAATAGTTCGCAAATCAACTCTAGTTGTGATCTCCATAGAGTGATTTCGTCTGGGCAAAATTAACATTATGGAAACCAAAAGTTTTTGCAAACAAACCATCAAATAAAACAAATCTTTAAAACAAAACTGCACCGATATGTTATTCATTGCTGCCGACACTTACCCTGAACATGTTGTCTCGTACCATGTCTTCAGGGTTGCTAAGTGCCCAATACGGGTTAAAAACAGCAGCACAACATAATCCTAAACCGGCAGCCAAACCAGCCAAGGAAATGTATTGGACAATTACAAACATTTCAGTTCAGATTTTGTAATAAAAATTAAAACCTAAAAAACAATTTCTGGATTGCACAGGAAATTGTTTTGTTTTGCTTAATACAGGCTAGTTATAAAAAAATATACTAACTTAAAGTTACAAACTTCGTCTGAATGTTACAGCAAGTAGATAATGTTTTACAAAGCATGAAAGTATTCAATGATATATTACTGCTGACAGAGCACCTAGTATTGACCTAAAAGATTTTCATTAGTGCATCTGGTTGTTTCTACTAGCCTCCACGTCCTTCCCTAATGAAACCTTATAGGTTAAAACTATGCGTCTGTCTACAGTTTACATATCGTGAAATGACTCCACGCGAAAACCAAAGATATTTACTCTTTATCTGATTTATCACCAAATCACGTTAAAGAAGTGATATCCGCCTTTTTTGTGGATATCACAACTTTTGAGCTGAAAAACATGCTTTTAGCCAATAAAAGGTTTCTGATGTTTTACTTGCTCATTACATTAAGAAACAAATAATTCAAGTAAAAAACAAACCTTTATTTTGACATTTACTTCAAAAATACGAAATAAATAATTCCAAAATTTTGTAAGTTTTTATCAGCTACAAACTGAAGGCTATGCGTTGCATAGAAGTTTTTACTTAATGGATCTGTCTGTAAATACAAATAACACTGCTTTAAACTTTGATAACTTACAGCAGGTATATAGACCAGCGATTCCTCTCAAGAAGCGTTTTACCGCCTTTCATGTAACTACTGTTTCGGAATGTTGGCACAGGACATTTATAAAAAGGAAACTTACTAAGTAAATACAAGCAAAAATACATTAAAAACAATGTTTATCCTTTCTTTGAAATCTGCACTAAGCAACAACACTCACATACAATAGTCGGCTGGTTCTGATGCATTTAATTCACTGCTGATAAGAATGTCTGTTGGCCTAAGAATGTTGAAACGTGCGCGCACTAATCGCCGCAAGTGGTTTTCGTACCGCAGATTTAGCGTATAAAAGACCGCGTGTTTGGCACTCGAGTAAACCGCGTTCACAATAAAAAATGCGTAGTTTATTTTTGCACCGGGAACATAAGACTCTACAAGAATAATTTCGTACAAAGTGAAAAGCAAGAATTGGCAAACATTTCGAACATTCAACAATCGTAAGTGCACTCTTGTGACGTCATAGATCGGTGTACGTCATTAATAAAACTTTTTAACAATGGATATTTTATAAAACTTAGACATAAGCTGGAAAAGTAACTTAAGACAAACGTCTACAAAGAATATGTTTATTGTATACAAGTGCTAAAGACAACTTCAGATAATAGACATATTTTTGCGGACATTTTATCAAACTGCTTCATTATAGCTAAGTGCTTTCAATAGCTGTATTTACATCCGTAAGAGCATAAAGGGCATTAAATTAGGTAGGTTATTTAAGATCAGAGTTACCACAAAGCCCATTCCATGGTCAGTGAATGAATGTGTTCCTTGTGAATGTGGGAGTAATTGTTTTATTATTGATCTCATACATAAGCTTCGTTGATCGCTGCAGCTTTGCTGGGTTGACCTCCATATCCGTAAACATCGGGATATTCATCCTCACTGCGCCCACAAGCGGAACAGAACGCCAACCCACTCGAGACAAGTGACACTGCTCCACCAACCCAACCCAGAAACAAACTCTCACCGAAAACCCATCTGCAAAATTTAAAAATGGAATCAAAAGTAGTAATTTGTGCAAATACATAAATAAATTGCAAATTGAGGGTTCTTTAAGGTTATTTTCCCATGGTGATTTATCTGCAAGATGGAATGAATTAACACTGAAAACTTTGCCGCAATTTAAAATAATACTTAGGACTTTTTCACAAGGTAAAGTTTCATTCGCTTGATAAAAGACAACACAGCTACGCAATAGCACCAAAACATTAGCCTAAACCTAAAATAACTGCGCAACGTTGAAACTTAATGAAGCGCATAACAGTAAGGACACAATTGCTGGTTAGGTGTTGTATCCTAACTACAAAGGTTATACGATACGGGGCTAGCAAAAACAGTAAGGTTGGCGCTTTACACGACTGAAGGTGGGACGTTGGTGGAACCTGTCGAGGGCCTTTATACAAATAAGGGGTTTTCGATTTAGCAAGCTGACTTTTCGTCTGTATAAACTGTGTTTGCTTTGCATGTGATATATGCAGTCAATTTGATCTTTAACACTCTGGGGCAGTGGTTCCCAACCTTTTTTGTATCATTCCTCCCTTTGCCCATTTTCGAACTATTCATTCCTCCCCATGAGACGAAAAGAAATATAACTTAAAAAATTAAAGCAATTTTAAATAGGCCTTATAATTAGGGATGTCCGTTTTGGAATCTTTTACAACTGGCTCTAAATGGATCCAAATTATAAAACCGGATCCAAATTATAACGTACATCCCTAATGTATAAACAAAAATATTCTGTAACATTTTCAATTTAATTTTTTACAGTTTTTACGAAATTCCTCCCCTGAACTCATAAAATTACTCCCTAGGGAGGAATTCCTCCCCGGTTGGGAACCACTGCTCTAGGGATTAAATGGTTTTTTACGGTACCGGTTGACGGCGCTAAAGATTTATTGGAGGCCGGAAGGTTTATTTGAGTTGAGTTACCTGATCTCTGGTCTAATGTAAAATGAAAAAATAAGCTTCATTTTTTGTCGTTATATCAAAGTGATTTCCCATTGTGTTACCTGGTAACCGAATAGCCTTGAATGGCAAACTGTGTGGCTTGGGTATAATTATTGTAAAGTGCTGCTCCGTACCAAGAGGCCGCTACTAACATCGCGATCCCTGCACCCGCACCGCTAAGACCTCCGAATAAACGAGCTTTTCTCTGAAAAACAAACAAAAAGCATTTCACAAGTTATGGTAAGGTGAACAGACGCATATAGTGGGATCAGCCATAAAGCGTCCATGAAGCCAGCAATCACGACACACTGATTTATCAATCATTCTACGCCAGACCAATTTAATGTGTTATACCGAACCAAGCCAGTTACTCAAGCATTCCCAAATAGCAGGGCACAGGCTAGAAAAATCCAGCCTGCGGTGGGATTGGAACCGAGTCGGTATAACGCCTTCAATGGGCCAGGTGTATTATAATTTATATGTTTGTTACTGTGATCGCTGATTTACATGAACGCTTCAGGACTGATCCCAGTTCTGCATAGATTTCATCAATTTTTTTTTAATCTTGGTATTGTTGACTTTCTATAATGTACAATAAAATTACCTTTATTTTTGGTTTCATGCTGCCCGGGCAACATTCTAATCCGGCAATCAACATTCCCAGTGAGATCAAAGAAAGAAACATGGAACCGATACTAAAACCTCGAGCTAAAAATAAACCCTTTGTTTAAATGTTTCTGATTCTATTTGAATAAGTATTTCAGATATTCAAAAATAGGTCGCAAAACCTTTTATTAGCAGTGTTGGGATTCCAATTTTTTGTCAGCCGGATCTATCTCAAAAGTCATATCTTTCAGCCAGTTTTATTACAAAAAGTCTATTGACAGTAACCAGTAATGCTAACCGATTCGCTGATGTCATAAAATTTCGTGAGATGGTTTTAACTTATAAGAAACGGTGCGAACCGGCTGAATCCAAACACTGGTCATTAGGGTGAATAACAAAATGTCTTGATTATGAAAACAATATAAACTTACCCCCTTGCAAATCCAAAGGAAGATTAATGAAAAATCTGTTATAATCGTCACAATCCCAGTTTCCCGTTGTCAAGCTGCGACACTCAATCCATAATCCTTTGTGCTGCATAAAGTAAAGTTAGTTAAGTATAAAAAATACACTTTCAATCAATGGCAGATATAAATCAATGTTTCTGTTGTATAAATCAATGTTTCAAAAGTCCTATTTTTCCGCTGGTTTTGTTACAAAAAGTCAATTGACAGTAACCAGTAATGCTAACCGGTTCGCTGATCTCATAAAATTTCGTGAGACGGTTCTATAGAACCGGTGCGAACCGGCTGAATCCGACCACTGCGTCTATCTACTATGTTGTGTTCCGACTTTGTCGCGCTTTTAATCACTTCAGCGTTACGCATCTACGTCAAACCTACCATGCTAATATCATCCCTTAGTGTGTCTTCTTGATCGTTTCGTGCCCAGTAAGGAGAGAACACCGCCCCACATGAAAGTGCGAAACCCACGAGCAAACCGAACAGTGCAACATATTGCGCAGCAAGACACATAATTAACTGTTTTTTAGATAATGTTTTTAGCAAACAGAAGAATCTATACCTGCAAAACAAAGGATACACAGAATTACTTTTTAAAACGTATAAATCACATAAAACTAAACATGAAGTAACGAGTTGTAATAAAATATTTAAAAATAAAAGATTGTTTTAGCCTTGTTTAAAGATTGCTTGAACAGATTAGTACAAAAAGTTTTGATATCTCAAAAAACGAGATACACATTGAAATAATGTCTAAAATACGCAATTATATGACAAAAATCCAAATGTATATCGTGTTCATTGTTTCTGTTTAGTGTTGTTGGTTGTCTAAGGTTTCCCTTGTGTGTACAAACACAAATACTGTATTATTTGAATACACATAAATTCCCTCTACAAACTTCTTTGGAAACTGGTTATAAAGTTGCATTCAATAAAAATAGACTTATGCTGAGTTTGACTATTGTTAAACAAACAAATCAACATTTAACAAAATATTCTTTTATAACCAGAAGTGCTAATCAACAACACAATTAAACAAACGCTACACCTTTGTAACATTTATGTTTTCTCAACAACTCGTATTTAGAAACGAACCATGTCACACACGTTAATGTAACCTCGAAATTTAACAACACAAAACACTTCTACGGTTTCGTTTGTTAAACTCCCTTATTCGGTTTTGGCTGACGGGACATTTTGGCGCCACAATAGCGATGACGTAACCGTGAAAATTGCACAACCCGATGTTAGGAGAAACGACTTTGTGTAATTGAAAATGTAGAAATGAAACTTCTCATTTATACAATATCAGTTAGAATTCTATCTATCAATAAACTGATATTCATTCTGTTCTTCAACTAGATTGTAATCTAATACTGAAACACTGTTTTTAACTTTAAATCCCTTGTGGACAATGCAAACAGTTAAGACAAGAGAAACAAATGTTAACGTTTATTTGTAACTTAAAATATCAGCCTAATTTGTCATTCATTTTGTTTCAAATGTTTTAAAATATCTTTATCATACATGACTGGACAAAACATGTTTAAAAAGATTTGTAATTTTTTTAGCCAGTTAAATTTTAAGGCGACTTTTTTGTGACTTGTCGTGACAAATACGTTGCAACGGTTCATCATAACATTAAGCGCACACGTGCCCACCGAAAGGTTATAAAACATTCATAACACTTCTGCAATGTACTAAAAACCAGCACTCTTCTGTCGCTAGCAAGCTTAGTAAAACCTTTATACTATTCTCTCAGCAGGCCTGCCTTTGTCTCCGTGCCGGTTACGTCAAAATCTCATGTTAACGTTTCAAATTTTAGCCCAGGGCGACAGACTAAAGGCTAATCGTATGCTGCCTTCAAACCTCTGAGGGCAATTAACCTGTAAGTCTTAATACAGTAGGCCACAAAGGTAATGTTGTAAAACAGCCTTTCTTTTGGAGTTAACATTGCCCTCAACATAATTAGTTCAAAGCTTAATACAAATGTGCCAAACATTTTAAGCATTTTGCTTTAAAACAGCTTTTCTTTTCAGTGTCGGACATTTTTTAGCTTTAACATAATTACTACAAAGCTCTACAAATTGTGTAGAAATGAAAATAGTACGAAGGAAAACGTATTTTCGTTTGTCATGTGACGGTCACGTAGTCACATATATCTTTCACAGAATAATTTTAATCTGCCAACTCGGGATTGAGAAACACTTTCTTTAAAAACGTTACGTCGTCGCCCTAAACATGTCAACAAAACGTTGAATAAAATAAGAAGGTAGCAAAAACGCCGCTTATATATATCTATTAACCTGTAACAACGTTTTTGTCTAAAATCGGGAAGATGTGGGTTTTAATAATTTACAGCCAATGAATAAATCGAAATAGAATAACATAATTATTAGCATTTAAAACGACACCTTTTGCATTAATTGTAGACTACAAAATGTCCACGCCTAATTAGACACTTGGTAAAACTTCGCTGGTCAATAGGAACAAAGAGTTCCAGCATATAGCATTTCAACCAACACTGCATAACAGGTGTTAACCGACACTCTACATTCCATCAACCAACCGCAATTGTCAGCAAAATCATAATTAGGACCTGAAGGCATGCATGGACCGCAGTGATGGTTATTGATTATATTAACAATCAATGCTTGTAAACATACATCTGCAACAGCTATAAACAAACGCTTTTGTTGGTATAGCAACTAAAACGGTGGCTAATTTAATCGATAAAATGTAACTTGGATTTAAAATCTGTCTTAAGTCAATACTTAGCAAGCTAAAAATGTTCCCATTTTCTTCTTTCAGCTCATTAAAATAGTTAAAAACATAATTTAAATTGTCTTCAGTTTCATTATTGTCACAAACAACAATTACACATAGCAGTGTCGAAACAACGAACACAAAACTACATTCTATCTGTTAACCAGCTGTTTCCAGCACAATGACTTCTATAAGGTTGTTGAAACAGCCAGTGAGCTGAGCTGATACAACCACTAGCACTTGCCGTCAAATGTGTTGTGACAAGCCCAGGGTGGTATACATGGGAGGAAAAAGCCAAAACGAACTATTGTTCAGAAAGTTGGGTGTAAATATGTTGAAGTCTTATTTTTTAGGAGAAAATTTGGAAAACCTACCAATGTTAAAAGTTAAAACTCTCTCATGGAAAAACAATTTATCTGAATAAAAGTAACTTTAAGAATTCCTTTTTTCTGTTTTGTTTTTCTTACAGCTGAAGCAAATTGGTTTGGCACTCATGGTAAACTCCTATTAAAATCTATACTTGTTTGCTTGTTGGAAAATGATTTAAGTTTGACACAAAATGAGGTAAATAGGATCGGCCCGCAATTAACTTCTTGAACTAATTGCTCACAGTTGACTTTACGACTGACCTGAGGCTATATTTTCCTACGTAAAGGCACGTGAGGTATTTATCACGATCACGTGATACCTTTCATGTGATGATACAGTATTGAGAATACATTAAATATGATGAATGTATTTGCAAACGAACTTAAAATAGATTGCCATTTATATTGAAAATACATCTGGCAGGTACAAGTGGTTGTTGAAAAAAGACTGGGTACGATCTGTCCGCGTGGTGCCGTGTTCTTTTCATTGCTTCTTGTTCAAAACTTGGCCGCTTTTTGTAACAAATTCGGAATTTGAACACTGGAAACTACGTTTATAGCGATGCGGCAACCATCAATCGCTTTTTGTCATTTTTTATTTTACCTTTATTGAGTTTATTTTGTTTATTTTATTTTACCTGTTCCAAACGAGTAAAAGTTATAGTTGGTGAATTGTTATATATCAAGTTGAAAAAGTTTGGAATTAAATACTGTAAGGAATTATTTTAGCTGTACAATGTTGTAACTATCCGTTGCTTTCAAAAATTACTTGAAATAATTACGTGTTGTCATTGTTTTGCAGCAAAATATATTAATCATTTTTATTCCATTATTTTCGCAAATTATAGCCTAGACATTCAAAATTTTCGAGTTTACTTTACACATTTAAGAAAGGCAATATAACTTTACCTCAATCATTTGAAACGTCAGCACATTTTTTATCAAAGTGCCGATGGCATTTCGTGTAACATAATCAGGTAATTGATCACGTAGTGAGTAAAATGTCCAGAGAAATTCAAATCGTTGCGCGAGTTAAAGTTCTCAAATTCGCAACGCTTTTGTCGTTGAAATTACATGGCGATTCATCATGACGTCATATGTCACATGATACGTTTTGATCGCTTTTGACGAACACGCGTTGTGTGCTGTGACGTCAAAAGACCTTGTCTTTGAAAAAATAATGGTTCCATTCAAAACGAACTTTAGCTCAAAACAGCAAATCATTGTTATGTTTTCAACAAATCAGAAGTTAAATATGACCAATCAAAGAAGATCTGTTAACCACGTGACCGTTTAAATTCAGTCCATAATAATTAGTAGTTAGATGCATTTCTCTTTAATACTGCAATCTTCCCAAAACATTGGTAGCAGTGACGTAGGCAGAACTAAAACGTCGTGACTAAGTAATTAAGATTTTGCAACGGTAAGACTCTTACTCTTACCTTAAGAGCGTGCTTTCATGCTTTGTGATAAATGTCTTACGGCAAAGTGGAGTCCATGCAACATTTTTTAAAGTGTTTTGCAAATTCTGTACTTTAGGATATTTATAGCACATTTCTTTTAGAGCAATGGTTCTCAAACTTTTTTGACCGCGACCCAAATCTGAACTTTATGAACATCTTGCGACCCAAGCCTCAAACAACAAAAATGTATTTTTTTATTTTTTTATCAATAGTTATCATCCTTAAACGCTAACTGTTACTTTCCAAGTTCAGCTTCGTATGATTAACCTCCTATCATTCCCCGTGCTAACGTGAATCGCCGTGTGCGTAATACAAAGTTGGAAGGCTATTGTCTGTATGTTATAATGAATGGTTCATTTTGCTGTATAGCGTTGTCGAGTGAGGCTGTATTTGGCTACGGTGCTATCAAAACTCTCAGAAAACCACTTACTTGTGCTGCAATACTCCCAGGTTACTAAGGTAAAGCCACATAAAATGCCTATGATACAATAATTCAGTCATGATTGAGAATTGAAAATAAAAGTTCGTTTGGGCAGAATTGAATCACCACAGCGCGACCCATTTTGTGACCCTGCGCGACCCATGTTTGGGCCGCGACCCATACTTTGAGAACCACTGTTTTAGAGAGATTGTATTATTTTGTTACAAAGTAAAAAAAACATGTATGTAGAACTTAAAATTTCCTTGGAAGTGGCCCGCACTTTTTGGCACTTTTAGTTACTAAAAGGTTCGTACAATTTCTTAATAATGTGCAAAACGCATAAATCAGACGTGTGACAAAATTCAGAAAAAGCGAAAACACGCCACCAATGTTATTGAGTCCCAGAGAGTTTATTAGTCTTTTCTCACAGAGAGGTACAAAAGCTACGCTATTATTTTTATTGTTTATCAAAACAAATTTATGGGATATGAGGGAGTCAAAAAACAAATGCACTAGCACCAAGGGTGTATTTGTTTTATTGAATCTGTACAACTAAAAGTTAGTCAAATTTTAACGTATGATAGTTTTCAACATGATATGGAACAGATACAAAAGTTTGAAATATTTTTAAAGCCTGGAACATTGGCTATCGTGGTGAAGCATTTCAGTAATGTGACCAAGAATGAAAACAAAAGTGTTAAAAAACCAATCACACAAAACAAACAGGTTTTCAGAACGTTGTAGAATTGATTGTTGCGTCGTCCATTACAAAAAGTAATTACGCCAGGAACCAAAACGTTGCAAAAAATAATAACACAGTCTGCAAACAACCTTTCTTTTAATTAAACATAAAACATTTACGTGCATTTTTACACATATGAATGTTTTGCTTAATCAGTTCAAGAGAAAACAATATTTCTCCAAACAGGCTACTAAAAAGTTTGCTGGTACTAAAACACTATCATGATCTTTAGACATATTCTTGGCCGTTGCTAGCAGCTTTCGGTGGTCTGTACACGTAATTTCTTGGGCCATCGTCGTAAGATTCTCCACCACATCCAGTACATATGCCAAGCAACCCAGCAATAAACAAGAGTGCCCCGCCAACCCAGCCAATAAACATGCTCTCACCAAAGATGAATCTGTAGTAGAGGAATGAAAAAGCACATGAGTTTGTTCTTGGTTGAAATATATTTGCCACGGGTGTCCAAAATGGACAGTTTTATTGAACAAACGTTTAAAAAGTCATTCATGTCAATAGGATAACAAAGAAAGGCAGACATTGCAAAAAAGATTGCAGTCTAACAGATAAGTTATGTTTAAGTTGTACTTTATGTTTTGTACGATAAAAATCAAACAAGTTAAATTGGTAGAGCTACTAACGTAAGAACTCAAATCACAAAAAATCCGATAGATTACGTACAGAGCACAGTTATTTGAGTTAACAATGTGATTTGAATTCAGTTGGGAATGAAATGTAATGTAAGGAACATAAGTTGGGTTTATTGGTATTTCCATTATTACGGAACATCCCTCCAACCTCAATAGCCCTAACCGTCAGCATTTATACACACAATTTGCGTTTAAATATTCATTTAAGCTCTTTGCGCCATCCATCGGTAATTAGCAACCGTTTTGTGATTCGAGCTCTTTCGTTAGTAGAATTTTCAGTCAAATTGCCCCAGACAGCAACATAGAAAACATATGCAAGATCGCGTAGGGATTTCAAGATTTGCCACTTTGCAAATATTTTAATTTAAGCCTACCTTGTAATCGATGTACCCCCGTTTATTATCTTTTGCTGCGTGGCAAACTCGTGTTGGATTCTGACATTGTTTGCATACCAAGACACTGCAGCAATTATTAGAACTCCACCGAGCAATCCAAGACATCCGCCAATGAGTCGAATACGCCTCTGTAAAAAAATGATTTCTATTTGAAGAAACTGAAGTAAAGCATTAAAAACAGATTCAATACTCAAATGTATTTTGAAACAAACGGAGGAATAGATGAATACAAACTTATTAGTCAGAGAAAAAGTATTTGGTCTAGTGAAAAAGTTGTTAATGATGTGTTAATTTTCAGGAATGGTTATTGGTGATAACATTTGTTTAGGAGAAGTTTTCAATGATAATAATTGAGAAGAAATTCTTGATGGTGTCATTTTTTGGGAGAAATTATTGGTGATTTCATTTTAGAGGAAATAATTGTCATTTGCTAGAAGCATCTATACCCAAATTATCAAGCAAGACAGCGCTCAAACTTTTTATTGGGCGCTCAAACTTTTTATTGGGCGCTCAAACTTTTTTCCTGGCTTCAGAGGAGGCAAGCAACTGGTTTGGTAATGATAAACAGCTTTTGTAGGTTGTCATGCATTAAACTTACCTTAAGTGATTTGTCGTCACCACCACACGGAATTGAATCCATTCCAATCACCATACAAGCAATGGAGAGAATCCCAAACACAACGGACGTAAGGCTGAGACCGCGCGCTAAAAGTGAAAACAAAGTTTGTGTCAAAAGTTGTAATGATTTGTTGAAGTGTTCGCCGTCGAATAGTTTTATTGCAAGTTAAATCATTCTTTACTCGATTTTTTTTTTTTGACTTAGGAAGTTGGTGAGTTCACTTTAGTTAAATCCAACAGGTTTCACTGGGTTGAAGCAATGCCGTTCAAGTTTTTGCTCAGGGAAACACAAGTATCTAATAATTTTCAGATTCTGTACATTTTGATCAATCTGATACCGTAAATGAATGTCATGTTTCAGGAGTAAAACGTTTTTCGTGACAGCAACATATCATTAGATGATTGTCAGTCACATTTTAAGTGTCTTGCAATATATAATCGTACGCTGCGTGTAGTAGGTAAACGTATACGTTGTATACAGCCTTGCCTTTTCCACAGCAGGTTTCTGAATTTATTTTGTGCGCTAAAAGTTCAACGTAAACTTGAGTCAAACACCGCGGTTTGTGTGTTCCTTCTTCAGTGCACGACCAAAAATAAAAAGGCCGTGCGAACGAACTTTACGTTGTCGCCCCAAGGCATTTACGAACGCTAGGAAACCACAAGTGTGTTTTACCTGCTTGTAACTCTGCTGGGAGACCGAGAAAGAAACGGTTAAAGTCATCGCAATCCCAATTTCCCGTGGTGAAGGTTTGACATTTGATCCATAAGCCTTCATGCTGTAAAAAAGTGAAATATGAGCTTACGTTCAAATTTTATGGCTAAAATTAAGTTCATTAAATTTTTTAAATGTGAACAAAAATACGAAAATATTAGATCTGTTTCGTACATTGTGTTAAATAAGCTAGTTCATCGTTTTGTTTAAAAGCCACATATGCTTTATATATACATTAAACGTTTTAACCACCACTCAAGCCTTGTGTTTATATTTAATGCAACGTTGCTTGAAGTTAGATGGGCTGTTAACACAAACGCAATTTTAACCTGACCAAGCCTATGCTTTGTTGTCGGAAATACACAAAAACACAGACTCCTTGTGCCACAAGTTGTAAATATACGGGCAACATTCACAAATGACATTTTCTGACACAAATGATAGATTTTGGTCACATGAGTCAACGATATTTTTTTTTATTGCATTTTTTTCGTGTCCCAAACTTAATTGATTCAATTTGTCATATCTCAACATCTGAGTTCTGAATATAGTTTCGGCTAAGTCTTTAGTTTGAATAAAACAGGCCTGATTCACACTCGACTCCATTGTGTTGTAATTTTATTTTAGTAAATCTAACTTTGGAGCCTAACTCGTGCTTTATTTAAAAAATACGATTGGGCGGTTTCAGGCTTGTACTTCAGGGTTTCGGTACATTTAGGGCCCGCTTATAACTCTGGGCGGAAAATATGACCAAGAAATGCGTTAGATCCTACAATCTTTAACACCACTGCATCTGGACAGGAATTCCTGCTAGCATCAGGAGTCTTTCGCCTAACCCAACGTGAATAAAACATGAAAAATGGGATCCTTGTTTATGGAAGCTTACCCGAACGATGCTGTCAATAACCGAATCCTCCGGGTCGTTTCGTTTCCAATAAGGAACACCGACACAGGCGATTGTCATTATTGTACCGATTACAATCAGGACGAGAGTGGTTACTTGCGCCCCGGAACCCATATTGTCAAGTTCTCAGTGATTTAATACTTTCACAATCTAATTAAAGTCACTGAAAAAATACCCGATTATTGTAAAATATGAGAATCAAGACGAGTCTTAAGTTAGCTGCAAGTGCATATCATGCCAATGTATCAAAAAGTCAGTATAGCCTACTTGTAAAAAAAAACATTTTAAAGCGTTTGCACAGATCTTATGTCATTCTGGCTTGTCTCTTTTAAGAATCTTAAACTCGTGTACTGTGTACCTAAGTGCATATTTAGGATAGTATGCACATCGTGAAAAACACTTCGTATATTTCAAACACCCAAAAGTTTTAACAGCAGTTGATTTTTAGTAAATCGTTTTTGATATGGATTTAAATAGCAGTCTGCAACAAAAAAGTGATTTTTAGATCAAATCGATGATTTCAATGGTTATATCTTTCAGAACAAACCGTATAAATGTAATACATTAAAATATCCTAATTATTGACACATGAGGAAAATGTTTGACATTGAGGATTTTGAAGCAAAAGACTATAGGATTTCTTCTTCGTTTTATAGCCTAGGTTTCCGATGCGATGTAACCGCGCCTTAATATCACGTGATTAAGAACTGTGCGTCACAATCACGAGTTTGCTCGTCACGTGATTAATACACTTTCAACATTTTTTAGCGTTTTGAGCAAAATTTCTTAAACATACGAAGTTAAAACATAGCTTCTAATAGTTTTACGAATAACAGTGCAGACTTTTACAATAACTAGCGCAGAAGTTCCTCCAACCAAATAAAAAAAATATTACATAGCTTTGTTGCTACTAAGATAAACCGATTCTTTTCTGATAGGCCTGTACGCTAGAAAATTTGTATGAGTAATGTTTTGTCTTATTTCACGTTGTAACCCTTCCTTATTATGTGTTTTAAACTACATAAAATACAAGACTAAAACCAACTTAAAAAATTAACAACCTTAAGCCTTGAGCAACAAACAACCTTAAGCAATTTTTCAAACAGTTTTAATATCCACAAAATATCCACATCAAACGGGTTCGACATGTGGAAAAATCCCGCGATTTTATGAAAACGTGCCATTAAATCGTAAAACTTTCATCGCAGTTGTTACATCACAGACGCTTGACAGAAATATTGCTGGTTCACATCAAACGCGATTTTACAGCAGTTTTGGTCAAAGTATTTTGTTAACATGTACTGACACAAAAAGCGAAACTTTTTTCAAATTTTGAAACTAAAATCGATAAAGCTTGTTAAAGGTCATAGCTGCTAATTATACAAATGTTATCCGCTTAAAAGTTGCCGTAACTGCACTTAATTTCAATATATACCTCTTAAATTATTAAGTGCTTGTTATGATATATGCCTTTACTTTGGCGCAAAAGTTTAACGCAATTTGTCAAACACAGAAATAAGTGACTTTGACAACATTTATTAGCTAAAACACTAACCTAAAAAAACATAAAAATCCAAAACGTCTAAACACAATTCTAGCTTTAAAATTAAAATTTCACTTAAACATAGAGTAAAATTTTGAACAGAAAAATTTTGAACAGACAAACTGAACAGAAAAGAGAGTATATACTCCAACTTAAGGCGCATTGACGACAGCTATGATTTAAAGTTGTGTTCCTTAAGTTTAACCCTATTAATGTTAGTCAACTTTAAGAAGTTAAAAGCTTAGTTTTTTGTATATCTGCGTTTGACCATGACAATTATTTAAGTACGCCTTTACAAAGAAACGTTTTGCGCATGACAAAATGTAGAATATACTAATAACAAAACCGATTTTCGCCGAAAACAGCAGCAAATTGACCACAACAGTTTTGTTTTTACTGTTTAAATAAACACCTAAACAAGTTTTAATACCGTATCCACCAATAACTCATTAATTTTTTATTTTTACTTCTAAAACATAAACTGTTAATCATATAAGAGCAGAGTAATTTTCAGCAGCGTTCCGCTTTGGAACTCAGAACAAAATGAGCACTTACAATCCCCCCACACTCATATATGCAGCCAGATTATAGGTTGCGGTATAAAGAAGTGTATAGAGAAGATACAATATACAGCCCCGGGCTATTACACGAAATCTCAGGAAGTTGTATTGAAAATAAACAGTGTTTTTTCAAACCTTCGTTCTGCGTCTTAACCGCCTACGCTAAACCACTAAAGTGCCTTTTTTTAAACTTCGCTTGGAGCCTAAAACTTACAAATTTTTAGCTAGATTGTCATTTTCTAAACACCTTTGTGGCAAATAACAACTATGGCAAAAACGTTAAAGGTTCCGTAACACATTATCGCTTAGCCCAACCATAAAAATACAAAACTTTTGGTGAATGATTTTAAACGGAAATTTTACTTTGTCTATGGCCTGCTTTGAGTTTTTTTTGCTAAATGTAAAACAGTTTTGTAAATACATCCATGTACGATGTGTAGCCTACTACGATTTTAGGTTGTTCGTTTTTATCTTGTTTTTCTCTAAACAACACATGAACTAGTAAAAGCCAGTTTAGAAATCGATTGACTGTGAGTTATGTACGCTGTTTTTGCTCATTCGTATAGTTAGTGACGCACGTTTCGTTTCAACCAATCAGATGCCGCTGTGTCGAAGTAAAAGTTTCATGTTTCTCGTACAATGTCAAACACAATATTCGGCGGTGGGATTTGAACCATGTATCTTTCGATAAAAAGGACGATGAAGCAGCAACTGAACAGCGCGACTCACAACGAAGGAGTCAAGCGTTTTATATATTCAGTCTTCTGGTTGCACAAACATGAAACATCAGCATATGTTTGTCATTCTAAAGCATCATATGCAAAAATGTACGTAACAGAAGGGGATGCAGTAAAAAGACCTGTAAAGCCCAAGAAATTAACGGTACTTAATTTAGTTAGTGCAAACCACTTAAAACCTTGCTTACCCGTATAATACTGTCGTTTGTTGTGTCTTCTGGGTCGTTCTTCTTCCAATAGGGCATCGCCACACATACTATGACCATCACTGTGTCTATAACTAACAGGGCAGTAACAACGATTTCTGCACCTGAGCCCATTGTAATTGTGGATGACAATTCCAATCCTGTTTTATCTGTGTACAGATGTTATCGATTTTACACAGGTGGCAAAATAATACAAGCCTTAACACAAAGAGTACAAAATACAAAAGCTGAAACCTTTCGTGCAGTTTGGTTATGTAATGTTGAACAACTATTTTTTTCATACGGGTTTTAAAGCTTCATACAGTAAGGTACGTTGATGTATTTGAGTGTTTAGTCACAAACTAACCTATATACTTGCAATAATTAAAGCAGTCTTAATCTGTTTTTTTTTAGTTAACCACAGACAATTAAACACAAAACGATACACCTGACTACATAAAACTGGTTGGTTAACCATCAAGTAATACAAAACTGTTTAGTAGCTCATTCTGTTTGAATCATTTCATACAGGTTTAAAATGCTCGCTTGTGCAAGCTGCTTCTGTTCAAACACAACTGCAATGCATGTATTGCGCTATATACACCTGCACCCTCTCCATTCTCTCCTGTCATACGTCATGTATAATAGATTAACCTACAGGACACCGGTTTGACTGTACGGTGAAAAACAGCAGTTGATAAAATATTCCATATGCCTACCATCGCCAAGTTTAAAACATTCAGCTTCAATGACGTCATCAACACATTACGTCAATAGTATATTCATGACGTCATGTAAGACGACGTTTTTTTTCGACTGGTAACAAACAAACAACTGTTTGAAACTAGCTATTTATTTAGCGACAAATTTAAACATGTATTCATTACTAGGATCAAGCTCACAACCTTCACAACGACCCGTCCATAATCTAGATCACAGTGCAGTGAGTACACTGAGACCCAAGATGCATTTTACCGAATCAAGTAGGTATTTTAAGCTTTGTAATGTGACAAAGCATGGTTATTAGTCATGTTTATAAGCCAGGTGTACTAAGTAATATATTGATGTACACAACATACCGAAATCTATCCCGCATTAACATTACATGTCATACACTTCAATACCAGTACTACTAAAACGAGCCAGCTGTTCAAATGTTGTATATTCTGTTTTACATTTGAACTAGTGCCCGTCGTATTAACCTCCTGTAATGTTATTACAGTGTCTCGTGTTCAGCATCTAAACCGCAGTCACCAGTTGTGTTTTGTATCACGGGAAATTGTCACGGCCTTAAAAAGTTTGTACAGTCACGATGATAGTGAAATTTTGCCATAACTTTTAGGGTTCGAGGTATACAACTTGCATGCCCCTTTGAAACACCACATACGGATCTGTTCATAAGTTTAATGGTAAAAATAACCACCCAAATACACGTAAAAAGCGACTTTTTTTTTCAAATGTTTCGGCAAATACCCATGCCATAATCAGTGATATGAAGACCACATCAGTTACATGTTTTTTTCGTATGTTTTTGTTTCACCTACAACTAACTTGTGTTATAAAGGTTCCTCGCACATGTGCAACTATTAAAACAAAACTGCAGTTTTGACAAAATAAAGCGATAAAGTACTGTGATATATAATCTAAACATCATAACGTTTTTACCGGTAGGCGGTAGCTATGCAACACATGTGGTTTGTAACTGCCAAGCTTCTTTAAATTAAACTTTACACGTCTGAATTAACCAAGCACATCTAAAAAATTCAAATATGAAATTACAGCAAATTTCAAGACATCAACATGTTTTACTATAGGCCCACTTTGATAATTTAGTTGTGTCATTTTATTCATCCAGTGTGTTTTTAACAAAAATCGTTCAATAAACACAAAACACTATACAAAACTAGCACAGCATTTGGAAGATGATTGTATGAATAATTAACTATAAAGCTACCAACTAGCTAATTTGTATTACCGTTTAACCGCCAATTGTAAAACGTATGTAAAACCCTATCAGCATCAGCTCACCAATTCCAATACCTCAGTGCGTGACGGTACAGTCATCAGAGTACAAAACACAAAACAATGATATAGTTTAGCATATGAAGTTAAACTTGCTTTTACAAATACTTAAAACTTGCATCATACACCTATGGACTGCTACGCACACCACACTCGTTGCTTTAAACAAGCGCAAACCGATTTGAACAGTTGATGTTTGGACTGTGATAACACAACTCCTTTCGACTTCGTAACCAAACAATTTATATCAGACAGTCAATTTTCAATTTGTTGGGAGTGTTTAAAGAAACCAGATTACGTTTTTACCGTGTCAAGACTTTTTGCGTGAAGGAAAACGTGCAAATCAACAGGCATATGCCTTTGTCTGCTGGAAATGTTCGTGCAACACAAAAATGTGTTTGTGTTGGAATAACTAATTAGGCTGTTCCATAAAGTATAGACTAATTATTCAATAAATGCATGTTGATAGACATTTTCTTGCAGCATGACAAGAACATTTTATTTCACGTAAGTTTGATAACATGGAAGATTAGTTTACATGTTTTCTGAACCGTGCTCGTAAACCGGTTTTAAACAACCAAATCGTCCACGTTTTATGCCAGGTGTGAGTTGTCTTGTTATTGTTGTGTTGTAATTGTTCTGTTGATGCAAACATTCCAGAAATACGGGCATTTGAATCTAGATGTTTGCATAAAAACAAGGACCACAAAAATTCAGTTCATTTAGTTTTATTACAACTGTACAATGGCAAGCGTAGGAAAAAAGGCAGATGAATTTCGGACGAGGAAATAATAAACTGCAAGGCCAAGTTTGGACAATAAAATTAGTTTGAACGAACAAGGACAAGCTTACGAAGTTGCTTATAATTTTAAACGCAAACAACATCCCTTAGAAAATATGCCTTCGTACAGAAAACTGCCTAAAACTTCACTCATTTCATTTCAACACATCTTGGCGCCGTGATCATAAAAAGTTTCAATAAAAGCGAGTTAAAAACGTGGTTGGTATAAAAAAATCCGTTTCGGATCAATGTATTGTACAAGACATAGCAAAACTTTCAAGGGCTTCCCATTTTAAACATATTCCTGTCCTGTTCCAGCGGATTTCGGTGGCCTGTAAACATAACTTCTGGGTCCATCCTCATATGACTCTCCGCCACATCCAGTGCATATGCCAAGCAAACCGGCAATAACAAGGAATGCACCACCGACCCATCCAATGAACAAACCCTCGCCAAAAATGTATCTAAAACAATAGAGTGGTTAGCGATGAGAATGTTTTTAAGACATTGCTCTAACTTGGTATTCGTTATTATATTACTCTGTACACACAAATTCAATCAAAAATAGTCTCTAAAAAAAGGGTTCTAATCCAGGGAGACAAGAACTCCTTGTCATACAAAACACTATAGCAAAATGTAAGGAGTTAGTAAGGTTTGGAATATTTTTCATACAACATCAACGGCCCAAATAGAGGTAAAAAGCGACATGCTTTATCATTTAATCGTTTCGGCAAATGTTTATGATATGAGACTGCATCAGTTTTGTAATTGACTGGCAAATTTACCTGTTAACTGAAGTATTTCCGACCAAACGTTGTTGAGTCGCAAATTCGTGCTGAATTCTGACGTCATTGGCATACCAAGATACAGCCGCAACCAATAACATGCCAGACAAGAATCCAAGGCAACCACCGACTAAACGAATGCGTTTCTGCGAACATAAACATTTGCTTGTTAAGTACGTAGTTAAAGACTTGTGTGTAAGTAATTAGCAGACGAAATTCGTAGCACAAACAGATTAAAAGAGCAATTAATAACAAAAAGGATATCATATTAATTTACTGCAAGTCAATCGTGCCGCTACCTTGTAAATATTTATAGCGCAAACCTCATCATACAGCTAGTTTGCATTTAATAGGGAATATACTGAGTAGACCAATGTGACTATTAAATGTATGCGCAAAAAAGAGACATGCTTGCGGTACAACTATATGTAAGTTTCTACACCTAGAAAGGTTGATAAACTTGATGGCATTATGGCAACTAATCGTGCAAGGTCTAAAAAATTAAAACACGTAATCGCATTGTTTACAAACATAATGCCAATGTATAAACCATGCATAACATATTACATTGTATTATATATTGGCTTGGTGTTTTTGCATTGTGGTTTATATGCAATTTATTATCCACACTTAATTAAAGTTTCCAGTCTGTACACTCCTAATGAAATATAATATGGGGCAAAAACAAACAAACAAACAAAACATTACTCCCACTTTATTATTTGGATTTTATTAAATAGAACGAAATCTTGGTCAGTAGGTCGAGTGTTCCGAAGCAGTAGAGACACGAAGCTGTGATAATTACCTTAGTGTGTTTGTCGTCGCTGCCGCATGGGATAGATTCCATTCCCACAATCATACAAGCGATTCCGAACATTCCAAACACAATTGAAGTGATACCAAATCCACGGGCTGAAAAAATAATAATTGAACATTAAGAATTGTTGCCTGAAATCTTTAACCAATTTCTCTACTGTGATAAAAATTGCGTGCATAAATATAATTGAAAATGCTAAAAGTTTGCTTAAAAATTGGTTTTAAAGAAGTACATGCAAAAAAAGACTTGTGTGGACAAACATTTTAAAGTTTATGATCACATATTGCCACGAAAGTAGCAAACAAAAATACACAGAGTGTAAAGCATGTAATCTTATTGAGAGGTTTTGAAAATAATTCAGGAACGCCAAGGTTTTGTGGGAGTTTAACTTCTTTCTGTATCAAAGATAAAAGAACCAAAAAACTATATTATAATGTTTCCATTTTACCTGCTTGGAGTTCGGATGGCAGACCAAGGAAGAATCGATTGAAATCATCGCAATCCCAATTTCCAGTTTGAAAAGATTGACATTTGATCCACAAGCCCTCGTGCTGTAAAATGTCAAATTATGATCGTCACTATTTTGCCAAATTACATCTACTTTTTTTCAAGTAAAGCCGAAATAAAAACCAGAAAACACAAACAAAATGAAGTTATAAATAAATTTTTGGGCTAACTTCAAAAAGTAGAACAAAAACATTTCTTTCGAGTTTTCTGGTTGCTTGCGAACGGGCGAAATATGTTTGTAAATTCGAAAACACAGGCTACATGTAGACTACAGTTCAAAAAAAGGTTTTGGTGGTGGCAAAAACCCATTTTATTGTCGTACGCAAAGATAAAAAATCGAAAATAATTGGCATTTTATACGCCATAATTTTTCATTTTACTTACCCGAACAATGCTGTCACGAATAGTGTCTTCTGGATCATTCTTTTTCCAGTAAGGAATAGCGACACAAGCTATTGACAAAATGGTTCCGATCACCATAAAAATAATTGTGGCCACCTCAGCTCCAGAAGATGCCATGACGAGATTTAGTGCGGTTAACAGCTCAAGTAAAAAACAAAGTCAAAATAAAACCTGGAAACGTTAATAGAAGAGAAGTCAGAATTTTGTCATTTTTTGTTGAGGCTGAGAGCCTGACAAATTTTCAAATATCACAAAACAACGTAGATTTAGTTTTGAATGAATAGAAATACAAAAAAAAAATTCGAAACGTATCCACAAAGCACTAAAACTTGTTTTAACTAACAATCGTCTTATTTTGTTGCAGTAGAAATACTAAAAAACATTATTATTACACCACAAAAGTACCTTTCATTTATATTTTGTTGAAAAAATATACTAAGTTTAAACTATGTTCAGACGCGCTATTTCCTTTTCTAACACCTGCCTAATATCAAATATTTATAATTTATCCAAATTTAAACTCCTCATTAACGACAGCACATCAGCATACGACCAAAGAACATTTATAATAGCAAGGGAGTGGTTTACTGTTTAAATTCACAATAAACCGATTCGGTTTTTCTTGCCCAACGAAACTACTCCCATTATTGTGCAACAAGCGGTCGGGGTCTATGACGTAACAATGTCAGGTTCGAGATAAAACGAGAGAAAGGCGAGTGGAAAAAGAAAAAAGATGGCGTCGATCTGCAAACTGAAAAAATGGCGCGCTTTTTACCCCGTGCTATGACGTCATAATGCTTGGTGATGTTTAAACTTTGAAAAATGCAATATCTAACAACGTTACCTAATGGTGCAGATTTTTTACTAAGTTAATCAATAATGAAAGAAATTAAAATCACAAAGATGAAAAAACATTATACATAAGTGACCACGCATTTTTATTGTCCTTCTAAAACTGTGATTTTAACAACAATGATTTAAATAACTGCTAATGATTTAGTAAATTTAGAGTATACATTCAACACTTTTATCAATAAAACGAACAAAAACAGAATTTCAGACGAAACATTTCGGCAAAATTATTAACGTTGTTGCAATAGTCCTTACAAGATCATAGATTCAAAAATCCCTGTCAAACTTACAACCTCCAACCGACCTCGACAGAAAGCGGTTTCTAAAACGCACTTGTCGCCACGATGCGCAAAACAAAATGAAACTGACCGAACAATTGGACAACTGCGGTCTTGTAGTGGCCTGAGGCTACGTCCAAAAACGAGGCATCATTAAATTATTCGCTTTGCCATCACCGTTACTCCTACGAAGAGTTTTGAATCACAAAAAAATCGCCTCACCGGTTATTACTTTAACAACAAGACAACTCAACGTGTGTAATTGGACTGCAACGCATCGTTTATAAGTTATTTCCAAAATTGAATTACGGTGCTAGACGTCTAGCATAGAAAGTTAATTAAAGAGCCAACACTGGCTCGCCATTACACCTGTTTAATTAGGATTTAAAGACAGAACAAATTAAAACATGGCAGTTTTAGCGTTTTCTTTTAAACAAAAAGCGTTTGTTTTGAGATTTATAAACCTATACGAATACCAATTGCCCGTTGAAAGAACAAATTAAACATTATATATGTGTCTTTATTTAGCGTCTTTTTAAAACTATTAGCTGTAATTTACACATCTATACCATTTACTATTTGTCAAAAGAATCCTTACTCCAGCATTTTGCAAACCAAGAAACACACCAAAACAGAACCGAAAGGCGGATTACATCATGAAACATGGTTTTAAACAGACCTCCAGCATACAAGACCTCGTAAACCGCCAACAGTGAATCGCAAAAACCGCTTATTCCGTCAGTTCTTACACAATCAAAGCCACAATGCACAGAACACCAACAGACTTATTACACCTGGTTAAATATGATTTAAAGAGAGAACAATTTAAAATATGTCAGTTTTAGCGTATTTATTAGCTGCAACTTGTCATAAAAGTGATTGTTTTGTAATTTACACCCCTATACCAACAACATTTGTCTATCAAAAGCCCTACTACAACATTTTATATTAAAAGCCAAGAACAGTGTATGACAAAAACCGCTTTTCCGTCAGTTCTTACACAAGCAATGCCACAATGCACAGAACACCAACAGACTTCATTCTAACTTCCGCGTTGGAGTAAAGAACAATTAACCAAGGCGTAAAACGCTCCAAAAGGTTCGAGTTTTCATTGGAGCCCCGTCACCTACAACAATGACATCAGAAGGCGGTTTAATCATTGAGGGCGCAAAAACAACAGATGGAATTGACGACTGGAGGCGCTTGGAATGTTATCACAAGCATTGGAGTTGATGGCGCAAAAGCCGCGATCGCCCGAGGACTGGTAAAGCTCTTGAGGTGCTGGGATAATGATAACCTTTGTAAGCGGTGATCCACGTAACAACCTCGGCTATTATTTCATTAATTGGCGCCTTTAAATTTTTTTTTAAGAAACGATTTGCGTTTCAACGTGATAGTAATGGAAGAGATTAACTGGAAATACAAAACTCGTCCGTGACTAGAATATCTCAACAAGCAATAGTTTTATAAGCAATATCTTGACAAACATTATATCCTGGTTTTGCGACTAACTTGATACACTAAAAACAAGAGTTTGAATTTAAAACAAAACCAAGTACTTTTGTCATTTTTTGCATATTTGTGTAACTTTAGAAACCAAAACCAAGTCTTTGAATTCAAAACAGAAACAAATGTACTGTTTTGGCATTTTATGCAAATCTTGATAAACGTTGTACCTTGGTTTTACACCTATTTTTATGTGCACTTATCATGCATCCTATAGTTCAATTTGTCAGAAACTTGAAACAGCACAAAAAGTCTTCTTTCAAAAGCAGAACATAGTACAAATGTTTTCTTAAACGGTATAATTTGACGTGCTAATATTTATATCACATGCCTCAGTATTAAAAAGTATTTTCAATACAGGAAGACCAAAACAAAAAATTGTGATTATGTTAACAGTAAGTTGCCCCAAATTTGCAGAAGCAATGCAATAATCCCTCATTTACAAAACAAGCGACATTAAACAAGGATTCACAAAACTGGGACAACTGCTTTCGTATTCAAATTACCTCATCGTTGAAAGTCAAGCAAAATTCTGACTCACCGAGGGAGTCCAGTGAATCAACCTGTGGGTGGACTTGAATATTTAAACATCACATGAAAATTTTATGTCCTTTGCATCCATATAAGGGCAATATAAAGTGATGAGAAATGGCATGTATGGATGTGTTATGATGTAAAGGCTTATATTTATGCCGTCATAAGATGGTAAGTTCAAAACCAAGGTATTATGATTAAGTCTGTGGTGACTTATGTAAACTCATTTTTTGATCACATCTCAAACCTAATTCCTAAAGCGTAAGGGTTTCCAAAAGACTGGTTGTCCATATGTTTAACACTTCAAGAACTTTACAAGCATTTATGTTTTATTTTAATTGTTGAAAGATTTTTATGGGATTATCATCATTGACGAAAAATCTAAGTTTCTAAAAAATATCTATGTTTATGAAGTAACTAAGATAATGAACGAGTTGTATATCTAACTAGCAACATTTAAACCATTTCAAAACGATCAAACGACTTAAAATCGAACGGATAATTTGCAATTACGGCAATTTGCTGGACGAAAAAAATGACGTGATGATTAAATTCGTTATTTACTGACGCTGGAGCGAATTTAATTGTCAGCGTTTTTCGTGACATTGCCCATTTATGGCGATTTCAGCAAAGAGCGACACTTGACTCATACGCACGGTGGCTGTAGCCTGAAGGCAAAACTACATCATCCAACGCAGCCAGAGCAATTAATGTCGACGCCGTCGTGGCTTCGGTATTTTGAAATATGCGCATCCATAATTTTGCGACGTTGATGTATAACATTCTTGGCATAGCTGAACATTTCTTTCGTTAATTTGCTGCCCATTGATGTTGCGTTGTGTGAGAACAAAAAGGGTGTTCTGTACTCCCTTTGCGTTTTTATGTAACTGCGGTTTCGACTGAGTTTACGAAAATATACAAGTACGAATATTTATGTTATAATGTCGTGGGAATTTTACAATTTTATTTTTTCTCAGCCGTTGCAGGTGTTTATTGTTGTGTTTATCGCCAAATAGGTCATGTTCACTGCGCAAGGTTAAAGGTCACAGTTCAAAGTTCAAAACATAACTTTAAATTTCCCGCCTTAACCTGTTTGTTCACACCATACACAGAAATAATTTTACAATTTACATTTCTGAAACTCGAATGCTTCCGAGATAGAAAATAGTCAATGACAAAAGCATTTTTCGTTTTAGGTTAACATTTCAAGCAAATCCATAACACAGTTACTTAAACAATAAAACGCAGCGACAGATTTAATTCCTTTACTTAATGTTTATGTTTCACTTTGAAATATTATGTTAGTTTTAGAAAATATGCTGTAGTTTTCTGTGTGTACATATCTTTTAGTTCTTAGATGTATCTTAATTATCAAAAATCAAACCAGGACAAAATCACTGTTTTAAAAACATTCTTACAAATACTAACCATAAATCTGCTGGCACTTTACTCCTTACAACCCTAATGTTCTCATTAAGACGTCACACAGGCAATTTGCGACGTCACAATCTTCCAATCACGCTGTGACGCTCGACGGGTAAGAAAAATCTAAGCGCTACTATGACGTCACAAAATCGCGGGTTTGGTTTCCTTAATATCATCCTAATCCCGTTTTAACCACGAACCACTAAGTTTAAACCTTCCAAAACACCTGCGAGACCTTCTAAAGCAAAATTTACCGCCACACTTGTTAAAAAAGCCTTATAATTAGTTTTGATTTATAATCGAAGTGTTACGGTCATGATTCTGGCCAGTAATGTTTCATAAACAACAAAGCCTATTCGCTTGTAATATTACCGTTTGATTAACAATATAAGTATGATGAAAAGGAATTCACAAACAACGAAGGAGGCACTATATTCGCTTTGTAAAGAACACATCGTAAACCATGTGACTATGGCAATATAAAAGCCAAAAGTCCATCGTACATTTGTATCCTTGTCAATTGATCCGTATTTTTTATGACTCGAATTTGATGACAATAAAGTTTGTTGTTTCGAAATGCAAATCTCTAAAACACTGTTACAAAAATACTAAGCACGAAAATTAGTATCTCAGTGCAAAACATTTCAACATTGAATTCTGTCATCGTTTTGTAAAAAAAAACTTTATATGTTCCTTTCAGTTGCCCCCTTGTTGTGCGATACCAACCAAGCTACATCTTTTGTATCGATTTTAATTTAACATGACAATGACAACAATGATTGTCGAAACGTTTATTTGTAAAGCAATTTAAGAATGATATAAATTCTAAACAAATCATAACAGTCTTTGTGTTCAAATCTACCCATGACACTTCAAGACTAAGTAAAACCTGGCATCGTATTTTTCTATTCTGTGCCCGTCCCACAAAAACACCTGTTACCAAACCAAGCTCGACATGATAAGATTTCCTTTTCTGAAGCCAGTACAAAGTGCACCAGCTTTGAATGACATGCTGACGCTGATATTAAACAGTGGAGTTGCCTCCCTTCCCCCGTTTGGCACTTACTCCAGTTTAGTAGGTCAGAAACGATTTGAGATCTTTTGTGGCGTTCAGACCCCATGCAGAGTTTGAATGCTACCCGGTCAATTTGCAGATGGCCAAATCTCTCTCTAAAGTGTCATATAGCTGCCTATTGTGTGAAAAAAAATGTGGGAAGCAGAATATTAACTTGTGTTACATTCTCAACTGTATATATACGTTACAGAAAGAACAAAAGTCGTTTAGCCAAGCCTGAAATCTAAAAACGCACCACAATCGTTAACACCAACAGTCGCCTCTTAAAAGTTTTATTCTTATCTCTATATGATTAATAGACAAGCCGTTTATTTTAAAAAGATTAGTTTAAATGAAAATCGTCGGTATCACATAGGCCACACGTAAATTTAACTTGTTTATTAATCAACAAAAAAATCTTATTTCCACCATTAGGACCACATTGCCTACATGTTTTTACATAACAAACCGACACGCAATGAATTTCTAGGCTATAGCTTGAATATAATGAGAGCACAATTGTTTAAAGCAGCAGTGGTTTTATTACGTAGGTTGGAAATGCTTAAAATCACACTTGACTCATTTGAAATTTGAGGAGTACCTGATGGTCTCCTGTTTTGATTGCAGACAATGATCCGCTCTCTATCCCCACCACTTTGTTAAGTGACCAAATATTTCAAAAAAATTGACGCTGTAACGTTATAGCCTACGTTGCAAATACGATTTTCTACCCCTGAGTTTCACAACCATTTTTTGTCCTTATCTTAAAAAAAATTGAATTGTGATTTTAGGCCTACACTGGGGCAAAATCTGTCCCTACAAGTCTATGAAGCTGTCACGTACCAAACATTTTGAAGATTTCATGACAAGTATTTCATTCAGGGAGTCAAACTACTTGTCATTTGGTTCGGGTTCACTGTGGATTTTCCGAGGTTTGGTTTAGGTTTTCTAAAAAATCGGGCAAATTACCTGCTCCAAAGCGGTTCGCGGTTTCAAAACTGGTTTTAAACACCTTTGACCTAATCTAAATTTTACCAATTTTCCACACTGCATTGTCAAAATCCAAAAGAAATTATGCCTGTGTATTATAAAGCACGTATATTTCGTCAACTTTGACTCACATATTCTTCGGTAGCCTACGCTGTCCTGAAATCAATAATTTTTGTGGTGGCGATTACAAATAATAATAAAATCATATAGCGTTCAAATCCTGTTCGGGTTTAAGCAAAATAAACTAACTGTTCGGTTCAATGAATTAAACCGAGCAAACGGGTTCACCCTCGCCGGTTCGGGTTCAGTTCCGGTTCGACTCCCTGATTTTATCCGAAGTCGATTCACGCCGCAAAAGCAAATGTTTGTCGTTTGTAAACGTTTCGAAAATGTAATTCACGTTTGGAGTTATATTTAAACCGGTTAAACGGGTTTGCGGGTTCGGGTTCAGTTCCAGTTCGACTGTGGGGTTTTGCATTTGCTATTGTCAAGTTAGAATTGTATTATCTCTTCCTGATTTTATCCGATAATACAAGGAAAACAAACTAGTTTAAATCTGCACCGACAAGAACAGTCAATTTACTTCGCAAAGGCAATTGTTTGTCGTTTGTAAACTCGGCACAAATCAGTTACTAACGCAAACACTTAACAACGACACTAATCAACTTGTTAAACAACCAACGCAGTTTAACCAGCTGAAATATCACACAGTCGCAAACTTAACAGCACAACAGAATTAACAAGATGAAGTCGTTTGCTTTAGTAATCACTCTGTTGGTCTTTGGTTTGTCATGTGGAAGTCGCAATATAAAATATATGCCACATGATGTTGCAGATAGTTTGGATTTCGAGTTTAAAGTATCGGAGTGGAGCAAACCGAACAGCAACTGCCCACCAAACTGTGACTGCGATAATCAGGGCTTTGTGAACTGCAGCAGGTCTGTTCATAAACTGATATATAATATCGATAACTATTTGCAAATGTACAAAAAAAATGTTTTTTTGCATAACGTTTAGGGTCTAACGAGATTTCTAAGCATTAATGTGTTACAACAAAATTTAACAAGTGCGCGATTGTGCTAACACATCATCTTGGCATTTGTACCTCATACAACAGTTAATCGAAACAAACTAGTAAATGAAATGTATTGAACTATTTTGCAGACTGCATTTGACAAAAATACCGGATCTTCCCAAGCAGACAAGCAACGTCGATTTGTCCATTAACGATTTCCATTCGTTACCCGACGATTCGTTTGCTGGTTTGACAAATCTCAGTCAAGTTGATTTGAGCGAAAATTACCTCACCGACAATGGACTGGCCGAACATGTGAGAACAAAAGCCTAATTTCCATAAAACTGGACCAGATTCACTAGGCCAGGGGTTCCCAAACTTTTTTGGTCTGTGGCCTAAATGTCTATTTAATAACGATTCGTGGCCCACCACGTGCTGTAAATTTGGGCACAAAAAATAACTCAAAAACAGGCGAAACGGTTTCTAGCAATTTATTTTTAATGAGACACATGCTCCTGAAATTTGGCGACAAGATTCGGAATTCTTTGCAAATATAATGTTTTTCAAAACAAAGTGCATAATATCTACAGTACAACAAAATAGTAGAATGTGTTCAAATGGCTCTGTGGCCCAGTACTGGGCCATGGCCCACAGTTTGGGAACCACTGTACTAGGCTATAGATATCACGCAAGCGAGCTTTATTTCGCTTGGTGAAACCATAAAGTACAGCGACAGAATTCCACTAAAACAATCACCAAGTCAAGGGAAATAGCTGCGCAACGTTACCAGGTACAAAAAATAGGGGGCACTGGTGGATCATGGCCTATAAAGCGTTATTTAAAGGGAGCTCACAACACAGTGAGTTTGGGGTAAGCAGAAACATTGCTTATAGCAAAGGCCCGAACTCTGTGTTGGCTTTGGACTTGATCCACCAGTTATGCCCCCACTTAGTTATCCCGTGCCGTTGCGCCTTGTTTCTCATTCGGCGATTGTTTGTTTTCATTCATGTTGTTTTCATTGTTTTTTCAAAAAAAAAATATATATATATAAATACGATTCAATGAACCCAACTGAACTAAATTGCAAGCCGCGTTGGGCTTTTAAGGCCAAATTCTGGCCTGCCTGCACACGCAGACGATAACGCATGTAACCTTTGGGGTAAATTCAAACTTTTTAAAATTTTGTTTCGGGCCGGGTTCTGGCCTTGTACTTTTGGTCATTTGCGGATCCGCTTACAACTCTGGTTGATTGTCAAGAGTCCTAGTGGTTATATAGTGTCTTCAACCTATACTTCCCCTAAATATATATATATATATATGTTTTGTGTGTGTTCTTCAGTGTTTCAGATCGGCTGACCATCTGTTGATCCTGTATATAGGAGCAAACAATTTGACGCAAATTCCGACAAAGCTTCCTAAAAATATTAGTCTCCTTTCAATAGCTGCTGGTCAGGTTTGTCCTGTGTAACTCTAAAAATATTTTCACAATAAGAGAAAAACATTTGCGTAAATAACTCGGCAAACCATTTTGATAAAAGTGTGGCATGTTACCAATATCACATATTTAACTCAACAGTAGCATTAAAAACTTTAATTAAAGAAAATTCCCATTCCATAATGTGTGACAAACTTCCATTTCAAACATACACTTTCATTTATTATAAAATGATAAGCTGCAGACAGTGCACACGGACGTATAAGGTCTCATCAGTGCAGCTGGTTACGAGAGATTGGTCGTATTGACTGGTGTATCCAAATTACAACACTTCAGTTTGTTGGAGAGTAACAGGGTAAAAACTCATGCCTCACCTAATCTGTGCGATGCCACAACTAGGCATACACCACATCTCTCTTCACCAGCAGCACTGATGGGACCTTATAGGTCGAAATAGTGTGCACTGTCTGCAGCTTATCATTTTTTAGCATGATGCTTTTACTTGGAAAAAAAAGTTTTTATATTTTTAATGAACCAAAAGAATCTTTACAATGTAGTAACATTTTCCAGGTTTTATCCATCGACTTTAAGGAAAACAAATATTTGAATCTCCAAATTTTACAACTACAATACAACAAGATACAAAATTTGCCGACAAACTTAGCAAAAAATGCACCCAATTTACTTGAGCTGGATGTTTCATTTAACAACTTAACAGATTTATCAGTACATTCCACCATGTTAAAAGGTAAATTTGACCATAAATGGAGCAATTTATCAAGCTGTTCAAATCCTTTCTTGTTGAGAAAAACAACAAGTTGACTGCGCTCTGATTTAAAAGTTAACTCTGCTGTGCTTTCAAAAATGAAATAAAATATATGTTTTGATTCATAATGTAAAATTATGCATTAAAAATAATTTAAACTTACAAGTGCTCAAAACTTTATTGACAGGATTGACAAAGTTAAGGGTCCTCAATTTTCGATTCAACAAGTTTCATGTGATACCAAAAAATATTCCTGATTCTTTACAAGACTTGGATTTAGTTGGAAATCCAATAAAAGTGATACAGAGTCATGCTTTCGCCCACCTTCCTAAGGTAAAACACATTTTAATACAGAGTTAACATCATATGTTGATTAACAGTTAGATCACAACAGTTGGGCATTGACTATTTTGCTTCTATACTCACCAATCGTAATAAAACCTGCAAATTCTGTGCTGAAAAATGTACAACAAAATAAACTTTATTGTAAACTTGTTTAGCAAAAATATATTGCCACTTGTAATGTAAAAAAAAGGAAAAACTCGAGTGATGTTTAAATTTACAAACTTATTAGACAATGTACATCACCTAAGTAAAAAGCAAAATAAAATTTCAACAAAAGCACAACAACATAAAAAACAGAACATTTTTATTAGTGAAATGTACAAAAAATAAACATACCTGGTTACGATTTCAGCTGATTGACATTTCAATTTGGCAAAGCAGTTTGACAACTATTGAGGATTTTGCTTTCCAAGGCTTACACAATTTGATAATGTTGGAATTGAATGATTGTCACATTACCAGTAGTTTGACTAACAACACTCTAATTGGGTTATCTTCAGTTCTTGACATTGATATCAGTTTTAGCAACATATCTTCTGTTGAAGCTGGGGCATTTGCTGAGTTGTCAACGCTGCAGGTACAATAGAAACAATAAAACTTTTTCGGTGAAACAAATCAAAACAAGTTATGCTCAAATATTCAAGTTGTCAAAAATAGCTGTGTAGCGCTAAGATGTTATAAAGTGAGACAAGAACATGGGACAAATGGTGGATAAATGGAAAAAGCGCTGCAGCATTATGACATGCTTTATGTAACAGGGGACCCACACTATAGGGCAAGGTTGGCAAACTGTAGAACAATTCCAGTTATTTGCATTCTGATATTTGTAAAAATTCCAGTTCAGAGTTTATTCTGGTTAACCATAAAATTGATGTTGTTTTTAACCAAAAAATAACCAATAAAATCATTTTTTACTGCAAAAAACTTGTTTTTGCTCCTATAAAAAAACTTAAACTGTTTGTAAAATAAACCATTTTTGTAGACTGTGTGGTTAAATGACAATCCATTTCGTACCTTGCCAAATGGTTTGTTTTCAAAATCATTTCTTCCTTCCATTTATATGATATACTTATGGGGAGATAACTGGATATGTGATTGTAACCTGAAATGGTTGAAAATATACCAAGAAAACAGGTTTGTTACATAACAATTCTTATGTCGCTTAGTTCACTAAAACCTGAATGGATAAAATTAGGTCTTACTTTTTGGAGGAAAGTTGTTTGAATGTAGTGAGATTTAGTTGTATATCCTATTTTTACTCCTTTTCAACAAAAACAAATTCGCAAGCATTGTAGTGATTGTTTCTTTCTAGAAAAAACAAAACTTGATTAGTATGTAGAAAGTTTTTTAAAGAGTGGTAAACTTATAGTTACCTTTTTAATAAAAAAAAATTTCTTACAGCTCAGTTATTCAGGACCCTCATCTGATGAAATGCAAAGAGCCAGCTGCATTAGCAGGAAAAACATGGGATGCAATCACATCTGATCAATTTGTGTGCTAATAGTTATGGTAGCAAAATGTTACAACTTACAATTAGAGTTTTAATGAGACTGTATTTGCATTTAGCGAAAGAGTGGCATTTTAACCTAAATTGTCGCTGAGCAATTAAAAACGGAAAGATTTAAGTTTGTGTGTTTATATTTGGTCATAAAATGGCCTGGTAAATGGGTTACAAATGCTTATGTTGTATTGAGTTTCTGCTATACATAGTTAAGTACTATCAGCAATGTAGATTTTGAACAAAGATAATATCTAGCAATTGCACATATTATCAATAAAAAACAGAAATATCTCATAGAGCAGTGGTTCTCAAACTGTGGTACGCATACCACTAGTGCTACGCTGGAGCTCTTTAGGTGGATGTGAGTAGTTTTCTGGTTTGGGCGAAACTCTTGTTTTGGACATTCTTTGAAATTGCTAAATATGCTAGCCAGTTTAAAAAAAGGGCCACTTTTCTTGGTCTATCCATTCAAACAGGGTTTAGTGGTACGCAGCGATAGAAAAAGTTGTCAGGTGGTACTCGATTCATATAAGTTTGAGAACCACTGTCATAAAGACATGGGATAAATGTTGCAGCAAAATAAACGAAGTACAAATGTTAACAAACTTGTAGCTAATTTATTTGCAAAGCACAAAGAAGCAATAAAATGTTAGATCGTTCGCAAACAAAAAACGAGATGCGACAAAAGAAAAAAGTTTAGGTCATAAACATTACAAATAATGCTGTTTTGTGACTTTTGAGTCAGAAAAACAACAAGACCTTTTGGTAAACATGAAAAGCAATGTTGCTGCAAACAATATGAGACATGTGGAGTCATTCAATGTTTAGCAAAACAAGCTGAAGAATTTCAACATGTTTTGAATCTTATTTTCATGTGTATTTTTAGCAAGTAATTATAGTGGTAGTGGTAACAAAATATGTTGAGTTGCAGTCAACTTTGTAAAGTTGCAGTTGCCAATGTGTATTAAAGACATAAACATATTCCAAGCACCAACTTCTTTGAAGAAGTGAAGTTTAAAGTAATGAAAGCGCACACATTCCTAAACCTAATTCACAAAGGTCATGTTCTTCAAAATGTCAAAAAGGTTGCTTTTTATTCCTGTAATGGTTTTTAGGATGAAAACTTGTTTCAAATGCTGTAACACAGATACATGTTTTTTGATACGTTTGAAAAGTGCTACTTGCAAACTTATGGTGTGTGGGGGACAGTTTAAGTAGAAAACAAATTATACAAAAAGAGCAGTCTACTGCCTACTTAATGTAAACATAAAAAGTTGTGGTACCTTTAACATGTAACCAAGCATAAAATTCAATACAGTTCACTGTGACCAAATAGTTGAATTGATAAGAGTTGTATGAGGTATCAAGCAAAACTTGTTTTTGTTTTGGCAACAGTAAACAAATACCCATTTTCTGAAATTTTGTTATGGTTTAAAGGATAGGGAAAACAGGATGGAAAACACAGGTTTGCACACAATTTTGTAACTGACACAATGCAGAATGCTTGAAATCCATGAAAAATACAGACAAATTGGCTTTATCGCGTATTCATATTTCACAGATAAACCCCAATTTGTAGTCTAGAATTAGTTGAGAAAATTCCAGTTACTCACACCATTTAGCCACAATTGTATATAGCAAAAAAAATTACAAAATATTCGTTTGCTCTATTCATCAACCAAAACTTTTGATCAAAAAACTGTAGGATTACACAATAACAGGAATGCAGCAACTTAATGGGATATTTCATAGTACAGACAAATCAGTTTTATCAATTAAAGCACTAAAATCTTTCTTGGTCAACTAATTTGTCATCACATAACAGCTTTTTATGAAATTAACCCAATTATATGGTTAACTGGAAAATTTATAAATAAACAAAGTGTGTTTAAAATTTCTGAACCAAATATTATTTATCAGGTTATGCAATTAATCAAATTTATCTTTGGTTTGTTCATTTATATTTGCCAATAATAGGATGACACTAGAAAAACATTTTTGCTGCAAGCAGTCAAAATTATAACCAGTCAATTGAGCAAGTGTAAGCCAAAATGGTTAAAACCCCAACTAGTGTTTCAATGTTTGTTTCCGAAATTTTAACATAATCGACGCAAAGCATAAGCTAACAATCAAATATAAACAAGAAAAAACGCAACAGTAAAAACAAAGTTTGAAAAAATAATGAACAACCCGATCTAGTGCAACTAATGTAAATACAAAAAACAGGGGAATGTTGTCATTCTATAATTGCTGATGAAAGCAACATTCCTCACCTAAACAATTACATGAACTTTGATGATAACTTGCTTTCAATTGACATGATTTAAATCTTCTAAACAACATAAAATAGTAATGAAATTGCTTCATGTAAGGCCGGACTTAAAAGTGATTTGCAGTTATTACTGAAAAACTTCGATGCTGACACCTAAAAATTACTTTCAGTTACAGCAACAAAATTATTTTATACAGGTGATTCTTCTACACTATGCAATGAAGGTTATTTTCCTTAAATCAAGCCCCAAAGTTACAATATCTAGTTCAGTGGTGTGAAACAAGTTTGTTCCACTGCAAAAAATGCTTGTGAACAATAATAATGACAGATATTGGGGTTCAACATTTGCCTCAAAACAATATCAGTTTACTAAGTACCGAATTTACAGGACAGATCAATTGCTACAAAAAAGAACAATATTGTCTTCATCATATCAACACGACATTGCATTGATCTGTGGCACATTGAGTGTCTACTTCCAGATGCAAGAGCACACCTAGTGGCTGATCTGAAGTGCAATATTTTACTCGTGTTATAAGTATGTCAGTCTTTGCATATGTCTGTAGGCTTGAAGACTTTTGTCGATGATATGCGAAGGAAATTTCAACGAAGATTTTATACAGTTTGTTGACTGCTTGCTTGATACTTAGTTGAAAAGCGGTAAGTTGTAGAAACTAAATCCCCTTTTTCCCTTCACTGCGTAATATACCGCTATAACGTGGTAGACTGCAAAACAGAAAAGGGGGATTAGTAAAGGCAAAATCATGTTAGATTTTTGTAAAGCAGTAGTTCCAATAGAACTGGAGATTCATGTCAAAAAAATTCAATAAGTAATATTGCACACAATTTGGTTTTAAAATTTTTAATAATGCATCAACTAATAAAGTATAAAACTCCTGGATTAAGCACTTTAGTAAGTATAGCTGTTTCCAAAGATTGCACATTTTGGGGGCCTGTGGGTAAACCACTTGGCCATCCAATCAACTTTGGATAACTAAACTAACATGTGTGTAAATACAAAAAAAGCACTCTTTCTTGGCCAAACGCTTGAAATAAACCAGCATGAGACAGAAAAAATTAAACGCTCAAAATTTTGAAAGTTAATAATTATTAAATTTTGTTTCATAGAGGCCTTATTCAAGCAGTGTTAATTCTTTTAACACCCTTCTTTAACGTTTTGTAAGCCATTCTCTCAACAGTATTCTCCCTAACATATTGCAGAAGACCATGTAATTTTGGAGAATGCAGAATTAGCCCTATTACGTCAATCAGCATAAACAGTACCATGTTTTCACTCAAAACATATTTGGAACAGTTTTGGAAAACGTTGAGCAGTCAACCATGATCTGACTCAACCATAAAAACTGTGGCAAATACCAGACATGAGTATTGCTTTATACATCACTGTTGTGGTATATTAACAGTGTTACTGCTTGTTATTTCACATGGTCTAGTAGTCAACAGTATGAAAGGTTTATTTTGTGGTTTTGTATTTGACTTGGTAGCTTTTTACAGCTGTGTATGGTTTATCAAAAGGATGCTCTGAGCTATCACTTAGAAAAAGTTCAGCACATGTATAGGGTTACAATAATAATAATAATACATGTCTAGGGAAGTAATAAGAAAATCAAAAGAATAGTGTTTCATATTACCACTTCTAGATTCCTTTGTGATTTTTTTTAAATGAAGAGAAAATAAAGAGAATGGTTGGTTTTTGGTACCTATAGTTGCATGCATATCTGTGGTGCTGTTTGCAAACTAATATTACAAAACCAAAGCTAGATACATGGAATTGATGTGCATATGTCACATAAGAAGCAAAATTGTCTGGCAAAAATATTGTAACACATTAATTAAGCTAAAAACCAGCACAAAGCTTTTATGTGAGCAATTGGTAGCTTAGCGTCACATCTGTATGGTATTAGGTTATGCAATTTTGAAATAAAAACAAAAGCATTTAATCATTGCAAAGAACACCTTAAACATACAGTTTATATCTTTAACATTACACTTAAAAGTTGACGCTTAAGCATTCCAGTCTTAACATAAGGTCACCCCTGCAATGCAAATGAGTGAAAAATGGCAACTATTGTGTGACATCTCAGTCTGCCTGAGAGGAAGCGTGCCCACTGGCAACAGGAAGTCTATCACTCTTCAAGCACGACTTCTGTTGCTGCTGTGCTGTGATTGTTACTCAGCCACTTGTTGTGTGCCAGCATATGCGAATTAGCAAATCTGTCAGATCATGATTGCAAGTGTTTGACTTTGTCACATCATTGCAGTTGCTATGCAGCGATTGTTGCTTTTTTACTTCTTTGCTTTTGTTGCTGTTTTGAACTTAACTGAATGCCACTTAATTGCTAGTTAATAAAATTGTGTATAGTGTACTAGTGTCAGAATGGTAGTAAGGATCAAGCAAACATATTATGCTTAAAATATACATAAAAGGCGTTTTGTTGCTGTTTTACACCTAACTAAACTAATTGCTTAGTGTGGTGTTAGCAATTTGATGTTAAGTGTCCTAGTCTCAGAATGGTAGAAGGAATTTCATAAGCATATTATGTTTAAAATATGTATCATCGGCTTGTTAGAGCTGACATTATGCATCCTGAATGCAAATATGTCACTAGTCAATAACTTGCCAACAAAGCACAAGGCAACAGTTACTAGCCATAGTGTAACACTACTTTGACTGTATGTTGCAAAACAAGTTTATACTGGTAATATAAGAATTTTAAAAGCAAAATGTGGAAATGAATGACCAGTTGACACAGCATGTTGATGGTTGAAAGTCATTAAACAGCATTTCCTGTTATTTTCTGTTTATTTAGGTGCCACATGCTTGTTTAACCAGTCTGTCACTTAAACACTGTTTTCAAAGAGCTATGTGCTATCCTTTGTGCCATGGGAAAAAATATAGTGAGAATTATTAACAATCACACGTTAGAACGCATATTTTAAATTGAAAGGCACGTAAGGTGTGACAAAAATTCTTCACATTGATTTTGACTACAAAATAACGTAAAGTTAGTAGTAGTAGTCTTTATTTTAAGCTCTGTTTGTAACACAAGCTTTGCAAGTTGTTTGCGCCATGAAAAAATATAGTGAAAATTGAAAACAATCACATGTTAGAATGTATGTTTTAAGATGACAGGCATGTAAGTTGTTACCATAAGCGATGAACAAATTTGTAACAAATATTGTTTTCAACCCAAAAAATGACATCAAGTTAAAGTAGTAAAAGTACTCGTTTAAAGCTTTGTTTTGTTACACATGCTTTGCAAGTTCAAGTTGTTGTAACTTTGGATATCATATTAAAAAAGGTGCCATCAATATTTAATGCATCTTGTGTTCAGTTTAAGTATTGGTGCATATCTAAAAGTCTCCAAGTTTGCACAAGTTAAGGCACATCTAGGCTGGGAGGTGCTTTTAAGAAGTTGATTAGTTTTTTGGTTACTAACTTATTGTTTTTATATTTCAAAGCTTTTTATTTATATATTAGCTAATTTAAGAGACAAAATTCTATTGTCAATTTGGTCAGTAATGCAAACAAATATACAAGATGTCTTTAATGGACCCCTTGTTGAAGAGTGTAAAGTTTCTCATCCAAGAGTTTCACTCGATGGGTGAAGTAATAACCGACGACAATGTTTACTTGGATAAATTTTGTTCAACAGTGGAGCAATGCTTTGTGAAAGGAATGAAGCAAGGTACCAACACTTTGTTTACTATTTCTTATTCTTAAAATATTGCTTAAGGTACAGTTGTATTTTCTGTAATTAAGATTTCTATGCTATACTTTAACAAAACCTACATTAATGTTTACAAATGGTTACGCTAGCATAAAAATAGTCATTGTAACGGTATTGGGGCAACAGTTTTTAATTATACTACGGTAGGAGTGTTATACAACCACTTAAAATATGTTGTTTAGCTTGCATTAAGTGTTGTTTGCCAGCATTAGTTTCATTTTCCCCAGAAGCGTTTAATGACTAACTCAACATACATTTGACATTCTGTCCTTTAATTTCAACACAAAATGCAAGTTTTGGAAAAAAAATGTTCAAGAAAATGCAAAACTGTGGTACGACTCACACCCACAATGGTGCAGATATAACTAGGTCACATAGCATCGGCAGCTCTGTATGTAAAAATCAAAAACCATCATTGTTTCTATGCATTTTCAGGCAAGTGGGATGTGGGTAAAGACAGTGTTGCTTCAAAAAGAAGACAACGATTCTGGAAAATTATGTCTTCCTACGAAACAGATGGACCTATTCCATTCACAATATCAGCAGCAATACAAGCCACTTTAAAAAACAAAAGGTAACAACGAAGTGAAAATAGATGGTTCCAACTACTTTAACTACCTAATTACAAACACAAAGATACTGAAAGTACATATTGAAAGTGGTGGCCTAATTAGAAACAAAATCCTTTCCCAGATGTTGGCAATTTTGTCACAAGTTTTTAATCGTGGTTGAATGGAAAATGTCTCTTGTCCCTGATGTAGTTCTCCATCTCAGTCTTGGAAAACTGTTTTTTGTGTAAAGATGATAGCAAAAAGAAATTCGGTTTTACTGTTATAAGAAAAAAAACATGAACACTGGCCACTGTTTATATTTAAACACACTTTTTTCTAACAAAACTACATTTACTTTCTAAACACTTGCCCTCTTTTGTATCAGACTCAAAACGAATGATGGCAGATTTCGCTATATCATGCGGCACTGTCTGGTGCACCGAAGTCTGCATGTTCTTGTTGAATTCATGAAAAGCAGGAGAAACCAACTAAAGTTCTGGTATTACGAAGACCAGAAAAGTGGATCAAATGCCATGAAAACAATGGCTCAGTTCGGTGGGGGAAGCTCTATACTGATTCATGAAGAATTATCCGAGCAATTCAGGTGGGAATAATTGTTGCCTAAGTAGTCCAAGAATTTGTCGAAATCTTTTGGTAAACCACAGTTCATTTTCCAAATTTCATGATAGGTGTGAAATCATTAACAAGGCATTCTGTAGTTACTGAGCTGACTTCACTTAGGTTCCCAAGCAGTTGCTTAGCCATTGTGAGCCAGTTTTCTTTGTGTTGTATGCCCAGTTGTGGCAATGCACAGAATAGGTGAGGCATGACTTTTTAGCCTGTTACTCCCAACAAACTGGGGTGCCGTTGGATGGCTACACTAGCCAATATGGCTATCTCTCATCACTGAACAGATGAGACTTTATAGGTCGAAACAGTGTGAATTGTCTGCACCTTATTTTTCTGTAGTTCATGTGACATTCAAATACTACTGAGCAAGTTAAGTGTTAGTTAATAATGTAGTATTGCATCTTGAAATCTAGTTGATTTGATAAACATTTCTCTACTCCCAAAAACTTATAATAGCCTGTTTTACAAACGTTAAAGGTCAGTTACTCACACTTCTGTATACATGTTTCATGTGACATTTAAATGCCAATGAGCCAGTAACAATTAAGTTAGTAATCCTGGTGCCCTTTGGCAGGCGAAAACTCTAATGTTCCAATTCCATTAGTGATGTTTTTGTTGCCCACTGTGACTAATGCACATTTTAAAATTTGAAACCCAAACCCTGACCATCACCTAGCAGTCTAGTTGAGATCAAAATACTTCCAACTAAACATAATACAGATGCATGTTGTAAACTGTGCTTACTGAAAACAATGTACTGACATTTAGTGCTTGCTGTATGTATATTATACTCTAAATTAAGTGCAGTTACATGATAGCTTAAATAGTTACCTTAGACTTAATAGGCTAACTAGTAATGTTACATAAGTTACTGTAGTAAAACTTGGGTAGTTAATGTGCACGACATTTGTAGATCTCTACTTTTGACCTGTTCAACCTCCTTGAACTTTGAACTTGCATTAGACAACTCATATTTTCTGGATGAATCTTGGCTGATGCCGTCGATCGCTACTGTCGAGTTTGTACCAACTAGTGAACTTGGAATTGAACTAATCTACATTCATGGTCAGTTAATTGATAACTAAGTATTACTCTGGGGCTAGTCACCATCTGTGTGTGAAAACCTAACAGTTTCTACTAAATCCAAGCCGGGTTATTTTGCATAATATCACTTACCGTTGGTTTTTGGACGGATCTATATTATTTTTGGGTAATATGCTTTGTCAAAATGAGTAAACTGTAGCAATTTAAGCAGTAATACTTGAAACTTGTAAGTCCTTTTTTGTTATGCTACAGTTTCATTCTGCAGAATATATGGCTAAAGCTAAGATTTGCTTAGAAAAATTAGCCACTTGTTTGTACATCACTGCCTAAATAAAACATGGGCTGGTATAACATTGAACTAAATATTGACTCAAATTAAATGGCAAAACAAATATGAACTCTACCTTTAAAACAAAACTCTTTGTGCAGGTTATGGCATTGTTACCAAACTGAAAACAGGCAGTGTGGCAGCAGACCAAAACAATCTGGGAGTTGGGGATCTTTTGGTGGAAATGAACGGACAACCTTTATTTCCAGCCACATTTGGTGGTGACAATGATGCTCGTTCTGTATGGAGATACTGTCGAAAACACAGCATACCATGCAAACTGACTGTCATTAAGCCACGATCACCGAGCACCGGGGGTATTTATTCTCCCCTGCGGCTGATTTTGACCGAGTACCACTCTTGGATGGAAATTTACTACAAGGAGCAACAGAAACAAGTAGAAGACAAGGAAATGAAAGACGAAGCACAACAGGTTGAAATGATGTCCCCCAGCAAAACAAAGGACCAAGCCCCTGTTTTGGACCCCCATGCAGCCGAGGACGGCGTCGGGGGAAAATACCAGGTTCAGTACATTGGTGAAGTACTGACTGGTGAAGACGGGGGTGTGATGCAGATAGAGAAGGTCATCAGACAGATGGCGTACAAGCACATGGACAAGTCAGCGCTTCGAGTCACAATGACCTTGACGCAGATCGCTGTAGAAACGACCTTGATGCATGACAATGACAGTGATACCCCTTTGTTTTCACACAAGTATGCAGACATTTCAAGCTGCGGGAAAATACTTTCAAACGAGTGCAGGTTTTGTTATATTGCAGGGGACACATTTTGCACAATCAGCAAACAATTTAAAGGTTATGTTTTCGAAGCAGAATCGTTGAAACAAGCAAGGACCATTTTGAACTCAATATATCAGGGTTTCAAACGAACCACTTGGTTCATGTAATTGTTGTTCATTGTTTTGATGAGTGCAATATATTTGTCACATATATTTTCATGTTATGTTTTCAAAAACAAGACTGTGATTTATGCATTAAACTTTGAAAGGGGATATGGAAACCATAGTTGTTCGCTTTAGAACTATTTAGGGTTCAACATTAAAAATGACATGATTTTCAGTTGCTAGTGTCTTTGAGATTTTGAACATTTATATTTTGTTCTTCGGTACGAATTGATGTTGATTGCAGATGACATTTTGTTCATGTATATTAAAACTATAGCAAGGGCAATTGGTTTTAGGCCTTAAGGCTATCCCCATGTTTTTGCAAATGTAAAGTCTAAGCATTTTAGCACTAGTGTTGTTTCAACAAAAAAATAAGTTAGAAACATTTTTACCACATGACAATTGTATTTTTACTGTGTCTCCTGTTGTGTTGTGTTACTTGTCTCACATGAACTATCACCTTAAAAAACTTCTAGTGTTCACAGAATTATTAAAATAAGGGAGCTCTCATCAATTTTTAAAATTCTTAGTGAAAAGCTGTGTCAGGAAACACTTACGCCAAACATAAAATGGCAATTTACAAAAGTGCTAAGTAGGAAATAGTAAGGTGTACAAAAAATATTCAACAACTTAACTAAAGCAACAAACATTTGCTACGATTGGTGTTAAACATGTCAGGTGCAACACATAAGCGAATTACATGTTATGTGAGCTACAAATCATGTGGTTACACTAAAAAGGTCAATGTTTCATTACCAGCTGTACTGATGAGATCTTATCAGCCAAAATAGTGGATTGTTAGCAGCTTACTAAACACAATCGCTTTAGGTTGTTATGTAGAAAGGTTTGTTTGTTTGTTTCACTTTTATCCTCTGTAGGAGGTGGGCAAGGTCTGAACATGTGAACCTATAATAGTTCAACCTATCGGGAACCACTGAGTTGTGCTAAAGTTTCTTGCTGAGGGAAACACAAACTTCTGATACAACCATTCGGCTAACTAGGCAACTAATGTAGAGATTTATACTAAAGCAGTTTTGTTATTATAATGAACAAAGTATTTACCCAAAAACAAAACCTAGCACTTACCACCAGGAATAAAACAAATGACTCCAATAACAAAAAGCATGAAGATACCGCTTACTGCAAAATAAACAGCAGCAATTTAACATGGGGTAATCAATGTTTACTAAAGTTTAGGTGGTAAAAAATAAACATTTGGACTTCATTGCATACATACCTTATATATTTTTAAAACTCAAGGCTTTAGCAACACCTGGCATGGTGACAAGTTTTTGTGGCATGCCAAACGATTGGCAAAGACATTTTTAGGTACTCTTTGGTACAGTTTTAACTAACACATTGCCTGTTCTAGTTTGTAACAGTGATAACAACCCGGTCTACGCATATAGATATGCCTGCTTACTGAATATTGCAGAAATACAAATTTTGACATGTGAAGCCAATACCATTACCAATTGGAAATGACAAGTAAATTGGCAGGCTCATTGGTAAAACCCATACAAGAACAAACATGGGGTACAAAAATTAAATACTTACATTTTACTTGAAGGGCTTCCAAAATAATTCCGGTTACACATAAACCTAAAAAACAAAAACATCCTGTTTACCATTTAATCATCTACATTATAATGAGACACTATGTTTCCTGGTTAGCAAATGCTTAAAGTGTGCAAGGACTTTTTGTCTATAACATAGTTTTTTTCACTATAACATGTCAGGAATGTTGCAATTGAGCTCAATGCTTTCAAAACAGCTAAGGTAGTTAAACTTTTCAAAAATTAGGAAGCAATATGCTTAGAGATGAAAACCCAAAAAGTGGGGCTTATAAGCACTGCAAAAGTGGTGCACTTTGACCTATATAACAACTTTAGTCAACATGAGTAAGCTGCAAGCTTATCTTAACATGTATGGACTCGATACTTTATATTATTACAAAATATTAATGTAGTGTGGTTTTGTTGTGATCACTTCATACAAACTGCATTGTTTACAGTTGCTTGACAGGCACAAGTTTCAACATTTCATTTGCATGTTACATTTGAAGGAAGTGAAGGGGTTAAAATATCCCATTAACATTACACCAACAAACACTTATAATGCTTACAAGTAGCTCACTAAAGATTATTGCCAAATGTTATTTTACATGTATCTACTCCAACATAAACACAACACAGCTTTGGACAAAAAAAATTGAACAAAAATAGAGACATAAGTTACAAAAAAATGCTATTTAAAACAACAAAATAAAGGCATCTGGTATATGTTTTTCACATGATCATTATGATATTGCATCAATGTTAAATGTAAGGGACGCTTGTCATTTTTTTATTTCTATCTTATCTTTGGTTAACTTACACAATCCAATAAAAAACAAAACAAACGATGCGACAACAACTTTCCAATGTTCACGAACTTTAGGATGTTTGTACCATCTGCAAAAGAAAACAAATTTATTTACGAAATTGAGAACAAATACATATGCCAAGTGTACAAACATGTAAGGGATATTATAGCCAGAAACCGTGTACACTTTACTACAGGTGATTCAAGTTTGTTGAAACGCAAACAACAGCTCAGAGGCTTTTAAATCAGTCTGTGTTTAGGGTAACAAATGATATCCTTCCTAGCACAAACATGGTTTGAGACCTCCACATTTTTTTATTACATTTGTATCTACAACCTTTAAACTTCAATTGAGAGTAAATTGAGAATGAAATCACTTTTCAAGTAGCAAATAACAGAGGCTTCAAAAGAAGCAGTTTTATGGTAGGGTTCTCCATAAGGATACATAACCACAACCACATAACACTGATTCGGTTGGATTTAATAGCCTTAAGTTTGTGTTTTACATGCATTAACATGACACTTTCAATGATACCAATAAAGTTGATCAACAGGACACAATCGTTTATCCGCTATGAAACCTTTACTTTGGCATTGTAACTTGTAAAATTCAAAGTGTAACCACAAACAAGCAGCCTTAATGGTCCCTGGTACAAACATTTGCTTAATATGAAAACACAAAAGCAAACACCATAAAAGTGTATTGTAAATAGAAAATACAGGCACTGGCTAATTGCAAGCCAAGTTCAGCTCAACAAAGAAGTGGTATGGTAAAAATAAAAATAAAAGTTTAAGATCAAAACATATTGCAAACAAACCTGACGACGGCTGCTCCGCTCGATGCAGTGCTACTGTTTAACGACCACACGCTGGTGTTGTCTCGGGGAGCAAACCTAAACAACATAATATCATAAACTGTTTGTCATAATAAAAAAATGCAAGAAATTAACTATGTACATAGTGATTGTATTGGTGTATACACAGCAGATTTTATTTCATAGCAGACACAGTAGTTGAATTACATTTTCTGTCGATAATTTTTAATTTTTTAATTTTATTAAAACGTTTTTTGTGCTACCACAGCACATACATACTTTAAGTAACATAAAGGTACAATAGGTTAATTAAACTTTTCAGTGGGATACTCAGTAATTGTTGTTGCATTAAAATAGATTTTACGATTCCACTTCAAAATAGAACTATTTTAATTGCAAAAATATTACTGTATGACAATTTCAGATTTTAAAAATAAGTGTCAGTCACAAATATTCTATGAAACAGTGTATTACTAATCATGCAATAGATTTGATTTGACCTGTAAAAAGTTGACTGTGCATGTAATAAAGCTTGTGTAGGGATCAGACAGAGGTAATACTGTAGGTAAACCGAGTACAGCACAATAACCCACCTGATATGTGTATGTGTGGGTGTACTTAAAAACTTTGGGTTTTGTGAGGGAGGCACATTGTCCACTTGTTGAATATTACCACCACTAGTAGTAGCATCATAATTACTGACTGACAGATCAGGAGTTGTGCAAATTGTTCGAACACCGTTTTGTGTTTCAATGCCACTAACATCCGCAGTACCCATCATTGCTTGTATCAGTATGACGACAATATGTTATACATTTGTTATTTATATTAAACCATGTTACACAATGCTACAAAATAAACATGTATCTCTAATAGATGTATAAGTTACTGAAGTGCGTGACAGGCTTTACACACCACAAAACATCTGTAGCTGACTAGGCTAGGTATTAGTGATTTAGGCTATCTTTCCACTTCCACTCTAACAAAATACTTATTTGTCATTTGAAAGTTAATTGCCTTTTATTGTTTAGTTTTGTGCTAACCCACATAAAACAACACTTTTCAAACCTAAGACTTTAAGAAGCAAGATTTTAACCAACACAACTGTTCTATGCCTAAACACTTAGTTATACCAATTCGTCTTTCTCAATGCTCAATACAAAAGATCAAACTATGTTACAACTGTTTCAGTAAGGTTAAGAAACTGTAATTGTTTTATAATATGGTCCTGTTATCTACCACAAAAATAAAGACAAAGTGCAACTTTTAAACAGTTGCCAATGTTGTCTCCATAGACCAAAACACTTATGGAAGTTTGATCACAACAATAAACTTATTTTGGTCACAAGACAATGTGTTGCAAATATTATACCAGTCAGCTTGTATTTAACACAGCCACAGCTACGACACTATTCACTTCATCTCAACTATGTTTAAAAAATATATAGGACATCTGTTGCTTACTGGGCACCAATGCTATACTGATATCACAAGCAACTAAACTTCAGTGAGCCACTTCAAACTTACAGTTCCACTCAAGCCCTCTTGACTCTCCATTGTCAAAATTAACACAATACTAAAACACAGTCAGTTGAAAACTCTGTCTCTGGTGTGGCTATGTTTGCATCCAGTCTACTAAGTGAGGATACAGGATTAGTGTACTTGTATGTAGATGGTGCAGATAGGAGTAAAATAAGAAGACTTTGTTATTACACTGAGCTACTCTACAGCCTCCCTACAGAGACCTCACTCTATAACCACAAGTTTGCTGTATTAAAGCAACCACAAGTCTGAAATATTGATGAGCTGCAACTTGCTCGAGTGTCATAACCCACACCTCGGCCAATAAGAGCTCAGCCTAATTAAAATTGCATCCACAGCCAAACATGTATGACTAACAACCAGTGAATACATATGTTGCTGTACTGCCAAAAGTGACATTACTACATTAGCTACAACTCATTAGTCACCACATACACTCCTTAACAAACCACATGGTTCCTTAAAAGACCTGCAAATTGCTATTACTGCATGCAGTTCGTGTTGCTTTAAGTAGCCCTGGGATTTGGGGCAGCTTTTATCAGAAGAGTGATTCAGTGACAGACAAGATGTAAACAACATTTGCGAGCATATGGTGACAGATTTTACAGGCAGGAAACTATTAGGCTCATAGTGACAGGATCGTACAGGAATTACTAAAAATGTGTCAATTGTCAATTTTGATCTGTTTCTGTTTTTTTTGTTAACTTTTTTTGTTGGTATTTATAATTGTGATCAACTTTATTACTTTGCATAGTGGTAAAATTGCTTTTGGAACAGTTGTATCAAATAACGTTGTATGAATATGATTTAAACCAGTGGTTCCCAAACTTTTTCATATTTTTTTCAAAACGGTCCTTTTGCCACTATTTCGAGGGCTCGCGGTCCTTAAGCCTAAATGTGTATTTCATAAAAACGAAAGTTGATTGCAGGATTTTAGCTAGTTATGCAAAATTGCGCACAACAATCATCCAAATACAGCATGTGATATCACAAACAGGACAAAAACATTACGATCGTGCGCGAACAATTGCATTTTTGATAGTTGTAATTCAATAAAGGCCATCGTTTAGCAATGGAGACAGTCGATTCTCAATTCTACTTTGATTTAAACTTATTTAGTGGCACAAACTGACGCCAAATAAGATTATAGAAGTACTTCAACCGCTTCGCGGTCCCCCAAAAATTGCCTCATGGACCCTAAAGGACCGCGGACCCCAGTTTGGGAACCGCTGATTTAAACCATCTTAAACCTAGTTTTTGCTGTTTGTAGCTAACAGTACTCTAGTTGGGAGCTGTGACCAATGCTTTAACACAAAGTTTGCACAGTAGTTTATATTTAAAGTTCACAAAACAGTATGTGGGGCATGTACATAACATTGTTATGTATTTTTTTATCATTTGTAAAAACTTGGAATTAAGTTGTGAGGATTTGCATTGCATATTCTTATCTTTAAAGCATTTATTGTAGCCTTGTTTATTTGTGTGGGTTCAATTATTGAATGACAACAGAATAGAAAGGGCGAGACAAGAATGTTTTTTGTTTTGTTTTTTGAACAACAATAAAAGTTTGTGTTAACTAAAGGAATTAATTCAAACAAAAGTACAATCTTGAAGGTATGTTATGCAGAACTTACTGTAATCTAACAGCGTTAACATTTGTTTCTTCCACTGGGTCTGTCACATCTGATGTGAAATTCTAAAAAGTAAACAAATGCGATTAAATTACAAAGTAGCCATATCCAATTGCTTGTGTAAAATACATTTTCAATCATGTTTTCAGGAAATGTACAGACGTATTTTTAGCCCTATTATTATATTAGGCTTCATATTTGGCAGAAAACAGTCTTCTTTTTATTTTGTTTCTTTTTACATCTTAAAACCTAAAATTCATAGTAACATAAAATGGTACAATGATATTCACAGTTTCACACTGCTTTGAAACGAAGAAATAACAACCTAAACATATTTGGAAAAATTATTCATTTTAAAACAAAAATTCCACAACATTATTCAGTTTTCTACCTTATATTTCCCGACACTATCAGATTTATTATGTCCAATATCACTTGTAGCCTTTTCTTCGATTCTTTTGTCAAGTCGCTTTAAACTTCCCTTTAGTGGGGTGGTTTCTCCATTGCTGGGTGTAATTGGAACAGTATCTGAAAAAAATAACATCAGTTACATCAATAAATGTAAACAGCTACTGTAAGAATTGTCAACATACCATTTGACTGCAAATTAAAGTCATCGTCCATTTTGTTGTAAATAGTTCACGTGACTGGAAATTTGTAAATAGTAACTGGAAATTTGTAAATAGTTCACGTGACTTTTCAAAAGAGACACAAAAAATGTATTTGCTGCTTAACACATTACAGTAAAGATTATACTTATACAATTTATAAGCACCACAATCTAAATGAAAGAAAAATCAAAATTTAAACGTATACCATCAGTTTACTGTTCAATTTGATATTTGCGTGTGTGGGTAAAAATAAACGATTGAATTATAGAATTATAAATTATATTGCATAACAGTCAAAAACGTTTGTTAAATGCCCCTGAACTTTAACATTTTTAGGCGTAAATATCTGCTCAAACTCAAATCAGTACAAGAAAGAATAACAAAAATGTTTTTGCTGTTGAAAACATTACAATAGCAGAAGCAGAAGTTAAGAAAAGAATCTGAAGTTCGAATTCGAATGCCAAATAGAAAATTTTGAGAAATTATTACGTCATGGCTGTACACAAAAACACAACACAAAACACGAACCGACAGGACACGAAAAATTACGTCATTTACTGTTTGTTGATCTAAAAATCGCCATATATTTAGGTCACAAAAAAATTAGAGTGTAGCGGCGCAGCTATACGAGGTTTTGTTAGATACGAGAACCATTATTGATGTTATTTTTTTATCTATGTCCAGATATAATGAAAGTTTTTGAACTGTTTGTGTTGTGCATGATCAATACGTTTTCTGGCAAGAAAAGTTAAAAGTAAAATTGTTAATAAATGAAACAAGCAAGTTTGTAAATCGCTGTTGATTTTCTCCTTACTTATTTAAAGAAACCACTAAACTAAACGTTGTTTGTTTTGTTATGACAAAGTGAAAATACCCTAAAGTGATACGAACTCATTGGGGTCGGAATCAAAACAACAAACGGTGGAAACTCACAAACGAATATGCTTGAGGCGATAGTTTCGGGCTTTCGGCACAGGAAGAGTTAACGAGATGACGTAGTTACGGTAGTTTTTGCGTCACCAGTTTTTAGTGCGTGATAGTTCAAAATAGCATTCTCATTTCCCTCGCGTTTTTACAGCTCGAGCTTTTTTGAAACGAAATTTGCAGAGTTAACCACTTAAATTTGTTTTCGAATTTTGAGCGGGCGCTTTTGTTGTATTGCTTAGGTAAACTATATTTTCTGATATGTTTAACTAGTCTTTTAATATTTTTGTAGGTATTCGTAGTTCTTTTGTGTTTATTTTGTTCAAGCTTGCGTTTGCAAATTACGTTATTCTGCTATTTTTGGAAATTTTTCTGCAACGCACAAGACAGGCAATGAAAACTGATGATGAAGTCAGTTTAGATGAAACATGTGGATTTCAATTTGGATGCACTAAGTCTACTACAAAAAGGTACCAAAATATTTTTACATATCTGGTAAATTATAGCAATTTGTTTGTTTAAAACTACCGTAGATATTAAAGTGACGTTTTTTTTCTCTTGTTAGGTATGACTATTTGTTTTATAAGGTGCTTCAGTTTTGTAAGCATGTCTTTTTAATAAACTGTTTTTTACAGCATGAAATTGTTGTAAAAATTAAATTTTACTTGTGTTTTTTATTTAGTAAGTTTCTTGGTTTAAAACCATTTTTCAGGTTAATGTATTTCAAACTGTGTTAAGTGGTACAAGCAAACCAAATTTATGTTTTCCAATAACTTATTAAAAAAAATAAACAGATTTCCCACTCGAATATTCCAATGTTGTGCAACGCCAATAGGAGCCTTGGTGGTAATCAGCCTCGGTGGTTTCTTGCAAGGATTGATTGTAAATGGACTCGTCAATGCTTCTATCACCACTCTTGAAACAAGGTAACACTTCATACATCCTAAATTTTGCCGTTAAATTTAAACTTCTAATTTTCTGTTCAACTTGGCTATGTTTTTGTTACTTACATTTTTATTTGAAATTAAATGATACAAAAAATAATTTATTTAAATGACTGGTATTATAGATTCTTTATGAACATGCCTGTTTGTTTTTGCCTTTAGAACTTATATTTTCCTTGAAAATTTAGGTAAAAAAAAGACACAACAAAAATACAATAAATTAAGGTTTAAATTTTTGGTTGTTTATTTTTTAATGCATGTTACTACATTTGACTTACCTGTTTTTATTTTTCTCAGATTCCAACTTGGCAGTGCAGAGGCTGGACTTATTGCAAGTTGTTATGACATTTCACAATGTGTAACCTTGCTTTTTGTCACATATGTTGGAGGAAGAGGGCACAAACCACTTTGGCTTGGCTGGGGTTTTGTCCTCATGGGGATTGGTTCCATTGTGTTTTCATTACCTAAATTTATGGCCCCACCTTACGAAGTTGCAAGTGTCACTGAGGGAACTTGTAACAACTCAACATTGCTTTCTGACTGTTCAAACACAGCATTAAGAAGCTACAGGTTATTTTTACGACTAAAATTATTTGTGAAAAGATAGTTAATAAAATAAAAATCATTTAAGTGGAAATTTATCTTTAATGCTTACAGTTTTTGTAGTTTTTTCTTACGTTTACACTATTTTTTTCAAGTCTTCGCCAAAGGAGTCATTTTAACAGGCCTTTTTTATTCTTTAATTTGTTACTTCATTAAATTGTATTTGTTAATTTTTTTGTAGGTATGCATTTTATGTTGCCATGCTTTTGATTGGTCTGGGTGCAACTGGAATTTACACGCTTGGTGTAACATACCTTGATGAAAATGTGAAGCAAGTCAAGTCATCTTTATACCATGGTGCGTTTTCAATTTTCACATAGTTAACATCCTTGCTATGTTGCTAAACACCAGTAAAAATATGATTGTATGTTTAAAACAGTGGTTTGAGCACTCTCCATGATTACAATACAACAGTATACACTTGCGTAGCTTTGTTTTTTAAGCTTATACACACTTTTACAGCCTTGTTGTGTTACTTAAACTCAGTAAAAATATGATTGTATGTTTAAAGCAGTAATTCAAGCATTTTGCATGGTGACAATTAAATAGTATGCATTATATTTTGTATAGTTTTCTGTCTGGCATTTTATCTTTGCCTTTTAAGCTTATTATACTTGTTTTGATTTTTCAGGTGTCTACTATGCAGTTGCCCTAATCGGACCTGGAATTGGGTTCTTGTTGGCTGGAACTTTTCTTGGCTTTTACACAGATTTAGGAGTAGAGTAAGTTTTGCTGCTTTTCAATTCCTGAATTTAAAACTTAATTTATTTGTGTATGTGTGCATGTACAGTGAAACTAAGGTTGAAAATTTTGACGAAATAATTCTTTTCCGGATTTTTAATGGCAATTACTTTGAACTGTTTTATGGAAAAACCTAGCCAGGTGATATATACAGTATTTTAAGGTATCACATACTTCAGAATGTTTTTTTTTTTTTTTATGAGTCATTTGTATCTTGGTAACCTGAGCAATTTTCCGCTTTACCCGACCACCTATTTCCTGTTCACATATGCCGTGATGAATTGTTCCATGCACCTTTTGTTTTCTAGTGTTTTCTGCATAGTACTGTATAAACTTGAACCTTAAAAAATCCTATCCTGATCGATAATATTGAAAAAATAATTTTCTTGCAAGAGCACACTACATAAAATAATAATTTAGGAACATGCTACTTACATGCTGTGAACATTTTCATAAAAAATCTTGTGCATACTAAAGGCATTTTATTGGAAACATTTTAACATTTACAGATTTTACCAAATTTTACAACACTAGCCAATTTCCATTAAATCGGACTCTCGCCCCTTAGATAACACAGCAATTGTCAAAAACATTTCAAAACAAATTTATTTTTTCACCTCATACAGGTCAGTATTGTTGGTATGTAAATAAATTATTTTGTTGTCTTGCAGCCCCGGACTTCCCCAAGAGAGCCCCCAGTTCATTGGGGCATGGTGGTTAGGGTTTTTGATTTTCGGGGTTGTTTTTGTGATTGTGGGAATCCCCATGTTGATGTTTCCACGGCAACTACCGGGCACCGACGAAGTTCGAAGAAATCGTGAAACTGAAATGCACAATGACAGAATCGCCAATGAGTTAAAAGAAAACCAGGACATTGGCAAAGGGTAGGTGGTAATCATATGTTTAACATACAGTTTTTATCAACGCTTTCAAGTATGTTTTATCGCCTTTCTATGTACCCGTGTCTTTCTTGTATTCACCCTTTTGGTGTTATAGAAATGACTGTGTTGTGTAACTAATATTGCCCTGATAAAGACTTGTATAGGACGTTGAAACATCAGATGACTTACACATATTCTGCCAGTGGAACAAAAAGAAAGTTTGTGAAATATGCTTGGCAACAACTCTATATTCATTAATCTCATAATGTTTAAAAAACTTTTATGTGAATTGTTAAAAATTTTGCCAGAATTGTGTATCATTACAATTTGATTTAGGAGTTGAAAGGCTATTTAAGGTGCTGGTAATATTACCAACTAAATGTACAAATCTGTAATGAGATTTGATAAAGACAACCGTGACTAAAACACTAAAATAAAACCAGTTTGGGGATTTAAGCTATGGGCTATTACTCTATCATTCCTTAGAACTGGACATGCTTGGAGACCAGCTTCAGTATTTCATGGTGGTTTCCATTTTAGTACAACAGTCACCTTACCTTGATGTTACCCAATATATATTGATGATTTAGTCAAGTACCGTGATGTTAAGCCTAGCATGGTTGGCCAAGCAGAAAATAAGTAATGCTCAGTGAAGTGAAATGAATTTAGCTCATGCTTCAAGCTCTTCATGAATTATTTTGCCAATTGTCAAACCCACCTACACTTTATACTGTTAAATTGTACTTTTGTTGGAAATGTAATAGCATTTTGTGTGCAACTTGTTTTAAGTTGACGTCATATTGTGGACTTGTGACCATGAAATTAAGATTTAATTAGGATGCAGCATGTTTAATTAATTAACTGGAAATACCATACAATTAGTTCAAATGTAAATTGAATGGTTTGCAGTCAGTTTCACAGTGCTTAAATTCCAATTTTGCTGTTTTTAGAAGTTATTATGACTAAAATATTTTCAATACAAAATATGTAAAATAAATTATAAATGGCATCACATGTATATTGTTTGACATTATTTTTCTAATTTTACATTCCAATAAAATCTGCATTTGCTTAGAGATTTTATATGTATGTAAACATATATTACTAAATTAACACTTTTCTTTGCTCAAATTACAACGGAGAAATTAATATTACATCCTTGGTAACATAAAGTTTTGTGTACTTGCAGATTTCGAGACTTCCCGAAATGCTTAGCAAGTATTCTTCGCAACCCATCGTTCATATTTTTGTCGCTTGCTGCAGCAACAGAGTCTTGTCTGCTTACTGGCATTTCAACATTTGGAGCAAAAGTAAATGAATCCCTCTTCAAATTAACAGCATCCAATGCAGCTTTTGCTGTTGGTAGGTAAAATTTGATAATTTAATAATATTAATATCATATGTTGTGCATTAGGGTAAAACAGAAAAGTCAAAAAATGGCATATTATGTGACCTTAATGTACTTTTTCTTTCAAAAAATGTACTTTTTAACTGTTAAAAATATGAGAATGAAAAAACTGGCGTTGATAGTGTGGTTATTACATAAAAGTTTTCCAAAATTTCTTACCAACAGTTTGGGCATTGTTCATGTCAGAAACTTATTAAATATTTTTTTCAGGTTTGGTTGCAATATTAAGTGGTGCTACTGGTCAATTTTTCGGAGGTCTTATTGTTACAAAAGCCAAGTTATCAGTGCGACAGATTCTGACTTACTGTATGGGAATGACACTTCTTGCTATGATCTGTCTCCTAATATTTCTTCAAACATGCCCCAACGGAGGTGAGTGACTGACTGAGATATGCATTCTTATATAAGTCAAACAAGGTTTTTACACTACCAACCCGAAATGATATTTTTCCGTTTTAACTCTATATTGTTTTAACTTTCGGTGGATTTTCAACTGAGCATATGTAGCTCAGTTGGTAGAGCGGTAGTCCCGCAAAGACTCGAATCCCACCGCTGGCTAGATTTTTTCTAGCCTACGCCTTGCCATATGATGGTGAATGCTTGGTGACCGGCTGATTCGGTATGGCGCCTTCAATGGGCCTGGTGCATTGTGACATATTGTTTTAACTTAGAATTGTGACTGAGATATACAGGACCATAAACCAGCATTTCTTATCCAAGTCAAAATGGATTTTTTCTGTTTTAACTCCATATTGTTTAACTTAGAATGGAAAATATTTTTCAATTAACAGAATCAGTAACCAAATTTACGTGAAATATATATATTTCACCTAACTGGCACCTTTTTCGCCTTTAACGGGTTAAAAATGTCACATTCCTGTTAACCCCACTAATGTATATGTCATGGCCAAATTGGTGTAGGACCTGAAATTCGAAACACTGCCCTTAGCAGTATATAGTGTTGCTGTTCATAGAATGTGCAAAACCTTTGAAATGCTAGGCTATGTACGACAGTTACTTGCAACTCCAGTTATTTTATTGCCTAAGGTCAAAAGAACATGTAAATAATAATCCCGAGGGCATTGATTAACATACAAACTATATAATTACACAGTTTCTAAATTTCACAGATTGGTAACCGATAGTTCTGTGATAAAAAGGTGAAATGAAATCAATTTGCGTCACATGTGGTTTTAAGTTACTCAATGACAATAGGTTTTAGGTGACACAAGATATCCAACTAGAAGATATATATGTAACTGTTGCCTTATAATGTTGTTGTTCAAGCACTTAAAGATTTATAATAAAGCACAATGTTAGTGACCAAATTTCTGTACTACTACTTTGCAAAAGTGTCAATGTGTTGCATGACATTTTAATTAAATGTATGCCTGTTTCAAATCACAAAAAAATCCTTTTACATGTATGTGTGGCTTTTTGGATGATTAAAAACAATTGTAGATCAATATACTTTCACTGTAAGTTTAAATAATATAATAAAATTAATTAGTGTCATTAAATTGTGCTTATTTGCTGCATCTTAGGTTCTTAACCTTCTGTCTCTAGTTTATCCCAATGGAGGTTTCTAACATAAACTTACACTAAAATTTATATCACACCTTTTTTTGCCTAATTATCAAAATTTTTCATACTTTTATTTACCCCCAAAGCACATCAATTCATCTCTGGTTAAAAACCTGTTAGCATTCCATTTTAAAATGCATTAAAAAAGCGTTTTTCAGCTCCATGTTTAGCATTTATCTACATTATTTTATTGCTGGATTTTTGATACATGTTTTTATTCAATTTCAGCATTTGCTGGGGCTAACATTGTTTACACTGGTGATGTGGCAATAAGCGGCCTCAACGCGACATGTAACTTGGGTTGTATGTGCAACGCTGATGTGTTTGACCCAGTTTGTGGATCCGATGATGTTTCCTATTACTCAGCTTGCCTAGCTGGTTGCACAACATACATCAATTCAACAGTAAGGAAACCAATTGATTGTTTATTATTGATACATAATTTTGTATTGTGCCTTTGTTGCATATTTTGTGCTTGTATGTATTGTAAGCACTTCATTGCATTTGTGTTTTGATGCAAAAGCTTTTTGACAATTAAGCTTTGATCGTACAGACTTTTTTTAAATATTCACATAAATAAATTATCGAGCTGATTTATGTGATTAGACAGATTCATTTCTTAACAAATGGCTACCACTACAGTTGCACAGGTCGTGAAAAACCAAAAGTTCATGTGGCAGTCTCAATTTCATGTCGGTAAATGTCACGTTATTTTCAAAAATGCACTCTTTCTGATTAATAATTTCAATAATGAGAGTTACATAAGTCGTGAAAAACCAAAAGTTTGTCTTTATGCAGTAGTTTCAAATTTCATGACACTAAATATTACTACTACGCAACTGCCAAAGACAAGAACTTTTTTAACAAGGCATTTTGACAGCTAGGAAATACCTACTCTTTAAAACCCATGGATTTACATAATATGTGACAAACCAACATAAGGTTTGATCCAGTTATGCTTTGAAACAACATCTAATATAAATTAACTGGGGACGTTTTAAAAAGCCACAATGACAATATTATCACAGTGTGTATTTTTTTTAATTTTTGTGTGTTATGTTATCCTATGTCATATTAATTTGAAAACACACTTAAATTAGATTTTTGTGTCTCTTTTTACGTTTAACGAACTCTTTACGTTTAACAGTTTAGTAACTGCAAATGCCTGGGCACAGCTGTGAGAAATCAAACGTCGATGACAGCAGTTCGTGGTTATTGTGCTGGGGACCCGTGTCCGTACGGAGGAGAATACCTCTTCCTTGCCTTCATCTTTATGTCTCTCCTCTTTACATTCCTTATCGCGATCCCAGGTCTTCAGGCCACGATCCGAATTGTCCCTTTCTCCCAAAGATCACTCGCTGTTGGGGTTCAAGTAGGTTTAAATAATTTAATACAAAAAATGCATATTGTGTTTATTGGAAATAATTGTATGTGTTTTTGTTGTTAGCCTAATAACCTTTATTCTTATCCAAACCACAACTGCTAAGTTGTAGTGATATTTAAAACAAACCTATGTTTCTAGTAAATAATAGCAGAAAAATGTAGGCTATCTAGTAATGCAGGTATTGGATCAAGTTATTAATACATAAACTTACAAAAATTGCTTTAAAAATTGTTTTAATTTAACAAAAGAAAGATGTATAAAAAAATTAACAAGTTAAAATCATTAGAATGTAAAAGCATTGAGCCAATAAATAATAAGCTGCAGACAGTGCACACTGTTTCGACCTTTAAGGTCTCATCAGTGCAGCTGGTGACAAGAGATTGGCCATATTGGCTAGTGTAGCCATTCAACAGCACTCTAGTTTGTTGGGAGTAACAGGGTAAAAACTCATGCTTCACATGTTCTGTGCAATGTCATTAGATGATTAGACTTTTGGAGATTTTTGTTTACCAAAAAAAACTATCTTTTGCTAAGTACTGTTTTTTAAAGTATTTTTATTTTGTTGTAGTGGATTGTAGCTCGAGCGCTTGGGTCAGTTCCTGGACCAATCTTGTATGGATTTGTGTTGGATAAAGCTTGCTACATCTGGGGAACTTCCTGTGGTGAGCAGGGATCGTGCAATGTTTACAACAACGAACATATTTCAAGAAATCTTCTTATTCTTTCCCTTGTGATCAAGGTATTTTAACTAACTGCTGCCTAAAAATACCCTTTTCTGTGTAAAATATGGTTCTGTGTTACATCGTTTTAAAGTAGAAACTTTAAAAACACATATTTGTAGAGGTAAACATTAAAAAAAGTTTTGGCAGTCACAAAAATGTTGATACCAGTTAACCAATCAAATTTTAGATGCTTCTAATTTCAAAGAAACAGTACAGATGGGTAGACTGAATGAATAAAACAACTAAATAAAGAGCATAGTGCACCTGGCACATTGAAGGCAATAAACCAAATTAGCCGGTATCCTAAGCATTTTTACATGACAAGGCAGAGACTGAAAAGATACTGTTAAAAGTTGTAGTTAAAACTGTTGTAAGTGTTTTGTTGCCAAATTGAAACTTGACATTACTGGCTTAGCAAGCTGATTTCCGGTTTCTGTAATTAAATTACAGCACGCTGCAGACTCTTTAAAGATCAGCAAGTCTGGATAGTACAAAGTACAAGTCCAGGTTGCATTGTGGACAAAAAATTCTAATCATATGATAAGTTTGAAATCAATATTTCTGCTTGTATTTGTGAGTTTAGCAATTATTACCCGATTAAAATGTTTGAAAGCAGTTGAAACAGAATATTTATGTTTTTTACGCATTCAAAAGCAGTTTTTTTTTTAGGTTTTCCTGAATTACAAAGCTTGACTTTCAACCACTCGTGCACTTGATCATCATGCTTTAGTGTTTCCAAATTGTTGAATTTTAGTTCAATTATATCACAAACCCAACATAATGTTAGTTTGATGTTCAGTAGAGTTAGCAAAAAAATCGAAACATAATTTTACAAGCAATAGAAATGTCATAACAGACTACAGCCTGTGTAACAGGGTTGTGATCATCAGATCTGTCTTCACTTACCAAATATCTTATCCAAAGTTATTTGGACTTACTTTTCCTTTAATTTTTCTGATGATATCTTATACACAGGTTTGCACAATGTGCTTTTTCGCTTTGTCTTACATCACGTACAAACCACGACCACCAACACCGGAGGGCACTCAAGACATGGTTCTCGATGAAAATGTAACCGTTAAAAAATCTCCACCGAATGAAACAAGTGTTGCACCTTCGAACGGACAGCAGGTTACCGAGCAAGATAGCGGCCATGACAACCCTGCATTTGACTAATTTGACATTTTATTACTTCAAGCTACTGTCACTAAAATAGTGTAATGAGTTCATATCATAACATATTGCAGAATTTTACTTTAATTGCTTTATTTTTTTATGTTTTATGCTTACATTAAGTCTGCTAATGGTTGTGACAAAAACATCTGTTCGAGATCTAAATATGGTTGAAACACTCAACAAACTTACATGAAAAGTTGCACATATAATTTACACGTGTTAAAGTGATACATTGCCTGATATATGACAATCTTTTGGAGGGTTGTGTTGTTTCAACTCGTGATATTCCTGATTTCACTTGCATGATTTCGATTTTATGTATGATTTCTTTGCCAGAGTGAACAATCCCCATTTTTTTAGTTTGTGACAATCTTTAGACCAAAGACTATAGTTTTATCCTGTGTATATTGGACAAGTGAATCATTTAGATTTTTTTCATTTTTTCTTTGAAAATGACAATCATGCACTTTGTACAATTAAGCTAAAATTCAGGTTTTAGTTTTATAAAAAAAAAGTCTGATTGTATGTAACTTTCTGCCTATTTCAGGTTTTAACTACGTTGACTTTGTTTGTTTTTACATTATACTATTACACATTGATTTTAAGTAGGTTTAGATGTGATGAAATAACACAGTGTTAAAACTGAATTTTGCTTCTTACCTCCCTTTTGCTTCTTTGCAGAAAAATAGCAATTAAACAAAACACAGTGCATTTCCACAACACATTTGCACTGACATACTTATATTACCCTCATTTGAAAATACTTCACATATGTTATTGCTATATTATATTCTTTTTCTGCTCAGTTCAAGAGTCTGCTACACAAACTTTATTATCCTGGGTACTTATTGGTGGTACGAGTGTCGTTGATGATTTTATTGCAAGATGAAAATTTTAACAGTGTGCCAAATTCGGCATTGGTACAGACTTATGTTCATTGTTTTTTCCTGAATCATTTAAATATTGTTTACTATTTTAAAGGTTTTAGCTTTTATCCAGGTACTGTTAATCACCAATCCTAAATGCAAAAACTTTCCTATGCACCTAACCAGAGTTTTGCATTTTTTCGGAAAAGTTATAAAACTGCTCTAGATTTATAAGTACTCAACGAATTTCCACATCTAATTCACTATCCAATTAAACTTAATACAATGGAATACACAACCAGCTGATATGCCATTAACTACGGTTACGGTTATCACTTAACAATATTGCAAATTTATTAAATACTGTTGTATGCAAAAATATATTGCATTTGTAAATACTAAATGTGCTTGTTGATTGCCATTGTATGCAAAGTGCCTTCCACATGTGTAATATATGCATTCCTTCCACATATATGTTATCTTTTTATTGTGTAAGTATGTTCTTATATTTGTTTTCAATTGAATTTATCTTTGTAGCTATGCTTTTTCACATTTTTGCCGAAAATCAGGTATTTCAAACCAATTGTGTATTAATTTATAACTCAAGCAGGTTTCCTAATTAGCTTTTAATCGCCACTAAAAAAAATGTTCACAGACAGGTGTATTTTTTAAGCTGATGTCAAACTATTGAATTTAGAGTGTTGGCTATTGTAAATCGTTATGGTTGGTTGCACAAAGCTCGTTTGGAAACCTGCTCTAAGTGTGTTAAGCCGGGTATGCAACAATTCTAATTTTTTGTTCTTGCTTAAAATTCTTTCAAAAAGATGTCAGTTTGATTTTAGTGTAACTGTTTGGAAATGTTACAGATTGCACCAGTATTACCCTTATATTTTATCCCACTGTTCTAGAAGTGCTCATTTGAAAACCACAGGGCTGATTTTAGGAGAAATTTAGATGACGGAAATTACTTAAGCTGATTTTTCAAATTTTAGAGTGTAAAAAGCCTCTAAATGGTGACCTTTAATGGTGACAAAATTCAAGAGTTTGGACACAAAATAAGTAAAAGCATGTCGTGTCTCTGTGGGTTTCAAATGTGCAGTATATTTGAGTTAATTTTACTGGTTGAATTTTGTAATTTAGCCTTTGTAGTGTAAGACAACAAAACCGTTTTCGTTACCCAATCGTAGATGTAGTACTAACCTTCCTTATTAATGTCTTCTACACTTAAACAACTTTTTTGTCAATAAACCAGAAGCACCAGTAATTTATTGGGAGTTGAGTCTTGAATAAAAAAACGTCCTAGATGGTATAAGCGTTACTAAACACCAAGGATTAATTACTTTAAGGAAGTTGTGTCATATTTTGGTACATAGAGCAAGGACTTGAAGAGTAACCAAGAACAACATGGCCATAGAAGTCGCATACGCGCATTGTTTTGTACAGGCGAATCCAGTTAATACAATAACCAATTTGTGCAGTTTTCCAGATTGCGCGATTGTCCGGACAATACTCTCAACACAATAAAACGGATAAAGCGAATACCCGAATTCGTCTGTTTCGGTCGTTTTCCAACTTTCCACGAGCTGTTTTGCTCAGTTGGTATTACTTAGCCGACGGTGACGTTAGTTTCGCCGGAATTGTTGGTGATTTTTACGTTATTTTTAAACCATGATTACGTTCAACGGTAATTCATCCACAATTTCATACCAAGTTATGTCACATTTAAAATACAGTAAAGCTAGGTTAAACCGGATTCGGTTAATCCGGATCTTCGCCTATTTCGGACAAAACTCGAGGAACAAATAATTTGTTATGTGGTAAGACTTCCATTAATCGACATCGGTTAATCCGGATCTTCGCCTAAACCAAACATTTTTGGCTAAACGAGTCCGAATTAATCGATGTTTACTGTTTTACTTATCAACTAACACTTTGTGACACAAAACACTGCCACCTAATGAAATAACAAAAAAAGTATAATATGTTTTTTTGCAGTTCATGTAGCCTATATTTTTCATGCTTATTTCAAAGATAAATCCCTGGAGCAAAAAGTTACATGATAATTATCCGAATGAATTTTGTTCATTGCGGCAGTTGTGGTTCTTCGTGGTAAGTTGCGGCAAACATCAAACCAGTTCCAATATTGATTATGACGTAAACAATGAGAAAAACTCGATCCAAAACAGTGCTGACGTATTTCCATTCGGAACGGATTCGTCCTTCTTCGTCCTGTCGCTGAATCCGCTCACAAATATACCTTGAATGTAAAACTAACTTATATAGTTTACAAGTATTCGATGTGTCATGTTAATATGATGCCAATTGGCCAAAATAAACTTTAAAGTTTCGTATGGTTGGTTCGTACCGCTGGCGATTCTGTTAAATATAAATATTAATTAGTTATTCTTTTTCTTGCATTTGACCAAAATACGGATATGACCGGAATATTTTCTAAGCAAATGATAAATTACAGTAAAGGCAGATCTTACTTGGAATAAGAAACATTGTAGAATGCAACAACATTGAATCCAACAAAGCGATTACTGAATACCAAACTGTGGACGCTAAGCGATTTTTGCCGGACCGCCAGGAGCTTAAAGTTTTAACCGTAATAAAAACACTAATTATAATTACAGGGACATATATTTACACTTCTATTTTTTTACAACTTGCAAAACTTACGTCAAACTTTCAATGGCATCATGGTACAAAGCTTCGTCTTTGCCAATCACCAAATCGTTCTCCGGTTGTTCAGTTGCTCCACAATGTTCCTCATAATATTCTGATAGACTGATTCCACCCTGTAAGTGTAAAGAATATGGACCTGAAACAATTAAACCCCACATTGTGGACAGTAAGTTGCCTTGAAGTTCAAAAATTCAAATGGTGCCTCTGCCACTGACGTTTTAAAAACATAGGCCTTCTTTGACGTTTGATGGCTGTATAAAAACCATAGTGCGTCAGGCCCATAGAAGGCGTGATACTGAATCAGTCGGTCACAAAGCATTCTCATACGGCAAGGCGCAGACTAGAAAAATCCAGCCTGCGGTGGGATTCGAACCCTCGACAGAAGTTTGTGCGGGACTCGAGCATTACCGCCGAAAGTCACAAGCACCGTTGCCTGCCTTGTATACTGCACATGTCAGCTTCGCAGTAGGCGATCGCCTGTACGAACAGTTTTAGTTATGAATTCATGTTCATCTTAACTGTCTGAAAGCTGTTTAGACGTAAGTTCAAATCCTACCTCATGTGAAAATTTTAAATGACGTTTTTTTGGCTTAATAATGTGCAAAAATCAAAAAAGAGATTATAGCATATGGCATAAAGTCAAACTTATCAATCATATTAAAAAAATCGAACTAAGGCTTACAACGAGGTCACTTTTACACAGTCCCCTTGCTCGCATCCGATTTAAGGTATTGGTGAGCAGTTTTCCAAAACAGGATGAGCGGTGATCTTGAAATGAAGGAAAATTCGTGGCTCTGTTGCCAGTGGTGAACATGGGAAAACTGTAATAAACCACAAAATGTACGTAGGTTTAACACTCAATTGCCAGCCAAGAAAATCGAGCGGTTATAAAAAAACTTTGGAAACACAAGGTTAGTCATTCGAATATAGTCTCTTCAGGATTACGGAAAAATCGTAAAGTGGGTATCGTGTTTTTTCACGTCGCATATCAAACTGTATAGACTGATAGACTAATTACAAAAGTATTCTTAGTGTAAACTAACTAATGCTAGAAAGCGCCAACATTTTTAGAATTATTGATATTTTATTTATTTGTGGGAACAATAAAAGAAGCAAGTATTCCCACCTTTTCCCAGCTACCAGACTCTCGTAGGTCCGGGCTGTTTTTTGCTTGACCCAAATTTGGTTGACTGATGATGGTGTTTTCATGCGAAGCAACCTGTTTTTTGTTAGATAAAATAAAGGTGATGAGTATAATCCAGCAAAACCATAAAGTTAGCTATGACCCTCTCCAGTACATTATAGGATTTAGAATTAACATGATCAAGGGTTATACACAGACAATTTTATTACTTCGAATACAAGCGACCAGTGCCGGATTCAGGGTCTGCTGGCCTGTAGGCACATTTTATAAGTGGCCCGAAAATCAGGGTTGCCAACTAAAAAATTAGAATTATCAGTGTTGCCAAATCATTCTTATGATTGGCACAGAAATCACTAGTACTACCACCAAGAACAGTTCTCGCTAAATTCTAATTTCGTATAACTTAGCACAAACCTTGGTAAACGTTCCATGAACACAAAGCGAACCCATTTCGGCATTTTACAAGTCGTCGCATCTTTGTAGTGAATCGAAACGCTCACAACACTGACAATGATCGCCAGAGTAAGTACAACAGTTGTGGATAAAAGATATTTGCCTGTTGAACACAAAAACCTAGTATTTTGCTGCTTTACATGATCTATCAAAGATTTTAGCATGATGCTGGTGCAACGCAGAGACATTGGAACAGAATTGCAAGCGGGCCTGAAATTGGGGTCAAAACCCGATTTTCAACGAAGTCAAAATTTGCCCCAACATATTTTTGGACAACCCTATAATGACGCGTAAATTAGGCTTTTGCTTAGCGAAACACACACATTCAACTTTGACTCTTAAAGTACTTAAAGAAAAAAATGCGTAAGGGGAACGCTATACAGAAATGAAAGTTTGAGGACCACTGGTCTTATGTTTACAAAAATATAAAAAATACAAGGGTAGACGACAAAGCGGGTAAATGTTTTAATTTAGATGCAAATAATTTCATCAGAAAATCTTACCAAGTAGGGGGATAACAAGAGAAGTTGGTGGCACAGTAGAAATAATTCCAATGAGAAACACTGTTAGGGCAACCAGCACTGAAATGCTCAAAATTGTTTTCTCGAAACTTCCCACAGGTAACAAGAACGTCTAAAAACAAACACTTATTTGTGAAAATAACAAAATAATTGTCTGTTGCCAAACAAGTTAGTTCAAAGTATGTTTAAAACACAAGTTGTCCAACCCATTGTTTCGCGACATGAGCCTCATAGAGCCTATTTATGTGCAAAATACACAGCTGGTATACAAAACACGCATACAGGCTATTGTCTGTTTTTTCCAAACTGAAGTTGTTGATGCAAATTTGATCTGCCAAATTAAATGCAACTTTTGAGATCTTACAATTTGGCCAATAAAATTTACGTTAAAGCTCCAGTTTGTACAAACCACACAATGTATGCATTTTTTTCCAACACCCGCATCATTTTGAACAAAATAGGCGTTCATGAGGCTCTATCGCGTAACAATGGGTTGGACTACTTGCGTTTTGTATAAACTTTGGTTTAAGTTAAACCTACCATGATGGTTATGACAGAAATTTCCAAACATGGTACAATTGTGTTGACGGCATAGAAAAGCGGAAGTCGGCGCAGGATTAGGAAATACGTCACATCCGCATAAGTGTCTTCTTCGGTGGTTTCGTAATGTCGGTTCGCTTTAACGCCTGCAAAACGATTTATACTTAAAATCCGAACTTTTTGTATAATCAGGGATTGTTTCCATCTTTACATATTTTTTTGAAATACCTCATATATTTTGAGCAAAAAGATAAAAGTCAGAACGCGAGTGTAAAACACCACTGATATATTTAGAAGCCGGATATTTAGAACTGACGTGTATTGTGTACCTAATGTTACATATTTGTTTAATTGCTTTTTTAATAGCTTTCTCTAGTATACGAATCAAGATCAGGTTGCCTGAGTTGGTTTACCAAATACTCGCCCACTTTAAACCTTGTCGATCGATGAAAGGTGTTTTTCAAACAAAATTGCATTTTATTTACGTGTGAATATTTTTACCGTAAGCTGCTTCCAATTCCCATTCTGCACTTTTCCAATATCTCTTCATGTCAACAAAACCAAGTTTTGGATGTCCCTCGATTTTGTGTTTGATCACCTGGCAAAGTTTTCGTGATGTAAGATTTGTAAAGCGTCACATTTTGCTCAAAAATAACCAACTGATTCGAACACAAAAGGTTGAATCCCACCGAGGAATGTTACGTGTTTAAACAGAAAAGTTAACCCAGGCTACTCTGTCCTAAATAAGGCAACGATAATTCATCGCTAAAATTTGTGTTAACCCCAGAAGACAAATTAAGCTTTTAAACAATCTAATTACATATTAGGCTACTGCAGTAAAACAGTACAGCAAAAATGCTATCAACTTATGAGGTTAAAAAGTGGGGTTGACAAAACTTTAGACTGTAGGTTAACCCGTCAAAAAATATTATCTTCATTGTAGAGTTAAAAACACAAAATAGCAACAAAGACTACATTCGACGAGTTAAATATTCCACTAGTAAGCATATTCAGGTACTATCAATAAGAATTGATTTGAAAAATTACCATGTCGACTTTATGTGTCGTCCAAGACCAAGGTCCAAGTTTAAGGGAACAATTTTGCCGATCAAAAGGAAAATTCGACATATCGATAAAACACGAACTACGAAACAATACTGGACCAGCCCACGTCACAGTCCCATTGTGACGCACAACAGCAAGGTTGGCCAGTGGAATCTTAAACGAGCTTTCAGCTCTGAAAAAAGCAATAGGTAAAACTTAAGAATTATTTAGAATACTAAAGTTAAGTTCGGATCCCACCGCAGGCTAGATGTTTCTAGCCTACGCCTTGCCATATGGGAATGCTTAGTGACGGTCTGAAATTTTGGGTACCCTACAGTTTCCACTAAAGAAAAACAGCCGCTTTTTGCCTGTTTCAGAGGGTGCGTGAAGTGTGGAACGAACATCTTAGGGGGGCATGGTCAAAAAAAGGTTAAGAACCGCCGGCATAACGCATTCAATAGACCTGGCGTAGGCTACTATGATAAACCAAACCTCTTACGTATTGTACAAGGTCAAATCCGGCGACCAAAGGTCATCTGTGTGAAGTCGAATACTGGTCAAATTCCCGTAATCACGTGGTTCCCAGGTTAAATCGTGGTCAATCCATCCCATAGTAAGCCACATCCGGGTTACTAAGATCTCCTGCGTTTTTGTGAAACATAAAGTGGAAAGAAAAGTTGGTAAACAAAATATAATTATTATCAAGTCAGGATAACCACCAATAACTTACAAAAACTTTCCAAGACTTGGTAATACATTCACAAAAGTTATATCAGAACCAAAATAATAAAAATACTTTTAAATGTCAAACACAATTAGCGCTGATCTGTTACTAAAACTTAACTGTCGTTGGAATATCATAATACCTTAAAACACTATTTATTTAATTCTATGCACCTTTCAAGAAGTGTTTGACTTTATACTTTAATAACAAGTTTGTCCTCAGTAAAGCTACTCAATCAAAGTTTGCTCACATTTTTTTCGTGCAAGTCGACGATTTGCATCATACCAGCTTGAAACTCGATTCGAATCGTGTCGTTATAATTTCTCACAGGTCTGGCCATTCTCCTGAAATAAAAAAAATAGATTTTGTTGAAGGGCGTTTTTCTGGATAAAAAATTTGTCAAATGGTGATAGGAAATACACAAGCATTCACAAACATTTTTACAACACTCTCGTTTTGAAATTAGTGATAAAGCACGTAAAAATACAAATATTAAACAAACGTTAAAAAGAATGAAATGTTGTAGAGTAGATTACTTCGTTTAAAAACAATAAACAATATACATTCCTTCACGCTGTACTTATGCCTATACTTGTTGCGCAACTTAACAAGCGACAGTTGCAATCGTTTGTAACGCCTTGGCGCAAAAGTATCAGCAACCTTATAGACAGGGTTGCCATCGACTTGAAACCAAAAATAAGGACAACCGAAAAAATCAAATTTTCATACGAAACAAAACGCGTTTGTGAACAAATCTTTGCATTTATACGAGCCATGACATATCAAATGCAATATTTTGGCGAGAAACAATCTGTTCCAACAACTCACTGTTTGTATAAAATGTTTCGTGCATCTCACAACAGCTCAGGGCTTGGTTTACTTTTACTTGTAGCAGGGATTTGACTCATAATTGTTGAAAATAAGACAAAATAAGGACTCAAGCAAAAAATAAGGACATTTCTTAGGGACAATGAACTTTTCTAAGACATAGCCCTTCAAAATAAGGACAAATCTTAGATATAAGGACGGTATTGCAACCCTGCTTATAGGTTTTGTAGGTTGATAAAAAAACGAAATTACTTTAAACAAACCTGAAATATCCGAATTCTTCACCTACCAACATGTCAGACAAATGTTGTTCGTGAAGATAAATCGGAATTTCGCCGTCAATCTCCTCTTCTTCATCTGATAAACAAAATAATCAAAAAAAGTGTAATATAGAAGTATAAGGTGTCGTTTTTACGTATTTTTTGTAATCTCATACACCAGTGGTTCTCAAACGTTTTTTGTTGCGACGCCTCTGGAAAAGTTTTCTGGACTTGCGACGCACCAGCAAATAAAAGTTAATGAGGAAACTTATTATTAAAGTTGTGTTCATTGATACAACAACAAAAAGCCACGAAACGAATATTCTGCGACGCCCTTGGAAAATTGAAACGACGCACCAGGGCGTCGCGACGCACAGTTGGAGAACTGCTGTCATACACCTTATATTTTATGGGTAATGTTGTGTCTTTTAGGCAGCTACTGAAAGACTGCCAGTTAAAGATTTATACAAATCAACACATTCTTGTTGCACAGAAAATGTACAGCACAACGCACAGAAACACTTCCAGAATGAAATGGTTAACTCACATTATTGCGTAAAGGCGATATGTGCCTATAGGAAAACTTGCAATCGCTTGTAGAGTTGTAAGTTGGACCCTGTTGGTGGGTCGACTGTAGGTTCGGTTTGGGGTTTTAGTTTCAATAAAAAACGGCATCAATTCATTTTCGCCAACTTTCGGTCTTAGTCTGGTTTTTCGTTCTTTAAATCGGGTTGGGGCAAAAACTCTTGACCCGCTTACATTGCAACTCTGCCCTCAAGGTGTCGTATCAACACAAAGACCATGTATAAATAAATTCCACGCAAAGACATGTATGCACACGCTTCATATAAAGACATCCTAAAATTAGCCACTGATAAATCAAGGTTAAAAAAAACTATTACACTCTGAAATGACCCCTGCGCCGTTTAAGAGAATCTCCGGTAACCAAACAACCGATTTCTTAAATAACGAAAAAATAGCCATAATGAATTATAGCTGAAACTTAATTTGTAGCAAAACTTTTTTGTGCAAAAAAACGTTAAAGCAGTTCTATATATGTTAGAACCGTAATTCGAAAACAGAATGAAAATATTTTAGTAGGACCTATATTGGAAAACTCATATTAGTTACGCAATGTTGCAACGTAACTGTTAAAACTCCCGCGAGATTCAAAAAGCTCGCACCAAATTCATCACATATCGATCTGTTATTAATTATGTTACCGACCTTCTTTGTGGTGATTGGTTCGCCTATGACCCGAAGTAACCCCGAAGATGAAGAACAACGTCATCATCGTAATTACGATCGATGAAATGCAAAATCTGCGGTAATCTTGTGGCAAATACATCGTAATGTTGCACATGCATCTAAATGTTGCCACTGAAACAAGCACAGTTTCGCTAAATCTGTTTTCAAATAATTTGTTTTGTTTAAAGTTAAAAATGTATGGTTGAATGCATCAACTACAGAATTAATTAGTGTAGGTTACACAATGTCTCACAACCAATTATATTATCATAACGTTTTGTATCTAAGTTAGAACTATTATGACAGGTATATTATGATATTTGAATGGTAAAACGAATTAAAGCTACGGTAAAAGGCAGTAAAACACCTTTCTAATAACGACCCTCTGAAAGCTTCTCTAAGAACTTTTTTTGCCTTGACTTGTATTTTGTTGTGTATTCTTGCAAAAGACTTTCAGGTTTTTTCCATTTTTTTTAAATAGTTAATCAACCTGCTTAATATGCTCATTATGGAAATAATTTGAAACAACACGACCGGGTTATAATTACTCCGTTAAAACTTTTCAAACATTTTATACATTTTATTAAACGCGCTACATACTGTCTTTGACAATCTGAGCAGTAAACATCTATAAACTCTCACATACGACGCAAAATCAAGACAACAGATAAAAAGATTACAGTAGTTGATAGTAAGTTAGTAGCATAGTGGGCATTCTGCTTTGCTTAACGCTGGCATTCTACTGATGGACATTACACTTTCATAATTGCCTTATTACTATGAAACTCTTCTCCTGTTTCGTAACTAACAACACCAGTACGGATGAAGTCTAGTCATCTCAACGCAAACATAAGCCTACCCATGACACTCTTCTCTGGGCGGTATTGTGTAGAAATATTGCTTCATGCATCAGCAACGCGTTTGAAAAAAAATTGGAACCTGTGTATAATCATCACCGGTCATAATCGATTTGACTTGGGCAGTCCAGTGCAGATTGTTAAGACGCAATCCAATAAAAATTCTCACACAAACATTGACACTCATTACAACATTTAAAAAAAACATGCATGGAATTAGTAACATTAATCTAAAAAAAAGATATTCACTCCCCAGTTAAAAAAAATATTTTTTCAAAAATTTGTCATGGCAACAGCGGTAAACTCCTTTCGCTCATTCGGCAAAACATCAGCTGTCAAATATTTTAATTGAATATTAGTTTTTGTTTGATTCTGTTGTATTGCGATTGAAAGATTTAAACAATGTTTCGAAACAAAACTGACAATAAAGTGCGACGAAGCAAATTATCAGACGCAAATTTTTGAGAGTGTAGTAAACGAATAAGTAAAATACTTTTTATAAATACTGCATTTCGCCCTTAAGTTACATGTTACCTTTATGTGATATTGAGTTCTTTATAATGTTTCTTTTGACATTGACATGCCATTATCCAAAAATATTCATACTGCATGAACAGATACGTTAATTTAACACTAAGGATTGCTTTATCATTACAGTTAATTGTTTATTTAACTTTGTTTGAAAGCGCTTAGGGCTTAATTTAAACAAAATAGTTTTGTGTGTATGTGGCAAGCTGTGCGTACTGTCATGCATGTATGCAACAACAGATAATGTTTAATTTATTACTATCAAATACATTGTAATGTTGTTAAGTTGTTAAGTTAATGATCTATTAATAATGAAGGTTTGACTTGAAGTATTGTGTTTAGATTGTTTACATTTGCAAGAAATAAATTAAAGTCAAAATGGCAAAAAAGAAATCAGGAAAGAAAAAGGGAGGCAAACTTTCCAAGATGTCCGAGGAAGAACAAATTCTCTATCTCGAACAAAAAGCTCTGGCTGAAGAGGAGATGCGGAAAAAGAAGGAAGACATGCTTCTGCAGTTTTTAAAAGTAAGGCTACAACCTGAAACATTTCCCTTTATCTCATTACAATATCACTAAATTTACTATTATTTAACCCATTCTTTCATCCACTTTGTCAAAATGTTGTTGATTTGTCAATAATGCAAAAACACTTTTTCTACAATACAAGCAAACATTTTACATAAAATGTTTTTCTGCAATACAAGTAACTTTACATAAAGAGACAAACATAAAGAGATTTTTTTGCGATATATATATATATATATATATATATATATATATCATATTCTATTACAGGATAAGTTGTCCAAAGAAGAGAAGAGTTCAAAGGTGAACATGAACAAACTAAACCAGCAGTGGAGACACATCATGCGAGAAGCAAAGTCAAAAGAACTAAGGAAGGTTTGTGTCTTATAATGTCTCTAACCTAGACAGGCAGATACCAGTTATTTTAGGCTGATACCAACAATTATCGGTAGTTTAAGTTGGCCAATAACCAATATTTAAATCTGATATTTTGTTTCATTAAAGGCCCAAATGGTAACTGTTAATCCAATGTTTTATAAACTGCGAACGTTGGGTGATTAAATGGTACAGTGGCAAAAACTATAGTCAGGGTTCCCGCAGGTATGGAAAACCTGAAAAAGTTTTGAAAAAAGCCAACTTTTACAAAAGTCCTTGAAAAAGTATGAAATTTAGCGACTGTTTTAACCTGAAAATGCCAGATAAATATAGGAATTTTAAATTACGTAACATAAAAATATTTGTTGCAAGTATGGTAAATTGGCTGCATCTACCAAAGTCTAATTCTTACTAGTTTCGCAATGGGAATTGCTCTCTGTTTTTTCAAATTATGATTTATGGAAATTTGTTTTTTTCCTTGAAAAGTTTTGGAAAAGTCATTTAAGAACGAAAATTAGGAATTTAAGAACGAAAATTTACGTGGGAAACCCTGTATATATAGTTGAAATGTCATATAGTGAAGTATAACATTTCGATGTATTTAAGAAATTTTTATTGTGTAGGACATTGAGATTTTGAGTCAGACATTTGAAAGAGTTGTTGACCGAAAGGACAGTGTCATCAAGGCACTTGCTAAAGACACAGAAGAAGCAGAAGAACAATATAACATGGCATTGAGAAGCCATCTTGGCAATGTGGATAATTTAGTTGGTACGTTGTACACCTAAACTTATTTTTTCAAACTAATTGAATTTGGAAACATTTGCTCAAAAAATGACTGATTTTGGAATGTGTTTTCAAATTTATTAAAACACTTTTATATATATAATACAAAGATCAGGTTTAAGGTCTTTATTGTATCAGTTTATTACTACAGAGTGTATGATCGTTCAATAGCTGAAATGGCAAATGTAATCCACACTTTGACACTAAAAACGGCCTGTATCTAATCAAAATCGCGACTAAAAAACATTTTTATATGGCTGCTATTTTGCATTATGGCCAAAATTGTGCACTTTTTGGCACAAATCTAAGATTGTTTTGCCAAATAGCACACCATTTCACAATTTTTTAAACTACACTTTTTTAACAGACCACCACCGAAGACGCCTTGACACACTTAAGGGTGAATATGTTGAAGAGTTAACAACAGTTAAAACAGAATTCGAGGACGAACGGCAGCTCATCAATCAATGTCACAAACATGAAATGCAACATCTCCAAGATGTGATCTTTGCAATGGAACAAAACCACCAGGAGAAAGAATCCGATGCAAGACAAGAGTTCCAGAGCATGAGGGATGAGATTAAAAATAAGGTCAATACTCCTGTTCCGCAATGACATAAGTTAAATGTAAAAGTTATGATGAAATTAAATTCATAACTGGGATTAGCCCTCAAGTGTTTATGCAGACCATTGAAGAGGCTAATTAGAGGTGTAATAATAAACTGGCCTGTCACTAAACTTTCCCATATGGCAAGGCATAGACTAACAAATTCTAAATATAAAATTTATGACTGTTTTATATAATTGCTTTTTTATGACTGTTTTAAATAATTGCCAAAAATGACAAATTAAATACACATGAAATGTTTTTTTTTTTAATACCTACAGGTGACTTTCAAAGATGTAGTTTTCATTATTTTTAACCTAAACGAAACATATTTATGATCACCCCTACCCATTTTCATTGCATAGTTTAAGCCAAATTTTGACCTTGTCTTATACATTTACCAGCTTTTAACTTATGCGTTTTATCAGTGAAGCATCAGGCAACCTGTCTTTGACCGAAAACCTATGATTTTTTAAACAATGTTTAAATTTGAATATTAAAATACAAAGTTGCCATTAGAACGAGATTCATTTGTTTTTACTCACAGAATCTCGAGGAGAAACATGCTCTTCGAATTCAACTTGAGGGCACTGTCGAGTCGCTATGGAAACAATTCCAATCTGCTTTGAAAAATTACAATGAGACGACAGAGGAAAGGAAAATTGCATTTGAGAATCTGAAATCTAAAGATGAAAAAAGTGCAAAGGAAATTGAAACACAAATGAGAAAGCTGCAGAGAATTCAGGCAAGATCTATGATGGGTTTTATCACTAAACTGTTTCGTGTAAAATGTGTTTACTTTTCTTCATTCTTCATTTGTTTACATGAAAAAGGCAGGCATTAAATACATGTACACAAGATTTCAGTTAATTTCTGTTTATGTCATATGATTTGTTTTTGTCAAAGAAAAGTCTTTACAAAAACGTCCAAAAAACTAGCATATATACTGTAAAATAAATGACAAAGAAGAACTTGTTACATTTGGTATGAAATTGATTGATCTTGGTGACCGATTTTATTTGATATATTTTGTTATTCTAGGACACAATCGGTCAACTCAAGGCGAAAATGCAACAGAACACTCGTGAATGTGAGGAGCGAAATAAACAGCTTCGAGAAGAAAGAGAGCACGTTCAGAAACATTTCCAACAACTTAAAAGTGAAATGAATCAAGCACGGGAACGGGAACGATCACAACTTACAACTCTCACACTACAAAGCAATGCAGCTATCAAGAAACTTAAACAGTAAGAAACCCTTTGTTTCAAAACTTGAGATTTAACTATTTTTTTAGGGATGTGTCAAAAAGGGAAATGTTCTGTTTGGTTCGAGCACCGCACATCTCATGTTAATGCTCGGTGCCTGGCTGAGCATGCTCGGTGTATTGTGACGTCACAAGCATTCTTAATTCGCCGCTAGTTTTGTAGCTTTTCAAAGTCCCTTACACCACCAACAGTGTGTTAACCTATACAGACCTCAGAAATGCGCTTTATTCCAACATCTGACGCATTTAATAAAACAGTAATTTTTGTTCTTGGATACCCTTTCGAACACTATTTTTATAAACAGAGAAACAGCTGTCACAAGTCAGATGTTTAACCAGATATTTTCTAATAAACCAACACCCGAAATTAACATAATCAAAATAAGTAAAGGTTGAATGTACTTTTCTATTTAATAAAGCCTCTTTTGCATATTTAAAGTGCTACAGCTTCGTAACCATGACATGTTTATATTATTTACAGTTCAGAATAAAGAAATATTTTAGTTTTGCACACTTTAACTTCATCAAGTTTAACTTATATTTGGTGGTTCTCTTTTTTATAAAATTGAAATCAGTTTGTTGCTGTAACAATGTCTTCATGACATTCTTTATTAAATTATCCAGAGTTCAAAGCAAGGGTGAACTAATTCTGCGACTTGCTGAGATGTGCAGGAAGTTGGAGACAGAAGAAGAGAAAGTTCTTCCATTTTATGCCTCATCTTTATCCCAGGAAGAGCAAGAGGATGTTGAGGTCAGTTTGGGTTTTAGTTTTAAAGTATTTGTTACATAAACCAATAAACAAGTGTAACTGATGCGGCCTCAAATATCAATGATGATGGTAATAACTAGTGATGCACCGAAGTTTCGGTTGGCCGAAACATTTCGGCCGAATCCGCTGTTTTCCAATGTTTTTTTTTATTGCATGGAATTAAGGCCTTAAATTTCATTTACGAAACATCATAAATTAACTATTTGTTGTATCTATGAAATACCAACCACGTTGTCTGCAAAATATTACAAGTTTAGTAAAGCTTCCGCATTGTGAAAGTGATTTTAGTTTGTCAAAATTGAGTTCATTCGCATCAGCAACACAAGGTTCAGTTGAAAACATCATAGAAATGGGAATGTTAGGTTCGGCCTCGTGGCCGAATATTCTGTTTCGGCCCAAACTTTTTTAGGTGGGTTCGGTGCATCACTAGTAATAACATTTGCCGAAACGTTCGATTAGTAAAACATGTCGCTATCCGAGTCTATTGGAGCTGTTATTTTTCTTATTACACTTAAAAACCAACCAAATTTAGCAGTTCCGGAAAAATATTGTTGAGAAAACTGGATTGATGTCATATGTTTTGCAGACTTTATAAACTGTAAATTATTTTAAAGTAGCACCGAAATTATGAACAAATATACAAATGACACTATTGCAATAAATATTTTGTTTTTGAAGCAAAAAAAAAAACATTACAAAACAGAGTAAGCAAAAACAAAATATTGCCGTATTTTACACAATATTTTGCCTTTTACTGAGGTTTTGCATCATGTCTGTAAACAAAGCACGGAAAAGATATATTGTCAGATGTTGCTTGTCTTTGGACCTTTGTTGTTGTATGTTGATGGTTTGTTTTTTTCAGGCTGCAGTGATGGAAACACCCAGTGAACCACTCGCTGGTATCATGCACGAATATACTTCACTGGAAAACTTCTGGAAGCGACACAACAAGGTTTTGTTGGATAAGTTGGCTCTCGACAAGGAACGACAAATTCTCACCCAGGTTTGTTGAAAAGAACATTGTTAACATATGATTTATCTTTAATGCCTTATCTAAATTTTCTCTTTTAAAGGATTGTTTTCAGGTGTAGAAAATATATTTTTCAATTTATTTTTCGTTAGAGTTTAAATATTCAGTGGCGAAATCAAACTTTTAAAGAAACTGTTAGAGGATTTTACAGCTGTTTATAATGGAAGTTATGAAACTGACAAAGCAGACGAGTTTCTTTTATTCTAATAACTGATAAAACACAAGATCTGGCTATTTCTAATGTGGGCTTTTTGTTTTCACAGGAAAACCAGCAGCTTCGGCATGTGTTGAAGCAATACTTGGACGGTATTTCAGTGAACGATGAGATTCTCTCCCAACATAATCCACTGTTTGTTGTGAATCATAAGACGAACGTCAAGTAAGTTACAAGAAATACATCCTTCTACTTATGCTTTCGGCTATAATACTGAATATTTCGGCTGTAATATATTGTTCTACTTAGTTTTCGGGTGTGATCAAAAATCAATTTTTATTTTTTTGCTTATAAGTGCTGCTGGAATGACATTTTATTGCAGTAAACCATATTTGGAGCTATGACTCCCAAGTAGTTGGCTCTATAGCTCAATTTTATATTGGTGACAATTTTGTTATCTGAAACAAATATAGCTAAAATTGGATTAAATTAGTTAATATATAGCTAAGTTACCAGTTTAAATACAAATGAGAATTAAAACTTTAGGCCACCACTACCAAACAAAACATAACATTGTTACCTTGCATTGTAATAATGCCGCTATGGCGTCCTAAATTAGTTTTAGTCAAATAATGTTCCTTTGAAAACTCTTGGCACTTGTAAATTGAACACAAACAACACTATATCAGGTTTGCTGTTCCTATCATGGACTCAAGGGTCCATCAAGTCAATAAACTGCACTTGCTTAAAGAAGGCACAAAAAAGAGTGGAGATGGTATTAATGTGTGCAAACTTGAAGTGATCATCTCTTGTTGGTTTTTGATTGAAAATTCTGTTTTTGGTTTTCGATTGTTTGTGTTGGGTTTAAGGAAAATGCAGCCACTGTTTTGGGGCTGATTTTGTGATGTTTTTTTTTTGTGAAAATTCCTTTATACAGGAAAATGAACAACCATGTTCTTCTGTACATTTTCTGTTTCTAAGTAACATTTCTCTATTATTCAACACTTGTGTAACATTTCTGTTGTATGTCGTCTTTTTATGTCAAAAAAGTCAAAAACCACAATCATTCAGAAGTATATAATCGCAAATGCTGTTGTGACAATTCTAAATCAAACTGCCGTCTCAGTTACTATGACAAACAGAAGTCATGGGTAAAGTTTTTATGACATGGATAAAATCATTCCAAATTGGGATGCGTCTTCGCGACCCCTTGAAAAGTGCTTGGCAACCCCTTTGTCCGGTCGCAAACCCCAGATTGAGAAACACTGAACTATATGAAGATCACTTTACCAAATGCTGTATTAAGGTATTTAACCACTTCAATTTGTATTTTTAGTCTCGCAATCCCAGTATTGGATCCACGGGTAAGAAGACCAGTGCAAACTGTTGTGGAGGCAGCCCATGTCGTCAAACACACTGTGTAACATGCCTCTCTGTGTGCAGATCTTCTATGGACTTGTTGATGTCTTATATAAAACTGTTTTTTTTTGAGTAAAGTAAATTTGATGTGTATGTTCAAGCTGTTGTCGTTTGTATATACACTTTAGTGCTGTTCAAGTCTATAAAATCACTGTGTTTAAATAAGACGTAAGATTTATTAAGTTAAATCACACTTACCAAAATTTGAAAAACTGCTTGTTACACCAAGGTACAGAACGATAGAACATCACATATTTTACTTTATATCTTCAATCAATCAACTTTTAAATTGTCAAGCAGGTTGGAGATTAAGTAAAAGCTTTCAATTAACTGCGAGGTTGCTTGTCTATAAGTTGTGTTTCAGAAAAAAAATAGTATCAAGCAATGTAAGATTAAGCAAAAAAATACTTTTACTAACTTAGCCCTAGGGTGGTGTTTTATCATTGTGAAGTGTCTACTGCAGGGGTCGGCAACCTTTTAGGAGACGCATGCCAATTTACTTGTTGTTTCCATGTTAATGACCTCGTGTGCCAACATTTTTCTAAATAATAGTGGTTTGGGCTAGCAGATATCAATAATAAAGACAAGCAGAGTGTTTTGTGCATGTAAGGCTGAATTTTAAGATAACAAACAGTGTATCAGGTTAATGTTTGTTACTTCAATATAAACACGAAAATCGGTTGGCGTGCCGTGAAAAACCACCTCGCATGTCAACCTTGGCACACGTGCCAGGAGTTGCCGACCCCTGGTCTACTGTATGTCAAAAAAATACAACAACTTTGTGAACTCTAAACTAAACCTCATGATAGACTGTACAAATCAACACTCAGTGCTTGACGACATGTATTTGAATGATAACAATAATCACCAGGTTTCCAAGCATAAAGATTAACAGGGGGAAACTTAAACTTTCGTGGTTTATATTTTACGAAGACAATATGTGAAATCAAAACTTTAATGAATTTAGTCAGCCAGAATTCAGCGTTTGTTACAGTGTTATATTTTTAAAGGTGAAATTCAAATGTCTTGTTTGTGTGACGTGAATTTGATGCAAGAGAAGTTGTTAGTTGCTTTAATAATTGGAAGCTCATGCACCCAAAACAAACTACAGCAAATATATTTGAATCCAACATTAAGATGCCTGTGGTCATGGGCCCCAACCCAGCATTTAGAGTAAGTTATGTGTTTTTTCAGGAAGGTATGGTTAACCTTAGCCAGAAGAGGGCCATAGTAGTGATGTAATGCTTTAAATTTCCACAGTTTTGTTACTTTTAATTTCAAACCAATTTGATGTAGGCCAACCTTCCATTAAAGCTGTCGCATGTAATTTTAGCATATAGCGTTGTAGTTGAACAATAGCACATAAGTGGTCCGTCCCCCATTACAACGTTATGAACTTGTGAAAATTGACAATAAACAAAACTCTAACAGTTGTTTCGGTTTTGGAACTTCCATGCTTTGTTGCATGACACATGTAAATGATGCAACACAAATTTAGACCGACATTCTTTGCGGAACACAGAAAAAAACGCTGCAGCAATTTAAATAGTTTAAACAAGTTAATTTATATGTACACGCAAACGCCACTAATAATAACAATTCATGCGAAAAACACCAAATTCAGATGCCAAAACGGTTGCTTGTTCAGAAAAATTTAGGTCAACACTTAATAAATCATGTAGATTGTGTAGGAATAATGATCACAAAATTGTTTCCATTTTGTTTACACTTTTACCCTAAAACATCTAAACAAAGGTATTAGCTAATTGACCGAAAATGTGTCAAGTCTTATGTTGGAGGTAAACTTATGTTTTTTATTCGAACTACATTTTTTTGAACATTTTTTTTTACCAAATCCTGCAAAACACTTAACATTTCAACAAATACCACTGAATAGTTTTCAGTCATGAAACTTGGTTTTAAATTGAAACATTGGTCGTATTGAAGATTTTAATCCTTTGATTTTGCACACAACACTTAGTAGTACCTGCAACATGTGACAATTGCCTAGCAACACAAATTCTCTGACGCAAGCAGCAAATTTGGCAGCAGAAAAAAAAATTAAGCCAGCCAATGCTGACAGCAATGCTTCTTTCTATCATGACCAACAATAGATATATTGCAGTTACGACACAAAAACGTGACATGCTTTGAGCAAGGTTATCATCCCAAGGCCACAGTTGGGGTTAATGTAACATTTCTTTAACTGGTTTCAATAACGCGTGAAAAATACCCAAATAAAATAAATTTGTAACAAATGTTTTATGCTAGTGCAAAGAAAGCTAAACAACCATCCAACAATTTTGCAAGAAAATATACGTTACCAACAGAAAATGAAAATTCTGCATTTGTTTTTGGTAGTGAGGTTAACGCTTTTACCAAATTTTTCATTATGTCTTTGCAGTGCTCATAGGGTTGCCACCATTCGTGTGATATTAAATGCTAACACATTTGTCTTTATGTGGTGCAGCCCAGTGATAGAAGCCGACCATCAACGACACTCCCACACTTTCACTAGAAGATCTACACTACCTGTGATAATGTATGGTTTGCTTTTGTGAACATCTGAAAGAAAGAAAAGGGTTTCAATTAAAAGCAACTAGAATAAGACATGATGCAAATCAGTATCAATATGTCTTTAAGTTGAATTATATTGCCAGCAGTTGAAATGCCCCAACTTCACATCTACATGCAAAATCTATTTTCAAATTGAATACAAAATCTCGTAAACATTTTTTTAAAAGATTTCATGTTTCAGTAGCCTTTGTGTTAACACAGGGGTCGGCAACCTTTTTGCACTGCGGATTGTTTTTGAAATGGAAATTTAATCGCGGACCGGTACCGGGCCGCAGGTGATTGCTGACCATTGTTTCAACTGATTCGGTCAAATATGGTCAAAAAGTGTAGTCAAACAAAATCAGCCTGCATCATTTTCCAGGAAGGAGACCAACACTTACAAATGATTAATGATTTCTGGGTTACTATTTTATTCTACACTTAAAAAAATTCATGAATTCTATGTTTTTTTAAGTTTTCCATCTTACACCAATGAAAGAATCATGATATCTTTATTACTATTGTATTCTGCGCTTACAAACGAATAATAATTTCTGAGTTTTCAGGTATTTTATTCTAGCCAACAAGTTTTGAACTTACCAAGAGCAGTGACAAAGTGTTCGTGCGCAGCGAGAGTCTTGTGGCATCGTCTGTTCTTGATGTCCCACACACGGAGGGTCTTGTCGTCGGATGATGTGAGGAGAAACTTACCCCGTGGGTGAAACACAGCTCCACGCACCCAGTTATCGTGCCCAATCAGTGTGAACATACACTGACTTGTTGAAACGTCCCAAATTCGGAGAGTTTTGTCCCGAGATCCAGAGACAATAAACGGCCCAACTTTTTCACCTTTGCGCACCTAAAAACAGTTTTTTTTTACAGTTGCATTTATGAATTTAGTGTATAACTGTGTTTAAAGATGTTTATATGCAACTATGATATTATAATTACAAAATTCATTAAAGAGACTGTAGTGAGACAAAAGCATAACTGTAACTTAACAATTGCAAATTATTTTTAATATTATTCTTTGTTTAAACATAATTTACACAATTTAAGCATTTTATCATCATGAGCAAAAAAGCTTATCTGAAAACCAGAACCAGACCAGGAAAATCTGGCCTGGGTTAAAAATCCCTGCTAGTAATAAACCATGTAATTGTAATCAGCAATGGAAGTGAAGATAGCTTACCTCAACACCAGCAGCAGCACAAATGTTTGCATGAGACGCCTCTGGAGCCCAAGAAACACACTCCACAACATGATCGTGATCTCGCAACTCAAACTTACACTCAGCTGAGGCTGTCACCCAAACTCGAACCTGTAAACCATAAAATTGGTTGCTTGGACGTTTCTAATTTAAAAACATTCAGATATGCATGTTGTGGCCATGTACCAAGTTTATGCGCAGCATAGATTTTCATGTATTTAGACATACGCACAAGCTCCCTGGCTACACTGAAGACCACTGAGAGCAACACTAGATGTGCATGCTGTGGTCACACATCAGTTTTTGTGCAGCATAGATTTTTATGTGTCTAGTCATATACACCAGCTCCCTGAGTGCATTTAGGACCACTGTTGGCAACACTAGATGTGCATACTGTGACCGCACACAAGTCATGTGCAGCTGTATTTTGGCATACACACAAGCTTTATGAGTACACTGAAGACCACTGTAAGCAAAATAGATTTTCATGTGCCTGGACATACACACACGGCACCAGGGTACACTAAAACAACATTTCATGTGCATGCTGTGGCCACACACCAGTTTATGTGCAGCATAGATAATCATGTGCACTCATAAATCAACATTTGTTGCTAAATTGTAAACTAGATCTAAATAGCTGGCCACATGTAAAAACCTCTAACTTACAGTTTGATCGTTAGAGCAACTTGCCAAAAGCGATCCATCCGAATTCGGTCGAATCATTCGAACCCATTCCTTGTGACCGAGAAATGTCTTGATACAATATCTGAAACAGAAAATGCAAATACATAAAAACTTTCCTGGTTTTGAACACTAAAACATTTTGAACACTAAAACACAAATAACTTGTGAAGCCATATAGTTAAAGAGTTCCAACATTTTGATACATGCATAGTTGTGTGTGCTTGTATTAAAATGTTAATTTTTTTGTACTTTTTTAAATAGCACATACAAATATTTTAATTTATATTCCTAATCATTCAATAGTGCATTGCCATTGCATCATTCTCTTTTCATTCAAGTTACAGCCACATATATTTGTTTACACCTGGATAACATCTGCAGCAAATAGAATAGATTGGTTTTAATTTGTGCTCGATACCACAGGCAGGAGCGACATAAAAAGCTGTTTACATCACACACACGGATAGAGTTACCTTGTTTACATTAATAACAAGAGATCAGAAAACTTTGATGCCAATAAAATCACCCTGTTAGTCCCATAAGATAAGGTTATCTTGGATATAAAGATGCCAAAACAATACGCTTCGGTGTTTTACCAACATGTAAATATGCTTTTTAATCTATACCCAATTTGATTGTTTACGTTTGTCATTAAAGTACTGATTGTAACTGATTTTTGTCCATTTTAGTACCTAATGGGAGATTTAAAACAAGCAGCAACTATCATTTTTTTTTGTTACAAATGTTTTGAAACAATTAGGCTGCATAATAAACATAAAAAATTCAACAATATTTCGATGCAGCACTTTCATGTAATTTAACTGATGTTTAGGAACATTATAACCTACCCAGTGGCTAATTCCCACAATTTAATAGTTTTGTCTCTGCTTGCCGACACAATGTGGTCGTTGTCGGGCATGAAAGATACTGACGAAACGTTGTGATCATGACCTGTATCAAAAAGATAGTGTTGAAAATATTTTAATTGTGACCATTTTTGTTTTTAAAAGTGATAACTCTGCCTAAAAAGTGTTTTCAAAAAATTAAAATAACCATGGATTAAACTTATATATATATGTGATTCAGAAGAAACAATAATATCACTGCTTTTTGCTTATTATTTGCTCTTACTGATTGCAGTATTTCAGTTTTTGATTTTTGTGTACATAACCCAACTCAAAATTTAAGTTTTGTGATTTTCAGTAGAGCACTTAGCAGCACCTTTTTATGTGAAGCACTGAAAACTTGGTGTCAAAATGCTTGTCCATTTTTTATGCAAGTTATTTTTGATATGCCAACAAACCTGTCAATGTCTTTGTGCATTCATATCCTTCGAAGTCCCAAATTTTAATGCTCAAATCGGCAGAGCAAGAAGCTGTGAAGTTAAAAACAAAAATATAAGAACACCTTTTCATAATGTTACACCAGAAAAACACACGACACAGCTACAAAAACTTGTGTGATGTGCTATGACAGCAAGGAAAAGGATAATGGCAATAAAGAACACAAAAACTTAAAAACTATTGATGGCAAAATGATAACTGGACCTTGAGTTTATGCTTACCGAGAATTTTTCCAGATGAATCAAATGAAATATCTTGTACAGAGTCTGTGTGACCCTTGAGTGTTTTCTCAAAATCTCCCGTTTCATAATCCCAAACCTGAAAGAAAAACATAAAATACTGCACAACTTTTGTAAAACGTGTACAAAAGAAATTGCATGTACGTGAGAAAATGTAAAATAATGATTTCCAAGAAGGCATGACCTATCACTGAAATGACCCAATTTTTAAACCCAATTATTGTTGGAAACACGACAAAAATCTATCAGCTTTTTCTACAGAAAAACATTTTTCAGTCTTACATTTAACTGCAAGGTATGAATGAAATATTACCAAAATGTTTATTAATACAACTTTTAACAAAACACACAGATTACTAAGTTAATCATTATAAGTCCATAATATTTTGGATAGATAATATATATATATATAAATTATCAGCTTTTATACTGCAAATATTTTTCATTCTTAGTTTAAACTGCGAGATATGTCGTCAGGTGCAAGGCAAGAATCCTATGATGCACCTTCCTCTTTAAACAAACTCATGAATTTTTTATTGGTGGGAGGGAAAGACCAACAAAATGCTGCTATGTGTGTCGCATCATACCACTGGAAGAATTTATAAGCGAGAAAGTTTAAACTCATATAGTTTGTCACCACAACCTTTTTTCAGTGATATATATATATATATATGTTAAAATACATATATGTGTGATTGTTATGTATATTTATGTACTGTTTGCAGAATATAATATTTGACAAAAACTATCACAAAAACAGAAAAAGTATAAAAATGATGCATTATTTTTAAGTATGCTTTAAAATATATATATGTATGAATTTTAATCGTAAACTTTAAATTTGGGGCTATCCAGTTGAATTTTCAAAACCAGAAAAAAATGATCAAATTTGAATAGTTTTTTTATCAAGCCCATATAGTTTGGGACACATAGCTCCACTAAATCCATATTTATATTTTAGCTTCAAGAGACCTATGATAAAACAACTCTGAACATTTAAGACCTATGCTAAAACTTTTGACCATTGGCAGGCAAACATATACATTATTATTGTTACATGCATACCTTACTTTTACAAGGTGTATTTTTGTTATGTAACTACAGCAGTATTGACCCAGAATACATAATTTACAAGTCCCCTCAGTAGACATATTGATTTAGTAATTGCATCTGAGTTACATGAGAGGCAAAACACTTTCTACAGATGGTTAAGTGGGATGTAAGTGACAGTGATCACAAATCTGTCAACCAACAGTCAAATTTATAAACCTCAAAGGTAACATCAATGACCCTACATCACTGTCACCAGATAAGACCACTTGTATATTGTCAAGCAAAATCGAGATGGATATGGCTATTTTTTATCAATTCCTTGTAAAGGTTTGCTGCCAGTGTGACTGCAGATTAACCCTAACAGTAAGATTGACTTTTCAAGGGACTTGACTTTTTAACACTAATGATTTTGATTAGTAACAATCTAGTTCATCACAATTTCATGTTTTGATGTATTGTTAATTGATACCAAACCTAAAACAGAGATCAGTTGTGCAGGGTTTAAAGATTCAGAATACATGAAATGGTTTAATCCAGTGCTTCTCAACTAATGCTTCATAAAAACTCTTTGAGTCACAGGACGTTCATTGTATATATTTAGTGAACTGAAAAAGTCACTTATAATTCATACAATATTCAACATTGAAAAAATTCATCCCAGTTATTGGTCATTCATTAGCTGTCAATTATTTTATATATGTCACATCTTGAAATTCAGTTTTGAAGAAATATATTTTAAGCCAACATGGTCGTTGTGTGCCTAAATCATACCTTAATAGTAGAATCTTCAGCAGCTGAAATCACAATACTGTAGACGGGATGAAAGATCACTCTCGTTATCGGACTTCTGTGTCCGCTGAGTGAGCATCGCTCTGGTGGACGCGGAATCCAGTCGGCTGGATCTTTACGTGGGTTTGCAAGCCCGTCTCTTGTTTCCTTCTGCAGTTCATTCAACTTTGTCTCCAAATCCATAACCTAAACATGAAACATTAAATTGATATTCATCTACACAAGTGACAGATAAGTTATGACGAACAATACATGTTTAGATCCTTTATTTTCTAAGCTTTAGCAGCATTAGCCTATTGAAAGAATGATTAACAAGAGATATAACATAACTGCAAAAAATGTACTCCTAAATTTGCAAACACTTGTTTTTGTCGTCACATATTTAAAAAGTAACAAGTATTTCAACACCTTGCGTTGAAGTCTGACAACAGAGGTCCATTTTTTCTCCATGAGTCCTTCATACTTTTTGTCTGTCTGTTCAGTCTGAAAAATAAGAAGTTAAATAATAAATATTTGTTTGAAGACCATACACTTCTCTATGTAGCCTATCATTTGTTTGTTCCTATTTGGAACTTTTAACCAAACAGTACCACATCAAGTAGTTCCATGCTTTCTCTAAGAAAATAGTAGTTATGGGATGATACCAGGTTTTGAAGCGAGTACCGATACCAAGTATAAGTACCACATGTATATATCCTCGATACCAAGTGCTGAGTACGATTACCGAGTACTTAAGCGTAGAATTGTACTTAGTTGTATATCACTGGCTAATTTATCATCCATGGCAGGGGTACAGGCGAGAACACACACATGCCGAAAAATGTAATCACCACATGATAGCGAAAAAGATACATAAACTGGCGGAACTTTTTTTCCAATTTTGTGCTATCCGAAGCAAATATTGACATAAAGTTGCCTGTATTCTTATGGTGTAAATCGGCATTCGGTACTCGCATGTTGGTATCGAAAACTGAGACAAAATATTTCGATACAGAGTACGAGTATCGATACCACTGAAATCGATCGATACCATCGAAACCGAGTCCCGGGTACTCGTCCCATCACTAGAAAATAGTTTATTGTTATAGAAAAACAAACAGTACACATGTTTTCATATCATGGCATTTTATGTGTATGTACAGCCCAGTCTGCAGAACATGGCAGTTCCCGACGAGATCTCGTGCGTGTAGGACCTACATGTCCTGCGTGCGCGCGTGCACGACCCGTAAGTTCGCGTGCAAGACCAATTTCAGCAGGCGCAAAGCAAGTAAAAGAGGTCAAGACAGGCCAGTTAAATGCCTTTGGTGCAAAATTTTCGCATGCAAACCCCAAAACTTGGCGTGCAAAAATTTTTTTCACAAAAAAAATCGCGCGTGCAGCTGCCATACTCTGCAGACTGGTGTACAGCAAGCTTATCTACATGCAGAGAAAATAAAGATTCTAAAACAAAAAAGTCAGCGTACCACATCTGCTTCTTCTCTAAAAGCCTCCAGTGATTTTGTGTATCCATTTGACTTTAGGTATTCCAATATAGCTGAATTTCTGAAAAGCAAAATAACACTTCGAATCAAGGAAAAATATTTCATGCTTTTCATGACTTACAATTCATCTCTTTGTCTAGAAGAGAGGACCATATCTGCTTGGCTGTCTTTAAACCATTACAAGATGAAATAATTCAGATAGTCAGACACATTCACAATGGCCTAGCCCTTCAAGAGCTGTTACAAATATAAGAAATAATGTATATTATTGCAGAACAACACATTATAACATAACGACACATAAAAAAACACTACAAAGTTACTTATTTAACCGACAAATAAAAACAATGCCAAGGCTACAATAAAAATAACTTTCTAAATTGGTTTAATTCGTTTGCAGAAATACAAACATAATGAAAACTTAAAAGTATGGTGTGTTAAAAATGTTTTTACTTGAAACTTTGCAATCCGAACGATTAAAGTAACGTAAATTTTAGCAGAAATTGTTCTCATACTTCTCAATGAATTTTGCGTTTACTATTTGGGCTAATTTTTTCCCCGTAATGCAAGTTTGAAAAGAAAACATTATTTTACATTTACCGACAATTGCCAACACACCAGAACAAATTTTCTGCGGGCTTGTCTCTCAAACTGACCACCAAGGGGCGGTACAGAGTCTGAGCAAACAAAAGCACCAACGGATTTTTCAAGCAAATAATTTCTTTACATTTCTTTTCACGTTTTCAGTACAATTACGAAGATTCGTTATACCACCCGTGTAAAAACGACCAAAAACGTTTTCTATATTAGCGGGTTTTATCTGGTAATATGTTCCCAAACAAATTTTTTTTCTGGTTTTAAATATTGTACGGGTATTTTAAAACATGGTTTCACTTCAATAAATAGTTTGCAAGTATTTTTTTGAAAAATGTCAACGTAAATTTAGAAAGTATTCAACAAAATTCGCTTCCCTGGCCTAAATTAGCTAGTACCAGTGTCGCCTATCACTTGTTTTACATATAGGTATTGATTTCATCACTGGGTACCAGTTCGAATAATTAAACCTGACATTGTGACGTCAATTAATTAGAACAACGAATGAAAAAGTTTCGGCATGCCGTTATGTACGCCAAACATACGCACTCCAGATTATACAGTTAAAAAAATTTGAAGCTGTCCTACAGAGGCAAATTGTTTTCAAAATGGCTGATGGCTGTTTCCATATAGTTCGAATTTTGATGTTTATATTCAACTTTCTGTTTTCGGTAAGATATATAGTTTTTAGTTAAAACAGGCCGTTTTATCTATAAATGATTCGTTAATATTGCAGTTAAGTGGAGGAACTTTGCTTGGCGTTGGAATTTGGATTTTTGTCGACGGTTCGAGTTTTCAACAAATTCTTTCTGTTTCAAATCCAGCCATAATTTCCGGCGTTTGGTTTCTGCTTTTTATTGGAGGTTTTATCTTTTTTGTCGGCGTTCTCGGCTGTTGTGGTGCCCTAAACGACAGCAAATGCCTGCTCATAACGGTACGAAATAGTCAAATTAGTGGTTATTGTGATTAAATGTTTATCGTAAGAATGTTGATGTTGTAAATGCATTAAGCCAATAAATGATAAGCTGCAAACAGTGCACAACGTTTCTCCACTAGCAAATACGGCCTATCTCTTGTCACCAGCTGCACTGATGAGACTTTGTAGGTCAAAACAGACAAACAGTGTGCACTCTCAGCAGCTAATGTTGACATTTAAACGACAAAAAATAATAATAATGCAATTTATTTTGCATTTTTAGTTCTTCTTTGTTGTACTTGTCGTTTTGATTGTGGAAACGGTGGCAGGAATTTTGGGAATTCTCTATTTTCCAAAGGCAAGTGTATTTTTTCCGCAAACGGCGAAAAGACTATGAGCTATACTCAACGACATATTTCTTCTCGGCAGATCGAAGAATTCATGAAGGAATCGATGATCAAAAGATACGGAAATTTGAATAGAAACCGAATGACAACAGATAATTGGGACGCACTGCAATCTGTCGTAAGTTAAAAACAATAGAAACCAAACCGCTTTTCATCACTTGTCAATTTATCCTAAGATATCTAGGTCATGTGACCTAACATGCTTGCTTTAAGTTGGATGAAATTTTATGATCAGTTTAAAAATTAAAATGAAGTTGTTTTGTTAGCCACTGTGAGCTCCAAAACCGTGCAATTTCAACAATTTCACGTTTTCACAGCGATTTTTACTGGACAGCTTGTTGTTTGTTTCATTTTATCCTCAGTATCCTCAACGCCTGAATGCATTATGTTCACAATGAGTTCGTCGTCAAACTGCTTGTTTTATTGCAAGTCCGTTAAATCATTTTTTTTTATATTTCTTGCTCAAGAAACACAACCGAATGAGATAGAATTAGAACCCGCAACCTTGTGAACACAATGCGTTTAGTCAACCAATCGGCCATCTTGGCAGACGTTTACGTCATTACTACCAGTTGTGCACGAGCATTGTTATTTTAACCAGCTCTATTATTTTTAGTGGGAATGTTGTGGAATAAACGGGCCGGAAGACTGGGAACAAACATTTTGGATCAACCAAGGGAACTTCAATCTTACTTTTACCGATCTCACGCCACCTAACGGCGACAATAACAGTTCATTTTCCCCGAGCAATGCCACCAGAGAGCAGTTTCTACCTGCTCCAATTCAAACTTCGTTTCCAACAGAACTAGAGCCAAGATGGATGCCAGTGGAGGAAGCCCAGTTTATCCCAACTTCATGTTGCAAACGAAAATCAGTTCCGTAAACCATTTCTAGTTCATTTTCCTTTTAAAATGTTGTTTATATGAAGTAAAACTTTTTCTACATTTAAATTGTCGTACAAAACTATTGTGATACGATTAGCCACTCATTCACACCTTCCCATAACCTATTTTTGCCTTTTTAGTTAATTGGGGCCTCAGCCAACGTTTTAAATCTTACCAACTGTATGATGTGGACACCAAAGTCGCCAGGAATGTACAAAGAATATCTTCATACCAAGGTGCCCCGCGGTGCCGGTCCGCGAGAAATTCGTTACCGGGCCGTAGATTTTAGACTAATTGATTTGAAATATTGTCTCTGTGCATACCGGGAAAAACAAACTTGTTTAAGCGTTTTTATTACTAAATATTTGTAGTTTTTTAAAGGCAGGTCCGCCATAAAATTTCAGTTTCAAAAACGGTCCGCAGTGCAAAATGATTTAGAGAGCATAATTTGGTACCCCTGATTTAGATTGCATAATTTGGTACAAAACTTATTTTTAGGGGTGCAAACACAAGGTGGCAGTATACTTCTGGCTGTTGGGGATTATAATCGTTTGTGTGTTTGTTGTAGAGGTACGTTTAATAAAAATAAATAAGTAAATAAAATTGTATGCAATGATTGATCAATTTGCAAATTGAATCTTTTCTGCAGATGTTCGGTTTGGTTCTCTCGTGTTGTTTGTATCAAGGAATCGGATCAGAGGGTTGACCATTATTACAAATTGTAACCGACGATTTTCGACAAATAAAAACGCTCTTTTACTTTGAATTTTGTACTTTCCACTTAATAGCCTATTGCTGGGATATCCTTTGCCTTTTTTCGCTAACTTGGAGAGTCACAAGAGACAATTATACAAAACATACTTACACCTGCCAGCAATCTTATATAAGTTCCAATCGAGTATTCACAAGTGCATAACTACATGTACTGAATCCTAGCAGAACTACACCAGGCCTATTGAACGCGTTGTAGCGAAAAAGCCGGTCGCCAAGCAATGGTAAAAATCTAGCCTGCGGTGAGATTCGAATCCACGACTATTGCCTTTACTGTGAATTTAACTGCATCAACTAGCTAATTTAGTTGTTTTGATCCGATGGAATAGAAACAAATGTATGTTACAGGAACAGGAACCCCAAACAAACCAGTAAGAAGGCAACCTGTAATATGTTTTTAAGCGCCTCAACAAAGATTATTGATTTTAGAGCAACTACCGAAAAATCTGGAAGGACTGAGATACAACAGTAGGGCGTGTAAAAAATGATGAATTACAGGGTGTCGCGCAGCGCACAGTCAAAATTCTTTTGCGGATTTCTTAATGCCATGTAAATAATAATCGATGGAATTAAAATTAAACAAAAGGCTATTTTAACCGGTTTAAACGCCGCGAACCGGTTCGGATCGGGTAAATTGCCCGAACCGCAACAAAACCCAATAAGTAGTGAACCCAAACCGAACCTGAACCCATATAACAAGCGATTCGACTCATGATCGTTAGTTTCGAAAAAGATCCTTAACACTAGTAAAAAAAAAATCTTTGCTGAAGGGCGTGCGCATCCAAGCATGACAAAACAACCGCACGTAGAATTCCTGTTTTTTTCTTCGTCGAGTTTCACATTTTTGTTGTTGCACATTTACAGGAACTGTGTGGTGTGGCATAATGTATTGGTAAGAAAGGAAATTGACAGTCATTGCTGATATAATGTGGGCAGAGAAAGTGTTCGAAATGTTCAAGGCAATTTTAGACCGACTTGCTTAAAATCAACTAGAATTAGCTATGCATTAAAGGTTAGGTAAATATATGGTTTTGTACATGGTACAAACTGTGAAATTGATCGATCTGACATTCTTTTTGGATTCAATGAATGTATTTAAATTTACACACACTCATAAAGCAATACACTAAAATAAAATGAAAATGATTTTGTTGTTTATCAGCAGTGTACTGTTTCAGTCCACTTTAAATAGCAAAGGATTGTCGCTAAATTAAAAAAACAAACAAGAACAGTATATACAGTGGACCAGAGAGAAGCCAGCGCCCAATCGCTTTACGCTAAAACTAAAAAAGATACGGTATTCAAATTTTGACACAATATTCTACGCTTTTAGAGCGTTTCAGCGCACAAACTTTCGAAAAAAAAATATTTTCCAGTTATTAATACGCGTATGTTAAAATTAATATTCAGCGATATGAACGTCATAACGCCAGGGGTACTTCATAAAATGTCTTGCAAAGTCTTCTCCTAAGCATATGCTTCAAAATAAGCCCAAACACAATGATCTAGCAACGGGGAGTCAAGTCGAATTATTAATAATAATATGCCATATTCACCCCCAACAATATCCGATGTGCGCTGGCCCTAAAATTTAACGCAGTTCATTGAAATTTACAAATGTTGTTCTCTACATTCATACCTTTAAAATGAGCCATCACTCGAGCTTCTAGCAACAAGTTAACTGTACCAAATTTGCGATTGATAATTCATTAATAATGTCCGAAATTAACCCAAAAAGTATGCGATGTGCGCTGGCCCTAAACTTTATCGCAACTCCATGAAATTTACAAATGTTGTTCTCTACATTCATACCTTTAAAATGAGCCATCACTCGAGCTTCTAGCAAAAGGGAGTCAGCACGAAAACACTATCGAAAATTCATAACCGACATCCCAAAACCGATAAAATTCCACCCAAATAATATTCAATGTGCGCTGGCCCTAAACTTTATCGCAACTCCATGAAATTTACAAATGTTGTTCTCTACATTCATACCTTTAAAATGAGCCATCACTCGAGCTTCTAGCAACAAGTTAACTGTACCAAATTTGCGATTGATAATTCATAAATAATGTCCGAAATTAACCCAAAAAGTATGCGATGTGCGCTGGCCCTAAACTTTATCGCAACTCCATGAAATTTACAAATGTTGTTCTCTACATTCATACCTTTAAAATGAGCCATCACTCGAGCTTCTAGCAAAAGGGAGTCAGCACGAAAACACTATCGAAAATTCATAACCGACATCCCAAAACCGATAAAATTCCACCCAAACAATATTCAATGTGCGCTGGCCCTAAACTTTATCGCAACTCCATGAAATTTACAAATGTTGTTCTCTACATTCATACCTTTAAAATGAGCCATCACTCGAGCTTCTAGCAAAAGGGAGTCAGCACGAAAACACTATCGAAAATTCATAACCGACATCCCAAAATCGATAAAATTCCACCCAAACAATATTCAATGTGCGCTGGCCCTAAACTTTATCGCAACTCCATGAAATGTACAAATGTTGTTCTCTGCATTCATACCTTTAAAATGAGCCATCACTCGAGCTTCTAGCAACAAGTTAACTGTACCAAATTTGCGATTGATAATTCATAAATAATGTCCGAAATTAACCCAAAAAGTATGCGATGTGCGCTGGCCCTAAACTTTATCGCAACTCCATGAAATTTACAAATGTTGTTCTCTACATTCATACCTTTAAAATGAGCCATCACTCGAGCTTCTAGCAAAAGGGAGTCAGCACGAAAACACTATCGAAAATTCATAACCGACATCCCAAAACCGATAAAATTCCACCCAAACAATATTCAATGTGCGCTGGCCCTAAACTTTATCGCAACTCCATGAAATTTACAAATGTTGTTCTCTACATTCATACCTTTAAAATGAGCCATCACTCGAGCTTCTAGCAACAAGTTAACTGTACCAAATTTGCGATTGATAATTCATAAATAATGTCCGAAATTAACCCAAAAAGTATGCGATGTGCGCTGGCCCTAAACTTTATCGCAACTCCATGAAATTTACAAATGTTGTTCTCTACATTCATACCTTTAAAATGAGCCATCACTCGAGCTTCTAGCAAAAGGGAGTCAGCACGAAAACACTATCGAAAATTCATAACCGACATCCCAAAACCGATAAAATTCCACCCAAATAATATTCAATGTGCGCTGGCCCTAAACTTTATCGCAACTCCATGAAATTTACAAATGTTGTTCTCTACATTCATACCTTTAAAATGAGCCATCACTCGAGCTTCTAGCAACAAGTTAACTGTACCAAATTTGCGATTGATAATTCATAAATAATGTCCGAAATTAACCCAAAAAGTATGCGATGTGCGCTGGCCCTAAACTTTATCGCAACTCCATGAAATTTACAAATGTTGTTCTCTACATTCATACCTTTAAAATGAGCCATCACTCGAGCTTCTAGCAAAAGGGAGTCAGCACGAAAACACTATCGAAAATTCATAACCGACATCCCAAAACCGATAAAATTCCACCCAAACAATATTCAATGTGCGCTGGCCCTAAACTTTATCGCAACTCCATGAAATTTACAAATGTTGTTCTCTACATTCATACCTTTAAAATGAGCCATCACTCGAGCTTCTAGCAAAAGGGAGTCAGCACGAAAACACTATCGAAAATTCATAACCGACATCCCAAAACCGATAAAATTCCACCCAAACAATATTCAATGTGCGCTGGCCCTAAACTTTATCGCAACTCCATGAAATTTACAAATGTTGTTCTCTACATTCATACCTTTAAAATGAGCCATCACTCGAGCTTCTAGCAACAAGTTAACTGTACCAAATTTGCGATTGATAATTCATAAATAATGTCCGAAATTAACCCAAAAAGTATGCGATGTGCGCTGGCCCTAAACTTTATCGCAACTCCATGAAATTTACAAATGTTGTTCTCTACATTCATACCTTTAAAATGAGCCATCACTCGAGCTTCTAGCAAAAGGGAGTCAGCACGAAAACACTATCGAAAATTCATAACCGACATCCCAAAACCGATAAAATTCCACCCAAATAATATTCAATGTGCGCTGGCCCTAAACTTTATCGCAACTCCATGAAATTTACAAATGTTGTTCTCTACATTCATACCTTTAAAATGAGCCATCACTCGAGCTTCTAGCAACAAGTTAACTGTACCAAATTTGCGATTGATAATTCATAAATAATGTCCGAAATTAACCCAAAAAGTATGCGATGTGCGCTGGCCCTAAACTTTATCGCAACTCCATGAAATTTACAAATGTTGTTCTCTACATTCATACCTTTAAAATGAGCCATCACTCGAGCTTCTAGCAAAAGGGAGTCAGCACGAAAACACTATCGAAAATTCATAACCGACATCCCAAAACCGATGAATATTCAAACTTCGTCTGTTAGTTTCCCTCTTTTATCCTGAGGTACTTACGACTCTCGCCGGAATCAGATCGATGATTACCTCCAGGTTTCTGGAGAACGACTGATTCAACTCGGGAAGGCCAGACTTTTGTGAGTCATTATATTAATTTTCCAAATCTTTTCAAATGAAATGAAATCCGAAAATATTAATTTGTGTTAGTAGGTTCAATTAAAAAATTACAATGTAAAATGCACAGCAAATTTGTCAAAGCATTTTGATGAGTTTCTTAGCAATTACCACACAACCAGGAAACGTTTTTCTTAGCCACGTTTTTAGGAACCCCGACCTTGACACAACCTGGATGATACCACTCTTTGCATCTACTACACTCTATGCTGTACTCCTTGATGTAAGCTAAACGACATGTGCAAAATACAGGAATCTGAAGACTCTCTCTGTTGTACTCTGAAACACTTTTCTTTTTAACTAAGTCTTTCTTCTGTACCGTTGTCTTTTGAAGCCATCGTGATATCACTTTTCGTAAACTTTTCTCGTCGATTTGCACGTTTTCTGGAGGAATTCCAAAACACAAAGCGGCTGCAAACATTATTGAAAAAGGACCGCAATTTCCAGAATCTTCCGATTGTTTTGTAACACCAGGAAAAATACATGTTAGCTCCTTGTGTTCACAAGAAACAAGTTTAGATAAAATGAACTGATCGTAATCGCTATACTCCGCTTTAGGGGCACTGTCATAAACAACAATCGTTTGTTTGTTTGGTGAAAAAATATTGGATACAGTTACCCAGTGATTTCCGTGTACATTAACAATTTGCACAAAATTTTTTGTGGGTGTATATACCGGGTTTCTTTTCGCGAACTTGGAGAAAGCCAAACAACTTTGTAAACCCATAACATTCGGAAACTGCTGTGCCAACATGTGCATTGCCGAGTCAATGTGCGCATCGCCTAACCATTCATCTGCTTGCAGCAAATCCGAATAATCTTGAGAACTCATTGAAAAATCTGGTATAAACTTGTCAGCACAGCAGCGTCTCGCCAAACAGTCTTTCGGCATGCGACAGCTACAACTATCCTGCTTTTTGTCTAAAACTTGCTTTCTTTTACTCGTACAACCCCGAAGGTCGTTTACAGGGGCCTGCATGTACTTGCCTGCATTTTTATTTGGAGTCGCTACTCTTGTTCGCTTGCTCCACTTTTCCGCAGGCTCCGACGACTCTGTTTTTGTTCTCTTGCGTTTTGCTCCAACTCTGACCCCATCTTTATACTGTCTAACAAGTCCAAGATGCGTATCTGCATAAAGCTGTGCAAACTCATGTAGGCCCTTGAACCTTCTTCCCTGGCACCTGGTTCTTTTCAACTCTTGCTGACTCTTTTCCATAATACCCTGCGTTCTATTGTCTTTCGTAAAGTTTTGCTCGACTCTGTTTTGCACCTTTACAAACATGTCAGAATAATTTTTGTAAGCAAGTGTGTCCCCGTGTCGCCCGAGATCCCCGAGCATCAATCCTGACCAAAGCGCAATTTTCGGAAGATTGTATTTAATAAATTTTTCCAAAAGTTCTGGACAAAAAAAATCGTTAGTTTGAACCTTACCGTCTGACTGTACGTTGCCTTTAGCCCGTGTGATTACTTTTTGTAAGTTATCAAACAATGCGTCGGAAGTTACAGTCAAAGTATCGCCAAACGGGACATCGTCGCTTGCGTCCGAAACGGTTTTCTCTTCCGAAAAGTTAGCCTCACTATCGCGGCTAACTTTCTGCTGCAAAATCTTCCAGCTGCCCTCTGCGTCAAGCGCGTCTCTCGTTGTAAACAAAATTGTCATATGATAGACAATTTGTTCTATTTCCTCCATGGATTCTGCGCAAGTAAGTAGGCCCATTATATACATAACTTCCTGCCGACGTTTTTTGACTAAACTCGCCAAGTTTTTCATGTTCTTCATGGTGTGGCTGCCACACAAATGCAGAAACGGCTTTGCAAGCACTTCTGCAGTTGCCGTTCCTGTTACAACATAAAAACAACGAGACAAATACGTTTCCAAACTTTCCTCAAAAAACTCAGCCAAAACAGATTGAATCAGAGGAACACTACCGTCGCAAATTAAATGTCTGGGGCGCGTTTTTCCACAAACTTTGTTTGCGTCGCTTTTAAAAGACCCGATAAAATGTTTAATTGATGTTGCGTTGTGAGAATTTGCGACATACGTTCCTACAGCAATCGGTGCTCTACCCTTGTGTGGATGGCGTACGACGATTTCGTATGCGTAAAAAGGTTTTTCTTTTGCAACACCTGTAATTATACTTCCTGTTGCATCAATGTAGGCTGCATCAAACTGGGTTCTGTCGTGAAAAATCCGCAACGTCTCTTCTGACCAAAGCATAACAGAACGTGGCTCGCCTGACCATTTTCTTAACACACCTGGAAGCTTTTCTCCGACACTGTTTTCCCTCTGTCTATCAAACATTTTTTGCAACGCTCCCATTTCGCTTTCATCTAAAACCTGTATCTTTCTGGCTTCTTGGCGTGCCTTCTTTAAAACTGTCTCATTTGGGGCTAAATCTCTGTTGCCTGACTCAAACACATCCTCCGACAGTTTTTTAATGCTTTCAGAATGTTGTTCACGCGCTGCAACATGCCGCAAGGTATTTTTTAATTCAGCGCGACGCGAACCTTTCAAGGGACAAGCAACAACTGTATTCATTCGGTGTTTTATTTCCCCCTTATACGAAACCTGAAATTCCTTGCTGTCTAGCTCTTTTAAATCAATTCGAAATGTTCGCTGACAAGTATCAAACCTACACTTTCCTTGACACGTAAAAACAAGTTTCGAATTGGTTGGTTTGTTCCAACGGTGCTGCTTCCTTTTCTGCTGCCATCTGTTCTGCCCGTTTCTTTTTAGCCGCCATCTTCTCCGCCCGCCTCTTCTTAGTCGCCATCTCTTGAGCCCGCTTTTTCTCAGCTGCCTCCTTCTTAGCCGCCATCCGTTCTGCCCGCTTCTTCTCAGCCACCTCCTTCTCTGCCGCCATCCGTTCTGCCCGCTTCTTCTCAGCTGCTTCCTTTTCTGCTGCCATCTGTTCTGCCCGTTTCTTTTTAGCCGCCATCTTCTCCGCCCGCCTCTTCTTAGTCGCCATCTCTTGAGCAAGCTTCTTCTCAGCTGCCTCCTTCTTAGCCGCCATCCGTTCTGCCCGCTTCTTCTCAGCCACCTCCTTCTCTGCCGCCATCCGTTCTGTCCGCTTCTTCTCAGCCGCCTCCTTTTCTTCTCGCTTTTTCTTAGCCGCCTCTTGAGCCCGCTTCTTCGCTGTTTCAAAATTCGCTTTGGTCGCCTATTAAGAAAAAAATTGTTTTACATTGGTACCACAGAAAAACAAAAACCGAACTCATTAAAATCGAGAAACATTAACAACAGCAAACGGCATGTTTATATGTTTTAATATACCTGATAAAAAGGGAGATTCAGCGTTTCTTTAGCAGCGCTGCCGGACAGAGGCGGAAATTCCTCGGCAAAGTTGAAACGTTTGTCCGGCGTCGCTGCAAGACTGTGATTTGGTACATTTGGGCGAATCCACTCCTCAAGTTGTTTTAAGAAAATATGTAAACCTTCATCGGAAAGATGGATGTGATCGTACCACAGATCACTACAATTGGGAACAATTAAGTTCATAAACTCGACTCCTCTTCGGGCCGAAACCTGTTGAATCGCCGAGTTTATTTCTCCAATGAAGTGACCTTCGCAGTACCAATGAAGTGGCAGTATGCCACAGCAAAACACCTGTCAAAAACAAAATGTGTAACCGACAAATAAACTTTTATACGCATCAAAAACAATTTCAAATCATAACTAAAAATGTTACAAATATATCTACCTTGGCACAAGGATACAGGAATTTGGTCTTCTCAACCAGGCGACCAATATCATCGGTGATACTCCGAATCAGTCCGCCGGGGTTTGTCCTGATTTGACCTAGATTTCGTAGTACGTCGTTGGTTCCAAGGGCCAGCACCACAACATCGACCCTAGGAACGGGAGCCCGATCTTGCAGCTCAACAATTCCATGTCCGATGGTTCCTCCGGGAATGCTAACTGCTGCAAAATCAAAACAAAATTGAGGCGAAGGTTTTACTACACAAGGGCTGACCAGATTCCTTGCGTTGCTGTCCGACACAAACAACACGCTTCTCGGCCTCCGTGGTGCGGGAATGATCCATTCGACCTGCTTTCCGGAGACGCCTTTGCGATAATCAACACGCGACATCTTCGATCCACGAGGTACTTTCATTCCAGAAACCTGAAAACAAATTTCATGATATAATAACTTAATTACACTAAATAAACATTCACTTTGCCAAAGGTTGCTTGTCATTGTTGTGATAGCAAACCTACTTACCAGGGTAAAACCGCTAGACATCTTCATCTTTCTTCAAAGTTTTTTTTCAATTGTTTAAATAAACAAAAATTCGTTTTGCAAACAAAGGCTTGATTGGCAAGAGTTCGTTCCGCAAGACAATAGTTCTCAAAGAGAATAGAACGTCTTTTGTTTGCTCAGCAAATATATACCATTGTCCTTACGATTACGCTCGAGCCATGATTAAGGAACTTTGACCGCCTCGGAGTACGGTGATAAGGAACAATAGTTCCGCGCTCGCCAGGAACCGCATCACGCAGCGAACGAGGAGTCAAGGTGCAAGTAAACAACCTTGACCTAGAAAAACAAGTCCAAAACTGACCTAAAAACAAGTCTGTACAAGTCATAAGGCATGCAAATTTTAAAAAATGGATATTTATTGGTTTTGGGATGTCGGTTATGAATTTTGGATAGTGTTTTCGTGCTGACTCCCTTTTGCTAGAAGCTCGAGTGATGGCTCATTTCAAAGGTATGAATGTAGAGAACAACATTTGTAAATTTCATGGAGTTGCGATAAAGTTTAGGGCCAGCGCACATTGAATATTGTTTGGGTGGAATTTTATCGGTTTTGGGATGTCGGTTATGAATTTTCGATAGTGTTTTCGTGCTGACTCCCTTTTGCTAGAAGCTCGAGTGATGGCTCATTTTAAAGGTATGAATGTAGAGAACAACATTTGTAAATTTCATGGAGTTGCGATAAAGTTTAGGGCCAGCGCACATCGCATACTTTTTGGGTTAATTTCGGACATTATTTATGAATTATCAATCGCAAATTTGGTACAGTTAACTTGTTGCTAGAAGCTCGAGTGATGGCTCATTTTAAAGGTATGAATGTAGAGAACAACATTTGTACATTTCATGGAGTTGCGATAAAGTTTAGGGCCAGCGCACATTGAATATTGTTTGGGTGGAATTTTATCGGTTTTGGGATGTCGGTTATGAATTTTCGATAGTGTTTTCGTGCTGACTCCCTTTTGCTAGAAGTTCGAGTGATGGCTCATTTTAAAGGTATGAATGTAGAGAACAACATTTGTACATTTCATGGAGTTGCGATAAAGTTTAGGGCCAGCGCACATCGCATACTTTTTGGGTTGATTTCGGACATTATTTATGAATTATCAATCGCAAATTTGGTACAGTTAACTTGTTGCTATAAGCTCGAGTGATGGCTCATTTTAAAGGTATGAATGTAGAGAACAACATTTATAAATTTCATGAAGTAGCGATGAGATTTAGGGCCAGCGCACATTGAATATTGTTTGGGTGGAATTTTATCGGTTTTGGGATGTCGGTTATGAATTTTCGATAGTGTTTTCGTGCTGACTCCCTTTTGCTAGAAGCTCGAGTGATGGCTCATTTTAAAGGTATGAATGTAGAGAACAACATTTGTAAATTTCATGGAGTTGCGATAAAGTTTAGGGCCAGCGCACATCGCATACTTTTTGGGTTAATTTCGGACATTATTAATGAATTATCAATCGCAAATTTGGTACAGTTAACTTGTTGCTAGAAGCTCGAGTGATGGCTCATTTTAAAGGTATGAATGTAGAGAACAACATTTGTAAATTTCAATGAACTGCGTTAAATTTTAGGGCCAGCGCACATCGGATATTGTTGGGGGTGAATATGGCATATTATTATTAATAATTCGACTTGACTCCCCGTTGCTAGATCATTGTGTTTGGGCTTATTTTGAAGCATATGCTTAGGAGAAGACTTTGCAAGACATTTTATGAAGTACCCCTGGCGTTATGACGTTCATATCGCTGAATATTAATTTCAACATACGCGTATTAATAACTGGAAAATATTTTTTTTCGAAAGTTTGTGCGCTGAAACGCTCTAAAAGCGTAGAATATTGTGTCAAAATTTCAATACAGTATCTTTTTTAGTTTCAGCGTAAAGCGATTGGGCGCTGGCTTCTCTCTGGTATACAGTGGTGGGATTCAGCCGGTTTGCACTGGTTCTATAGAACCGTCTCACAAAATTTTATGAGATCAGCGAACCGGTTGGAATTACTGGTTACTGTCAATGGATTTTTTGTAAAAGAACCGGCTGAAAAATATGACTTTTATGATGGCTGACAAAAAATTTGAATCCCACCACTGAGTATATACATATAAATGTTATATATATTGTTTTTGTTTTGTTTATCAACAAATTAATTTTCAAGTTGTACTGTGATGACTTGTCATATCCATGTCAAAACTTGATTCGGATAATAAACAACATAAATGAGACTTCATTCTGTCATTCTGGTCCAGTCTGCAGAGTGTGGCAGCTGCACGCGCGATTTTTTTTTGAAACAAATTTTTTGCACGCCGAGTTTTGGGGTTTGCACGGGAAAATTTTGCACCAAAGGCATTTAATTGGGCTGTCTTGACCTCTTTTACTTGCTTTGCGCCTGCTGAAATTGGTCTTGTACGCGAACTTATGGGTCGTGCACGCGCGCACGCAGGACATATAGGTCCTGCACGCACGAGATCTCGTCGGGAACTGCCATGTTCTGCAGACTGGATTCTGGTTGAATTACCCAACATGGTTGTAAAATAAGACGCACCTTTTAATGTGAATGGAGTTGATTGGAAGGACACATAGGGATATAGTTACATACAGTGCTACAATGGTCATTATATAGTACAAAGGGTTTTGCTTATTAAACTCTGAATGACTGTTAACAGCATTTTTAAGTCTTGAAACATCAAGAAGCAGACAAGGCAATATATTTGAGTCAAATACCTGTTGTTCGATTTTTGTTTTTAGAAACGATACATTAAATATACTGTTTCCTAATAAATGATGAGTTTAGTCAAAGGAAAATAATCTTGTGATCAGATTAAATCAGGGGTGGGCAAGCTGCGGCCCTTGATTAAAGGTGTGCGGCCCACAGAGACACTTGGATTTAAAATGTACTGGCAAACGGGTCCAATTATTATATATTTTTGAGCAGATTAGTGCGCCTGGTGCTATTTTTCTGCGACCTGACAATATGCTTCAAGAATCTAATGCAAATTTTACTTGCAGTAAGGCATTTTTGGTATGCAACGAAGTAAAATCACCTTGTGTCATAAAAAGGTGCGGCCTGCGATTTAATTATTGCAATTGTATTTGGCCCCACAGTGACAAAGGTTGCCCACCCCTGGATTGAATCATTACAAATTTGTAACATCTTATGTTGCCATTTATGTTGGGGCGTGACTCTGTAAGTTTTGAATTATGGTTAAGAGGGTAATATGAGTTGACAAAAACCATTGCCTTACTATGTTATTCTATGTATATGCTGTTTACAAATGTGTATGTTTTGTGGCCCATTTGTAGGCCTGTCACTAAAGGCATCCTTGTAGATCTTTTGAGTCCCTTTGACTATGGATACATCAGCTAACACCTTATGCATTGTTGTATGACTGGAAAATGCATCCCTGTATTATAACAAACTATATAAAATAAAAACTTTGTTGCAAAATACATTATATGTGTGAATAAATTAATATAGGAGTTTGTTATTTGCTTGCAGAAATAAATATTTCCTTCAAACCATGAACCAAAAGTAGCATTATGCAAATGTTGCTGCCATATTTTGCTCTGTTATGTTGTGCTCTGTCACTCAGCACCGGATTGCCTCCTAGTGGCTCAAGGAAGAACAATAGTTCTAATTCATCATGCAACATGCTACAAACAAGAAAGTTCCGGTTGGACCATGTCTGTATTTCAAGGTCAAGAGCAGCTCAGACTGCTTTACATGAGCTGACTGCATCCAGTTTGGAAGAATGTGAACAAACTTGCTGTCAGTCGGTTGAGGGGCCGTGTGATCTTGCATACTGGAACAGGTTGGTGATTGTGACATAGTTAAGTTATTTTCCTTTTACATTTTATAATAGCGGTACTTACCTAGCATAACTCAAGTGGATAACAAATAATGACCTATTATGCCACTTTTTGATGGTTTTTCTTACAATATCAGGCTCTCTAATTGTCTTTTTGGCATGAACGCGCTGGTTCTGCCCGGTGTATTATACATAAACCCAGTATAGCTCTGTTCATAGTGTTGTTTGTAACTTTAAAGGCAGGAAAACAACAATATAAGTAATGTTGTTGTGTCTTTGTTGCCTAACCAAAGGGCATTGTGTTACAGTGTTTATTTAAAGATTGGGCATGAATGCTAGTATTATTAGTACACAATGGCTTTTGTATATCATAGCTATTTCCTTTGTTTCATTGTTAAGGCGATTGTTGTTTCAGCCCTGGTTTTTTAGACAAGTAACAGCAACATGTGATATGTGACATTTATGTGGAATGGTCATTTATTAATATTAAATGTTTGATTCTTGTATCTATCGCTGTATTAGTGACTTCATCTATCATTATCGTAAGGTTAAGTTTCCCTAAAGCAGTTTAACACGTTGACTGCCAAGGGATATTCTTATGTTGTGCTCAAATTTGCCAAACATGTTTTAGTGGCATTCTGAAATCAGGTCAAAATCAGGTCAAAATATTTTGTGTGCCATAAAAAATGTAGGGTGTCTCGGTGTTGCCACAATGCATCCACGACGTTTGTTTGAGACGCCAGGTCGTTTTAAGCGCGTTACAATCAAATAAGTCTACTACGAGTATACTTGTATCTGGCAAGCCTGGCTAGATTGACAACTACGAGATAACTCGTAGTTGGCAGTCAACATGTTAAAATGTGTTTTTTTTTACTTTTTCACGACTGCATGTGCGGTGTGTTAAGTGCAAGTTTTAAACCCTGCTTGAATCTATAACCTTGTTAACAAACTTTTCATTTTTGTAGTTTGCAAAAATGCATCGTCATGAACTATTATGTGTTGAGCCTTTGTCCTCTCCTGTCCCCAACCGATCAACGTACCTCTCCCGATTCGTCAATATTATTCAGTGTTTCTCAAAGAGTCACTCCTTTGCTGAAAGAGCATTTGTTGAGGAAAGGTTACAGGTATGCTTGTGGTTTACCTTTTAGTAAAACCTATCTCAGACAATAGGTCCAGTTTGGGGTCCCAAAAATAATAAAATATTGTCACTACTGCTTTGTTAAGCAAACCAGCAAATTGTTTGCAGCATAATTATTCTCATCAAATTTTTGATTCTGTTTTCCAAATTAAAAAACTTTGCATATAAAGTCAAATCATAAACAGTAGAGATGTACCGAATATGCAGTTTGCAGGATTTATACATCACTAATAAACAGTCCTTTGTCTTGTTTTTGCCTAGCATACTATATATACTTGTATATGGGTGTGCCCTAACTGCTGATCTGTATGAACACTTCAGGACTAATTCCAGCAATAGATATGCACTTATCTAAGCTCTAATGTTTTTAGCAGTGTTTTTTTTAAGGTGTTTTGGGTTCTCCAGCGGTTTCCCAAAATTTGCCAGTAGCCTAATAAATAATTCGTTTAAGCAAATATGGCTATTTTTTGGTATTTAAATGAAACACTTGCGGTCTCTTAAAACTACTTAGCGGTCACCCAAACCAAACCTTAAAAAAAACACTGTTTTTTAGTAATTCTTTTGTTTTAAAGTGTATTCATATGTTATCTTTTCTGCACAGGGATGGGGTCAGAACTCGTTTAGGTTGCGGTGCCGATGAGTTTGTTTGCGACAATTGGGACTGCATTTCTTCAAAGCATGTTTGCGACGGCAAAGCACACTGTTCCGACAACTCAGATGAGTCAACCTGCTCCAAATGTCTGGGTAGTAACTCGCAATATGTGGACGTCGGCTCGCAGTACATTCCTTTCAATGACGGGGACAAATGTAAAGTATGCATCTGTGGCAATGACTCCCAACCCGTGTATTGCTATTCTGCCACTTGTTATCCCAACTTGGCTACCAACTGCTATGGACCGGATCGGGATATCTGCTGCCAGTGTCTTTCATCAGGAGATTACCATGAGGTTGCAACTGAAGCACCAGGTATGAATAAGTATGATAAGTTTGCAATTTTGGGTTTTGAGCATTTGCATTTTGCTTGTGTAAAACCACACTTTTTGTTTTTTGTTTGTAAGGTTTTAAATTTTTACTCAACAAAAGAGCCTGTCAAGTTTATAGAGCTCTTCTGCCAATTTTATAAACTTGATATTATGCCTGCCAGCAATCGCTTATATATATAAAAGACTTGTCATGTTAAAACAAGAATTTTGTCACAATAAAACAATAAATAGACCTAGTATGTTGTAGCAAGTTGACTAGTGCAGTTTTGCAAATGGGCAACATGTTGTTTTAAAATGGACTTTGAATATCTTAAACATGTTAATAATTTGATAACGTGCATTAATTCAACAAAACATTAAATATGATGATTCAATAGAAATTTTTATTTTTATATGTTGCTTGAATAGCCAGTTAGTTATTTTCACATTAGTCCCGAAAACATTTTAACTACTACTCAGCCTCTAACTAAAGTTTTAGTTGCTATCAATAAAAATATGTTTCAAACATGCAACCACGAAGTTTTTTTTATAAAATGCTGTTTTAAATTTCTGACATAGCATGTTTCTGTGTAAAAACCTACAAACGAAACAATTAAACCTCTTAGCATTGAGCAGGGTTCAACCTTTCTGCCCCGCATTTTGTTTGGTTCATCAATAATAGATTACATCCCACTTACAGTAGTCTTTCTAATGGACTGGACTCATATAAAAAGACTGAATAACATGTAGAATTATGCTTATAATACCAAGGCCTTTCATGCAAAGCTAAATTCTTGACCAGAAATTTATTTGTTTCATTTGCAATAAGACTGTTGCTTGACAAATCCTTTTACCAAATGGTAGTGTTGTAAATTGCCCCTAAAGCAAATTTGAACGCACAATAAATAGAAAAGTGAAGCATTTGAAACTGTGACATACTTTAAATCAGGGGTGTGCAACATTTTTCGTCGGTGGGCCGTATAACCAATTTCGGACCTCAAGCGAGGGCCACATAACTTCTTTTCATGTGCGCAAAATATGCGAAATTCTTCCAAAAGCATCAATAAAATAGTTTCTATTTTCTACAACATACAGAGTATCAGTGCAACACTGACTTTTGCAACAAAATAATTGTTCACTAGACAAAGGGAATTGTTATGTCACATTCGGTGAAGTAGGCTACTTGCTGTAACTGCTGTATGATCCACCTGTTGAAAAACGCTGATTTAGCTTATATTTGTTACGTATAGTGTAGCAACTTAGGAGATTTACTAAAAACTAGTGGAAAAATTTGATAAAATCTCAGAAGAATTGCATTTTCTATCTTAATCAGTGTGTTGGTGGGGGCTGCACTAAACACCTTGGCGGGCCGGACTGTTGCACGCCCCTGCTTTAAGGTATAATAATATAAATTATATAGATGGCTGAGTTTCGTTCAGTTTGAAAAAAAGTAAACAAATGACTGCTTTTGTTTTGTAAGGTTGGCATATACAGTAAACCGTGGTTAATCCGGACCCGTTTGGACCACAATATTTGTCCAAAGTTAACTGATGTATATTGGTTAAAGCTTTACCACATTACAAATCATTTGTACCTCAAGTTTTGTCCAAATTAGGCAAAGAACTGGATTAACTGAATCTGGTGTAACCAAGGTTTACAGCATATCTCAAATAACACTATTTAATACGATGCATGTACAACTTTTTGTGGTGTCAGTGATATAATCGTTAAACTGTGTAAAAGGAATTTTTAGGTAGTTTCAGTTTGCTAAATAGTATTTTAAGAATCTATTTTCAGTAAATGTGTTGTTTTTTGGAAAAAAATAAATATAATGACTTCACCCAATTTGGCTCCAAGTTGAAATTAAAAGTGTGGGCACAAGTAGGTGTTTTAAGAGGCCTGCAAGTGGCTTTATTAGGCAGCAAACGCCAAGCGATATAACCGCGGTTCGGCTAGTCAATTAAAAAAGTCAAAGCAGTTCACACATTTGTGACTAAAGCAATTAGTTGGAGTTGGCGTACAGAGCAATTTTATTGGCCATTAATAAAAATTGCAAGGTCGACGCTTAAGCTTTTATTGTCCATCAACCGATTGTCCTTTGTGGATCAATGACCACCAACCGACTATTACTTAAAATATTACAACCTATTGTTTCGGTCGATTTTTCCGGACGTTACCTTAATGTTTACGATTGTTTAGTTCAGCAATCGATATATGGAGCACCTTGTTAGTTATTGAACGACTATTTTCTTACTAAAGACAACTCTCTACTTTACACCCGTTTTGGTCGATATATAATTAGGCCGCCTTGAGCAGTAAAAACTAATTCTAATTTTATGTCAAACCCTTATTGTGCATAAAGCCACATTGTTTGTTATTATTGTTTCACATTGTCAGCTGACTTAGTGTTTTATTACGGAATAATACGATGACGTTTCTGCCACGTATGTAATATTTTCGCGCCTTTAATTTGTTTGTGGTGATTATAAACAAGTTTTTGTTGACAGTAGGGTTGGTCCGAACCGTTCCGGTGTTCGGTTTAAGTCTTTCAGCCCACAGTGAATGCAAAACTATTGAGCCTGTCTCGGCTGGTTACGTTTTTTCCAGGAATTTCGCAAAAGCTTCCTTATAGGTATTTACAAAACTGCGATACTCGGGATTGATCGCTTTTTCAAGCTCCCCTTACGATTCGTGCAAGAGGGTTTCCGTGGAAATTCAACATTTCTCTAGTTGTGACTGAATGTAATACTATTGTCTTAGTGGATTTCTGTCTTCAATTTGTAAAATTTTCCACGTATTAATTCACACTTAAAAAAACGCTATTTAAAATATTTCACTTTCAACTTTGCTTTTAAAAGAACGAGCTTTTGAGTGACAAGGTTTGTGGGGTCAACAGACAAAACCTTGACCTAGATTTTTTCGGACACAAGCATATCGATTTTTGAAGTCTATTTTTATAATTTTAGAACAAAACGTCGACACAAATTGCTATAAGATTTCGCCGGAACGCCAGTTGTTCTACCAATTTAAGATTGATTCTTTACCTAATAAATTTATTCTGAGAATCATTTCTTGTTCTATTACCATCCTTTCAACGATTTCCACCTTTCACTATATATTTCACAAGTTAAGGAAATGTTTATTTCCGTGTTAAAATCTGTTGGCAAACTTATAAAGAACGAATATGTTTCGTTAAAGATGCTTTTTAAGGGAAATATATTTGTCTATCCCGTCATAAGATTGCCGACAGATTTAAACCTGAAAATAAACATTTCCTAAATAAAGAAAATAAACATTTCCCAAATAAAAAATAAACACATACTGTTGTGATATAGGCCAATTGTCCAGCGGAATTGTTCAACCCAGCCAAAACTTATGTACATTTCGACCATAGTTTTCCGTATCAGAAGAATTTTTCACTTATCACTAACTTTTTTTACGTTTTTTTGTCACAGACGCTCCTTTCGCGAACCTCTCAGACACACAGAGGTTGATCGTGAGTTGCATGTCGGTGTTGGTCGTCATCACTCTTCTGCTCTTCCTCTCACGCAACATCCTCCACAGAGGCAGAAGAGCGATCTACCACAATCACGGTTTTCTTCCCAGAGGACATCGTCCACCAGGTGGCAGAATAAGCCACTCCTCTGCAGGTACGGATTAAATGACTGTGAAGGTCGGGATTGGGCATTTTCGCAAAGTCTAGGTTACTATTATTGTATTGTTGTAAACGGGCCTGTAATTGGGGCCCGAACTCGAAAGTACTAGCTCGTAACCCGGCCCGAATCCGAATCGTGTTCGAGAAGCCCGTTTAGGCCCGAAAGTTTGATTTGACAGGTTTATACATTGAAGTTTCAGGAAAGACTAAGACAACAAACACAACAGACAATAATATACAATTGGTCTTAAACAAGGCATTTTAGGACTGTTTGACATTAGGTCAGGTCTAGCAACTGGCTACTTAGCTAGTTAAAATTTATTTGAAACAATACTGACACAAAGTGTAAAGTCAGACCCGAATCAATCCCGTTTTTTGAAGAAACCTAAGCCTGAACCCGGTCCGAAAAGTCCGGCTGTACTTACTCTGATTGGCGCAGTGTTGTATGCTTGCACGAAAGCCTGAAAGTGCAATCTTGAAACTTGACCAAGTCAGTTTTTTTAAACAAAGCCTTACTAAGGCAAGTGGGTGCATTTCTGGCACAAATAGTCCCAAGTGTGAAGCCAAGCCCGAATCAAGCCCGTTTTATTTTTGCTCCAGCCCTATTCCCTAAAGCCCTATCGACTTACAACTCCGAATGGCGGCCTTTCTAATGAATTGAAACCCCATCTATGACAAAATTGCTCACAGCCTATGTTCAAAAGCAGTGTTAGGTTTGAAACGTCTCAATCCGCTTTTTATTTCAAACATTTGCCTTTCCATTAAACTCTAGCTGTAAATCTTCAGTTTGTACATGCAATCACAAAACAACACACCAGGTCGTATTTACTCTCACTAAAAATATGTAGCTTAAAAAGCAGACATTTTAACATAACACGTACCTGCATCTCATGAAACACTTTCAAGAAAAAAAAAAACACTTCCATAAAGATGAAGGGTTTATATGCCGTGTTCTACAGCTTGATTGACAACCTGCACTGATGATGATTGTTGAAACGTGTACTTTATGTGTTCTATATACACAAGTTTTGTGACAGTTATGTTTATGATTAAATGAATGACTTGATGTTTAAATCGTTTGAATCAATAAGCATAAGGTTCGTTGTAATCTTCATCCACCAAGCAATGAGCTGAGAGATTCTAGATAAAACTAAAACACTTGCTTCTTTTTACAAGGTCGTTACTGGAGAGATAGCGATTCAGTTTCATTCTACGATCCGGACGCGCCTCCGACACGCCCCCCTTTCTCCGATCTGCCTCCGTCATACAACCAGCTGAAACCACTCGGTTATGACGTAACAACGAACAGTGAGGAAGCTCTTGGCCCTCCGCCCTCCTATATATCGGAGACAGAAAGCAGATGTAGCGTCCAACCAGAAGGTATAAGACAGAGAGAATGTGAAGTAAAACTCAAAAGAACTGATAGTGTTTAAATAGACCTATATCAGACCCTCTAGCTAGCAGCTTGGTCGTCGACGATCACTGTTTCATATTTTTTAGTTTTATCTTGTGGTTTTATAGGAACAAAAGACGGCAGTTAGGTGATATATTTTATATTCAATGTAAATTCATTAACTGGTTTAGTTACTCGGGAAATAATGCTTACTCGATTGAAATACGGTATAACGTGAATATTACTGATAATGGGTTGTCTTACTAGCTTTGTGCGGTGAACTGTGACATTGTTAAAAACATTGTCAGCAATCGAGTAGAAAGCATTCATTTTTTAATTCATACAAATCTCAAACATTTTTTTCGCGTGCATGATTTAGTTAACAAATGTTAGTTTTAGAAGCACAAACAACTATAACAACGATGTTCGTGTTGTTATTTACCGTGTTAAGAAATGGAAACACAATCCTCACGCTTAAAACGGTTTAAAACGTTTCACCCAATATTGATATTTACACCGCTGTACATTACTGCACAATGCGTAATGGGAAACCACATCAGACATAATACACGGTTGCCAATGCAGTACTGTGCGGTTAAAAATGTTTGCAAGGTAATTAGCCACTGAAATCAACCAAAAACGAACTTCAGTAATACTTTTACAGAGCCGACTGCCGCCAGAAACCGAGAAACACCAATCGCTGTAGCGATTCCAGTTGTTCCCACGGACCCGGAAGTGCCCCCGGAAGTTCAGCAGCCCGACAGTGCCCCCATCAGTCCTCTAAGCACGACGTCAGAAAGCCCTTTGTTGACCAACGATGACGTCACGAAGCCTTAGATGCACACCGCTTCGCGAGAAAGCGTTGTTAAAAACTTTTTGTTCCCTTTCTAGTTTCTATTTTTGTTTTGTTTCGACCATTCGCTTTGGCTCCGTGTAGGAGCTTTCCGTAAAACTGTCAGTTTTTTTTTATTGAGGCTTGAACATCTGTATGTGTTGGTCTACACCAGGGATCGGCAACCCCAAGGTTGGCACGCTAGATGATTTTTCATGGCACGCCCACCGATTTGCGCGTTTATATTGAATAACAATTTAACCTGTTACACTGCTTGTTTATAGTTTTTATCATGCTATGGTCTTAAAAACAGCTTGACATGCACAAAACACTCTGCTTTCTCTTTATTATTGATATCTGCTGGCACGAACCACTACTATTGAGAAAAACGTTGGCACGTGAGGTCATTAACACATGAAAATAACATGTTAATTGGCACGCGTCGCCTAAAAGGTTGCCGACCCCTGGTCTACACAATAGCGACCTAAACTGAATAAGTTAGGCAAAGAAACTGCCCGAAACCTGTATCTAGTGAATACATCAATAGATAGCAGCCATTGTTGCACCGTGGTTTAGTATTAACTAGAAAACTTTCACCATTTTCCTCTACAGCCAATACAATACAGGTTTGGTGCTGGATTATTCAAAATTGCCAATTATATGATGAAACGAATGCTCATAATTTACCGCTTTCAGCTTTCGAGCCATTTACGCCGCAATTTAGATTTTCAGTCTCAATAAAAAATTGTGATTTCATGGCCATTTTCGAAGTTCAAATCTTCGATTGAATCTCATATCTCATTGTGCTTAGTGTGTTTTTATCTTTGGGTCGCTTGTTGAAAAATAACGACGTGTTCTGAAACTTTAATTTGACTAAAACATTCTTGGTCTGCATTTTTGTTTGTGGGAGCCTATAAAACTTGTTGTTTATGGATAACACCCTTTTTCAAAATTCTGGGCAGTGAATTTTTTCGTGTGGGTTTATCTTCAGGGGTGTTAAAAAAACCCTGTTCCCCTTGGGCACGCTTTATGACAATCCGAGCCTTCGCAACACTATTTGTTGTGGCATCCTATTGTTGCTCACAACTCCATTGTAACCAGAGGTGGGATCTATAGAACCGTCTCACGAAAAATGAGATCGGTGAACCGTCTAGCATTACTGGTTACTGTCAATGGACTTTTTATAACAGAACCGGCTGAAAAATATGACTTTTATTATAACAGAACCGGCTGACAAAATATTTAAATCCCACCACTGATTGTTACTTTTTTAAAAACAACAACTTCTTTGTGCAAACCAAGATTTCACCTCACCGTTATTTTCTTTGTTACACTTTGAGCAAACGTTTTGAACCAAAACTGTTACACGATTAAGTAGAAGGAAAAATTATACTTGTATGTTTGGCACCTTTATGCGTTGGTGGGTTTTGATTGGCTATCGTCGTCACGTGGCTGTTCTTCTAGTTTTGACTTTAGATTTTTACATTCCTATATGCGTGTTATTTTCATGCAACGCTTTTATGTTAAAGATGTACAATTATCAAGTTTTTGAGGCATGTTATACATTTTGCTGTTTTTTCTTCTAAACAAAAAAATGCACAAACGAACAACCCAGTGCAAAACTGACAAACTATGCTGCGAAAATAAAATTTCGGGGCAAATCAAATGGTTCTTCTTTCGTATATTGTTGTCTCAAAATGAAAATATGTTTAACGGCTTGTACTGCTGGTTACACATTCTTGTATTTTAACCAATATTATTCAACTTGTCTTCATTTAAATCTCAACAGGTATATGACACGTTGTTTTGTTGTTTTATTTCAACTATGACCTTTCTTTCTTGTTTTTTTTTGCTTTTCGCATTTATATCGCATCGCTAGCCACTAACAGAAGTTGAAAGTAATACTGGAAAATAGAGATAACGGGATTTTAAAGCACATTGTCAGATCTCGTACAGAGAAATGATTTCGTTCACTTTTTCAGATTTTTGCTGACACCAACTCTTGTTGGTGTTTAACATTCGCGAATAAATCAACTTGCTTCAAGAAGTCACTGTCTATATTGGAGGTCATGTTCAATGTTATATTAACTTGTGAACATAATACACTTACTTAAAACTAATTTCATAAAAAACATAACTTCTAAAGTTGACAAACTGAACTGTTGATGATAACTGCGATTGTTGAAACCGTCTGCACTAAGATGTTTCCATATTAACAAGTTCTCTGGTAGTTGTGTTTTAATAAATGTTAACTTTTGTTTTTTGGATATTTTCGTTAACTCAGCGGTTCTTAACCTTTTTTAGCCCACCCCCCCCTAAGGTGTTTGTCGGGCACTTTACGCCCCCCTTCCCCCTAAAACAGGCAAAAAACGACAGTGCACATGCAGCAATGGAACTAGCAGAAGTTTCCGTTGCCTATGTTGTAAACCAGGGATCACCTAATTACGGCCCGGGGGCGTTAAAGATTGTGAAAACATTCGTAATACATTTTACCTGGTCTAACAGGATTACAAGGCATAAGTATCATCCAAAAGCAGTTTGTTACGTCACAGACAAAAGCAAAGAATAGAAATTGTGTGCGAACAATTGCCTCTTTAGTTCTTTATGGTATAAATAAACGTGCATTAGTTGGTATGAGACACTTTTATATTTTTCACAATTTTACAATTAAATAGTGGCACAATCTGAATACAATCGCCTCGTGAGTGCCAGTTTGGGAAAGGCTGCTTCAGGGCTTGTAACCCATGCGGTTCTCGAGCGTGATTGTTAAAATTATCCGGCCCGCAGTTAAAAAAATTGGTTACCCCTGTTCTAAACTGACAAAGAGATTTGATCTATTTAACTGCTAAAAACACTGACAGGCCAAATATGAAACCAGCTTGAAATTGTCTTGGTTACCTTAGAAACGTGGAAGAAAATGTGCGTCAAACGCGAACTGAACATCGAAAATTTCACAACATACGAACAAAACACACAACCTAATTGGATGAAGTCATTTTGCAGATCATCAAATTCCGCTTAATAGAAATGTCGCTATGTTTTTCAGGCAGAAAACTTGTGCAACTTTGTGTGTCAAAGTCACAGTTGACTACACAAAGCTAGTTAGATAATGACTTACTTTTATGTGAGAATTGTAGCAAACGGAAGTGGTTCTTAACCAGTGGGTAATAACCTTTCAACATTTTTATGTGGTAATTACATTTATTATTTGTAAATTTGGTGACATCATACTTTTGTGACGTAATGGACAATCGTTTTTTTAATGGGCAAAAAAATTCGTCTAGTGGTTCTCGGGTCTGGTTCAGAACCACTGCCGTTACAGAACAGACAGATTTTTGCGGCATGAAAAGGAAAAAAATCCTCAGTACACATAAAGCAGGGAGCAGATTAGTGTCAGAACTACTGGTATCGCAGAAGCCACTACGATGACATTACAACCACTACAGACTTTGAACGAACACACAGACGAACATTTGGTGCAAAAACGGTAAGATATCGCCACTTGGGGGCGCACATAAGCAAATTTGCATAAACAGCTAAAAGTAGGGTTTAAAATTTATCTCATTTGGAAACAAGTATTTTCGTACTTCTGTTGACGCATTGGAAGTGAATTTAAATAGTAAATGGCATGACGCTTGCTCCAATGTGACGTCATAATGTGAATATTATTTTCAAATTTAGGTCAATCGGGTTGTTTGGTTTAAAACGTACCTACGTTTTGCATGCGTCTTAACACAGAAATTGGCGTAATTTATAAATAAATGTTTTCAAATTACAACAGGTTGTTTTAAAGCAGTAACAAAACAGAGCAGACAAACTCGAACAGAAAAAAAGTCCCCAAAACGGGTTTAAATATTAGGTCAAACAATCATCCTACAGAATAGGGATTTTTTGGGTGAACGACTTTGAGATTAACAAAATAGGCTGGTTTAAACTACGCCACCTGGAAAAAGGTGACATCTTCAGTAACCTATAGTGAAGCACACATCTATATATGGGGATTATTTAAACTTCAGTAATGTTCATCTTAGGAATTTGAGCATTTGGACGCATTGCACACAAGTGGTCTGTTTAAATGCACGCTTTTAGTGGGTTCTTTGAAAACCAGTATGCAATAAAACGAACCACACGATTTGACCGGAATATTCCTAAAACGTAAGTGTTTGTTTTATTATTACATATGCCAGAAATTCAAATTGTTGGGCGGTGAGAATAAATCAAGTTTTTTTTTAAGTCTAAAGAATTCAACTTATTCATTTATTGTTTTTCATTAGGATGTTTACCTCATGCGGCCCTCAATCGTTGTGAAAATTACCCGAATCGTTGTGACACAGAGTTTGGTGCCCTTGTAACCATGACAACAACCAACACCTAATTTCAATTGGCCTCAGCAAATTACATACAGATAAAAACGATTGAAATTGCTCCCCGAATGTTTCAGATGAATTAAAAAAAATGCCCTGCTCCGTCGTTGGGGCGCAAAAAACAATGGGATGTCCTAAATGTCAGTATAAAAACCGAACCGACAGTGGTCAAAGTCGGCACAGGCAAAGTAAAGTCGGAATGAAAAGGCCGAATGCAATCATGATTGGCATCACAAGGCTGCTACTGTCTTCTGCGTACGGATTTGCTGCTGCAGGACCAGACTTGATTTTGGATTTCTTGTTTCCATTCTTAGATGTGGACTTTTTGGAAGAAGATGCAGGCTCTACTGGGTCCTCCGTCTCCTCATCGTATTCTTCTTCACTGTCGTCTTCATCATCAACTGGCTTCTTCAGTTGTGGGAGCTTAGGGACGTCTGGATTGGATTAACAAGTAAAAAATGTTGAAGATTAAGGTACAGATGAATCTCTAACTGCATATTCCGTTTGGTAGAGCTACTAACACAGGAACTCAGACCAGAGGTTTGAAAATTTCCTGTAAGTGGCGCAACGGAGCATAGGCGTTTGTAAATTGCAATAATTGCTTGCTGACTCAGCAATTTGGTGAAATAGCAATTAGTGCCATTGCAAACGCGTATGATCCGTTGCGACTGATTAGTTTATTCACTTGAGTTGCTCAATCATGATAGAAAGCTACTTGCATATCACCTAAATTATCCGGCGTACCACAAGTACGGAGAACCACTGCTATAGCAGCTTATGTGTAGGCTTGAGGACAAAACATATCTTTGCTGTGCACTACTTATAAAGGGTTAAACTCCATCAAAAACAAACCCTAGTGTTAAGAACTTACCATCCGGCGTTCCCTTCATAAGATAGAACGCACAAATCTTTGGGTTGTCAGCTTGGCCCTGTGCAAAGATAACAAACACGTTTCAGCCGGCAGCAGAAAAACCACAGTGTATTACGACTTGACGTTAGTCACATATGCCTTTTATGAGGTGTATACGTAACAAATGCTCTAGTTCGCTAACAGAATAAACAATGGCTTCAATTGTTGCCTCACAAAAACTGGATGTGTCAAACCAAAGTACACAATCAGTTTTGTGTCGAAACAGTGTATATTGATAGTTAAGTCTGACCGTGACTCCTACGAATCGTAGAAACCATCACGATTTTGACTTGTAAAGGCAATTGTTCCAGTTTAATACGGAATTTTGACAAAATTGGCAAAAAATAGCCCCAAAATCTTTAAATTTTGTGGACAAAATCAAAAATTCCAACTTTGACTATGTTCTTAACCTTTCACTCTACAACCTTGCATAAAACAACACCAAAAAACATTTTACCTTGACCAATTCGAGTTTTAGGACACCTTCAAACGTGGAGAATTCGCCCATAACGCTTAATTTTCCCTTGCGTATTGTGAGCGGTATAATTTCGTCGTGTGCTGTGCTGTGACCGACTTTCTTGAAGATATCCAGGTCTTGCGCCACCAAGTGTTGATCGTTAAGTCGAACATTGAAGACCTACCGACAAAAATATGGAGAATTAGTCAAGAAGTCAACAAAATTTGCGAAAATATGTCTATTTTCACTAGTGATGCACCGAACTTTCGGTTGGCCGCAACATTTGGGCCGAATACGCTGTTTTTCCATGTTTTGATTTTGGCCCAAAGTTTTCAATTAAAAAAAAACGAAACATTTTCCTTAATTTTTATTTTCGCCAACACGAAACATCATAAATTAACTATTTGTTGTATCTATAAAATACGAGCCACGTTGTCTCCAAAATATTACAAGTTTAGTAAAGCTTCCGCATTGTGAAAGTGATTTTGGAGTGTCATAATTGAGTTTATTTGCATTAACAACACAAGGTTCAGTTGAAAACATCAGTAAGAGCGGGGATTTTGGGTTCGGCCTAATGACCGAATATTCGGTTTCGGCCCGAACCATCTTAGGCGGGTTCGGTGCATCACTGATTTCACAGGAGTAACAAACTTTAACAAACTTCAACAAACTTTAACACACCTAATCACTTTTAAATGAATATATGTTAATTTTTTTGCATTCTTTGGAAAAATCTTTTCCATTAGTGTAGTTATTCATTATGAAAGTTCTCAATTAGCTGAAATAACACAACCACGTTGGTAGTAAAATGGGACTCATTTGATAATTGAAGGTTGTTCTGTTTGACAACATGTAAGGACGATTAAAGCGATTGAAATGATGCCAAGTCGACAAAGCAATGGGAAATAATAAAGAAAGGGCAGAGACATGAATTGCTTGCAGAACAGACAAACGACACCAAACTTGAAAGGACAAGCTGAATTACCGCAGTAACTGATACGGCTTGACATTTAAAATTGTTTTAAGTGACCATACTACGTATATATGTCGTCGCGAAATTTTGCTGTATGTTAAATACATCTACTAGCGACTGCGTATTGACAACAATTATTTCGCTACATATTTGGCTTCTAAAACTGGCTTTTCAAAAGCTTTTTTGGTCTGGAATGATATGTATTTTATTTTGCAGGCCACAAAAATGTCTCGCCCAGCTGTTTGACTTTTTATGACTTGACGGTAGCCGTTGGTAAAATAGGAGCCTGTGATTCGACCAGCCACGTTAAAAGGTTGTGTGTTTTCAAATTGGAGGAATGCGAAACATACGCTAAAACGATGGTGATAAATAGTGCTTGAAAGAAGGCTCGGTAAGTCAACGTGGTCATCACACTGCCTATATTTAAGATGGATATAAATTTATATCTAGGATCAGGCCTGAAGCATTCATGCAGCCCAGGGATCACGACACATTGATATATAAATCATAGTACGTCAGGCCCAAGGGGTCATACGGAATTGAGCCAGTCTGTCAAGTGTTTTCGCATATAACCAGGCATGAGCTAGAAAAATCTGACCTGTGGTGGGATTCGAACCCACCATAGGAGGTCAGGAGCCTTTCCGGGACTCGCGCTTTACCAAATTGAGCTACACAGACTCAGTGGTGAGCCCGTCGAAAGTCAAATCACAAGCACCGTTGCCTGCCTTGTATGATGCACATGTCAGCTTCGTTGTAGAACGTCGCCAGTTTAGATGAATATTAATTCACAACAGGGATCAGTCCTGCAGCGTTCATGCAGACCAGCAAATAGGGCATACTGATATACAAATCAAAGTAGGTCTGGCGTAACAAAGGCACTATACCGAATCAAGCTTGTCGGTTAAGCACACGAAACAATAGATAACAGATACAACAGTAAAGTTCATCATTTAAAGCAAATTTTACCTTCAGGTTTGGTCCATAGAAATACACCTCAGCAAATTTGAGAACCAGTACATAATCGCCTTCATCTTTGACGGGAATGTCGTACGAAAACGAGGCGTCGTGCCATCTTTCTGTCTGGTATAATATATTGTCGTTAGGTGCCGCTCTTATCACCGCTTGCCGACGACCGTAGTCGCTTTTGACCCCGATCGACAGAGGGTCGGTCCTGCGAAAAAAGAGAGATATTTTATAGTTGATTACTTTATGAATTATCATGGACGATTTAGTATGTACGCCAGGCCTATTAAAGAAGTTATACCGAATCAGCCGGTCACCAAGCATTTTCTCTTTATGATTTATATTAGATTTAAGTATAAACTTGACAATGTCACTAATGATGGCAAAAGTATTTAATAAGACGCTTTATAAAACATGTAACCTATCTGACAATTCACACACACACACACACTAAAAACATTTATATATACCGAATTAAAATGGAATTTTCAGCATACTTTAATTAAAACATTTAGAACCTTTTCAAGCTGAACAAAATAAATGGTGGTCTGTGATGATTGTTATCAGAGAGACTATTGTATTTAAAATACCAGCCCAGGTCCTTTATTAGGCAACTGCATCCTTGTGTCAATAGTTTAATCCGGCTTAAGGCGCCTGTGTCTAGGCTTATTTCCAATTCCTACATATAATATAGGACAACAAGGGCTTTGTTTTAACATCCTGAAGAGTGATGAGATATCTACAGTGGTTTTCGGAAACAAAACAGTGTTTTTTGTTTTGGTCATTTTACTTCTGAAAAGCATCTATTTTAGTTCATGCCGTTAATATAAATTATTCCACCATTCCACCATAAACCATGCGAAATTGGCTGTGTATACTCAAAGTTAATTCTTAAACACAATAATCGCAAACTTGTAATGCCCTTGCTTTACAGCACAGCCATTTCTGTCTTTAGCTTTAATAGCCTACAGTGACAACAGATATGAACTGGTTTGATGGTTGTTGGCAGGACAAGCATACAAAATTGAAGACTCCGCATTTTTGCCTGACAGAAAGCGTGTTTTACGCCGTCAGTCGTCACCACATGTATCTTGATTGACATGTCTTTAAGTTAAACTAAGGGCAATTAAGGAATCTAGCTTTTGCTGGGAAGTGCTTAAAGATCTCCTACTGGGCACTGTTACATTTTATGTAACCTATATAGATCATGGTAATTATACAACAGATAAGGTTTCCAGATGTATATATAACAGATTTCGAGAAAATCACCATTGTTTGCACTAAAATCAGGGTTTGGCAAAAGACAGTCTATTATAGATAAATAGATTTTTTTAGGGGGATTTAGACATCTTTTAGGTGATATTGATTATTTTTAATTCAAAGTTGCAAGTATTGTTGCTAGGAAACAACTGACTGGTCCCACTAAACTGGTTTCTAGCCACCCCAAAGGAGTAAAGACCATTATCATTGCTTTTGCATTAACAATTTGCATTTGACAAAACAGCTGTATGTGTATTAAGATATAAAATGATTTGATGATATATATAGTTTAACACTTTCAATTACATTTGTGATCAACCTTTTTAGGAAATAATATTCATGCTTTTAGCAACTAACATTTATTATCTCAGAATGTGAGCAGTTGGTCAAGGTGTCAAATTACAATTTAAAGTAAATAATTCAACAAAACAGGGACTAAACCATCAATAACATCTGGTCAATATTGCTTTTACATAGAGCAACATCTGTTCATGTTTGAAACTGCTTTCTAAAGAATATCATAAAATTTTCACTACACTTAACTTGCAATGTGGCCATGACAGTTCTCACCTTAAAGTTAGTGTTTGGAATTTTGACATGACAAAAACACAAATTATTACAAAAAAACAACAACAACAAAGAAACAGTTTCTGGGCTGTTATTACATATAAACTCATTAATAATTCAATACAGTAATATATATATATATACTGTTGGATAGAATATGCTTGGCAAACAAAAGGCACTGAATTAAAATATTGTCAGTAGCATAATCAACAAAATAACAACCTAAATCAATATGATATAGGTAGGGTTGCCATACCGTCCTTATTTCTAAGATTTGTCCTTATTTTGAATGGCTATGTCTTAGAAAAGTTCATTGTCCTTATTTCTAAGAAATGTCCTTATTTTTGACTTGAGTCGTTCTTTTGTCTTCTTTTTAACACCATTACTGGTCAAATCTATGCTGCAAGTAACAGTTCGCCTAGACCTGAGCTGTTGTGAGTTGCACGAAGTATATTTTCTACGAACAAGGAGTAGCTAAAAAAGATTGTTTCTGGCAAAAATATTGCATATGATATGTCGTGGCTCTTGTAAATGCAAAGATTTGTTCAAAAACGTTGGTTTAGTTTTGAACAAAAATTTCATTTTTTGGTGTCCTTATTTTTGGTTTCAAGTCGATGGCAACCCTGGATATAGGTATGGTACAATGTGATGTTAGCATACATTACACTAAGCTTATAATGTTACCAGCTTTCAATATAATTGGAAATCACACACTTATACCAACATATATACAGTTTTTTTCTTAGTGGAAAAAATCATTTATGTACCAAATAAAAACAGTTCATATATATTTTAGACCCAAACAAATGTAAAATATTTTAATGTTTGGGTGATTTTACATAAATAAACAACACAGAAAAAAAAGCATTAACTTACAGATAATGAATTCCAAATGAATCAGTATGCTCATCACCCCCAGCATTAACTGCATAAACAACCTTTCCCGCATCAGCTAAGGTGCTGTGCAGATGCTGGAATAAACAGATGATGAACAAATGGAATAAATAATGACGCATGATGTGATTCTATTTAGAACAGTTTTCAGACTCCTTTCTGTGAACAACCTGGAAAGGTTTCAATACATTAAAAAGTAGGGTACAGAAGTGTGGTATTAAATGTTAAACACAAAACATGGGAAGAATAGGGTTCTCACTGCTTAACCACCCCCAAAAGACATCTAATGATTCAGGTAAACCATGCCCAGCGAACAAACCATGCATTGAATATCATTTGCTTTATAGCAGGTAGAACAGCAAAATTGCACACTTAAATGATCAGCTAACAAAACTTTATGCTTCACATTTTTACAAACCAGACAGATTTTAAACATAATTTAATTAGAAAAGTTTACGGATTGCACTTTTATGAAAATGTTGCATACTTTAAGGTTGTTAAATTTATATACCATGATGTTTTGCAATTTCAAACAAATTGTAGAAGATCATTATATTTGTTACAAAATGGTTTACAATTACATGATAAACTATGTTCTTCAATCAAGCTTGTTGGTCGTTGCTAGTAGTTTTAAAACGAACACAATGCAACACAGTTAAGTACAGCAATATAAGTAGGCATTTTTGTAACACAATGCTACCTATTGTAAGAGCAAAATGTTAGTCATTTATTTGCACAGACACGGTCATTTTTTTTGCAAGACTTAATAAAGTTTTCAATAATATGTAGCTCATAGTTTTATGCAACACTACAACACATTTATATGAAACCTACCACTATGCATTTTTACAGACATACACCTGTAGCAAAACTGGCTCAACGGCAAAAATATAACTTCAAAAGTTTTAATTGCAGTTTGCAGAAAATGCATGTAAAGAATTGAGAATAAAAACATAAGCAAATTAAAAAAAAATTTGTGCGCCAATGATACTTGTATAACTAAGTGTTTAAAATATTTCATGAAACCTTTGCTATCACTTTAAAAACTAAATCAATAAGGTACCGGGCCTACCGGCGTCTCCACTAATTCACAACACATTGACACGTAAACGTAACACATTTTATTCAAATGTAGTGTGCGTGTCAAGCTATCCGGACCAACACAGCCTTTCTCTCACAACAAAAAATTACAACTTTCTTTAAAAAAAATCACATCAGTTTTAACATCACACTCCTAACAGTAACTATAATAGCTTTTTTGAAATAAAAATGTTGTTTGTAAATAAGTTTTAGATAAAAAAAAATACCTGTAGAAAGTGTTATTTTCTGCTACATTTTTATTGCACCGTAGAAGAAATATGACTTTACCTACAGATGCAAAACCAACTCACCAAAAAATATAATTTCCATTATTTATGTTTGTACTTTATAAATACAGTGTAACATTCTTCAATCTAGTATATGCGCGAGTTTGTTTGAAATGCCCAGGGACTGAATGAAATTTATATCGGCAAGAAAATTAAAATATATATTGTCATGATATAGCTTAAACCTTGGCATGACAACGATTGCAACTAAAATTGCGTCGTTTATCATCTAAAAATATTTTTGCGTCTATCAACCAATTGTTGTGACATATCATTTAATCGGCAAACTGAACAAGGAGATTAAATTTCGCCTTGTTCCATTGTTGTTTGGAGCGACTGAATGGGATTGTTTACAAAGGACACTCGCGTTCATATACCCGTTTTAGACATTGCGATTCGGTGCTGGCTTGTTTAAGTGGTTACTTAGCATTCACATCTGTTGTGTTTCAGTCTGATGCGGGTTCGAAACCCGTGCTGTCAACTGCTGCCCTGCCCACTGACGCTGTCCAGTGCTTTTACTGTTTAATTAGTAGGGGTTGGCTTAATTTGTAAGGATGTGTTGTCCAAAGTAATCTAATTTTTAATTGAAACAATAGAATTCTTGCTCAAAATTTAACCTGTGTGGATTTTATTTGTCTCTTTCGTTTGTCCGGCAAAACGTATAACAATCGTCCTGTAACGCAACAGTTAGTGTTCGATTGCGTGACAATAAGTGTTCCATTGTGTGACGTCAATTGCCTGCTTACTGTGTATGTTGCAATTATTTTGTAACTTGCCTCGTGCCTCGTGGTGTGTGTTTGTGTACAGCTGACACGTTTAATTTGTATTGAAGCGTAATCTAAACACTGATAATTTTATTTAGCTGCTGCAAAGTAAAAATAAATTGCTAATTGTGATTGAGCTTCATTCGTGAATCATTTTGCTGGTAAGTTTAGCTTTGTCCTATAATGTGTAGTTCTAAACCTGTAAATGTTTAAATGTTGTGCATGATTTGTTCGGATTTTAAGGCATCATTTAATGCAAAAACCCTTGTGGCCAAACAGTCGGTATGTTTACTTTGTTTCGTGTTGTAGAGCGATTGATTCTTTATGTGCTTTCGTTTTTCTTCTTTAGAAAAAACGGATTTGACCATACTATAAAAACGAATTTCCGTTTATTTATCGTGTCAGCGTTTTTTTATTGAGCCACTTTGTGTGACGCTTGCGTGAAGGGAGGACACATGAGAGAAAGCGTCACATTCATGATGTCATGTTCATTGTTTGACTATTTTAATCTTTAATGCATAGATTGTTTTTAGTAGTTTAAAGTATTTTACATCTAAGAAAGTCAATATTTCAAAATAATAATGTTTACATATTCGAACAAGTAGGATTTTTTAGTTAATTATGTGTTTTCACCAACCGTTGTGTACTGTTTTTCCCAAATAAACGTAACAGTTGACCTGTGAAGTCACAAGTGGTAAAACAATCGATGTTCTACTGAATGACTTCTAGTTGGTGTTGAATTCCTCACTTTAAGTTTTACATAGTAAGAGATTTAGCTTACCCACGTAGCCTACTATAGTCGTTGTCACTGCGCTTAATAGACCCGATTATATTGCTGTCCATCATCGCAAGGAAATATCAAATTGCTGATCGCTGACAGAATTTCAGCAACGGAAATGTCAGTTTACGTTGACGTGAAACTGCCTGCGTTTGAATGGATTTCCACATCTGCAGCTATAAACGTTGTCCATTGCTGTGGTTCAGTGTTGGGTTTGTCGCGAAGTTGGTGTCATTTCTTAATATCAAGTTGCGGGTTGTCAAAATGCTTATTTTTGCATGTATTTTGTCATGTTTACACATTTGTAGGCAGTTAACTCACAGAAAAAAATAATCCAATCTAGTTTATTTGGTATTCACTTAGTTTAAGCTATTTCAGGAGTTTGTCCAGGCTCGCTGCTGTAGTTGCATTAACAGCTGAGTTAGCTTTGTCAGCTTCTGCTAATTGCAAACCTTAACTCACTAGCGTGGTTTATTATGAGCAAATCAAATGACTTCGTGCCCGTCGGTGAAGCTTAACTGCTGGTTGAGGTTATTTGGTGTCTATAGGGGACTGCGCGTTTTTTTTAAATCTCCGCCTGAAAACTGTTTCGTGCATAACATCCTATTGCGAGCCACAGTTTTGCGGTACAATTGATGAAAGCTATCAACTTTTGGCAATTAGAAGCATTACTAATAGAATAGTAATCAGCATTAAAGCAACGCTATATTTAGTACCCTAATTTGCCGATAAATTTACTCAACGAAAATTTCTTTACTCTGCCATGAGTTCAGTTTGTCGCCTTTGCTTAACATGTTTAAAATCGGTTCTGGAATTTGTGTTTTAAAGTCGTGTCCTTGAAAAAGACATTGTTTAAACAGCACAAACTAACATTTTGCTAGAACATCAATTTTCTGTAAATTTTTCATAGAAATCGTAGACAAAATGATATTATTATTTCTATTGATTGCTGTTGGTTTCGCACATGAACAATGTCCGGGAGAAGATATAAGTCTCGCTCCTCGACCTTTCGAAGGTAAAATTCGTTTTTTTGTCTTTCGCATTTTTTACTAGGCTAGTTTGAAAATATATTTTTTTTTCGTTTTTAATTAACCCACAAATTAGCCAATATTATTTTTACTTATTGCAGGATACAGGAATCTCACAGTGTGCGAACCCCCGTACAAAGTCCCCAACTGCACCTGCCCTTCTTCGATGTTTGAATGTGCTTGTCACAAGTTTAGTCGGTGTGGGGACAAACCAGGATGTATTGAGATGTCGAAGGTAAATGACTGGTGGAATAACGACTGTGGAGATTGGAGCGATGAAATGCTACCCATGGATGTTTGTCCTAATGGAACTTTTCAGTGTGATTGCTTTGACACATTTTGTAAAGGTTTTATTGGCTGTGTTAAGGCAGACTGGAAGTGTAACGGGCAAATTGAGTGCTTGGATGGTAGTGATGAAGTTAATTGCACGTGTGAGGCCAATGAGTTTGAATGTCCTTGTTATAAGACCAAAACTTGCGATATTTTTACCGGCGGTTGCATCAATAAAAACGAGGTATGTGATTTCATTAATGACTGTGGAGATTGGAGCGATGAAATTGGTTGCACTTGCCCTGTTGATGCAGTAGAATGTCCTTGTTACAAAACACAACACTGTCCACATTTAATTGGTTGCGTTAACAAAGCATTACAGTGCAACGGATATAACATCTGTGGAGACTGGAGTAATGAAGTTAATTGCACTTGTCCATTTGATGAGTTTAAATGCGCATGTGCTGACACAGAAGAATGCCTCAATGCAGAACGAAATTGTGTTAATCGAAAGCTGGTGTGTGATGGAAAACTTGATTGCTTTGACGGCAGTGACGAGGCACATCACACATGTAACTGTTCTGGAGTTTACGCAAGATGTCCATGTGATCCTGGTAACAAACGTTGTCCAATTGATGGTCGATGTATACCATTGAACTGGTTGGGTAATGGAATTGAAGATTGCTATGATGGAAGTGACGAGCTTTGTTCTGTCAATAGCATCGCATGTCAATCTTGCACAATGCTTGCTACAACTTGTAAGAGTGAACAACTTGCCAGGTATCTTGTGCACTCTAATTTACCAGCATCATGCAACACAGTGATCCAAACATCATGTGCTTTGGATCCAAATAACTGTGAAATTGAGAAAGTCATCTGTTTAACTGCAACGTGTGAGAATCCGCCAAAATTTTGCCAGGAAGTTTTTATTTGTGAAGATAGAGGATTGGTGCCTTCAACAGATTTTTGTAATGTAAGAGATGCATGGGATTGCAAAGACCGTAGTGACGAAATTAGGGAAGGTTTTGGGTTTAAATGCTCTGGATCATCGAGACAAGGTGTTTGTGTTTTGCCGCAAGCCAACATATATGATTCCACGGCTCAATGTTATGACGGCTCTGATCTTTGCTTTCTCAATGCCAGGTTCAGGTGTTTTCAATGTTTGGATAGAAAACTGATCATATCACCCAAGCAAGTTTGTGACGGCATAATCGATTGTTTTGACATGTCAGATGAATGTTTGTGTCCAAATCAGAGTTTGTGTCATCAAATACGGGGTAATTGTCCTCCAAATCAAATGCACTGCCACAGTGAAACAGACTGTGTCGACCAAAAGACTATTTTGTGCAACTCAACGATACAGTGCCGCGATCAAATAAATACCAAGGCTTGTTTAGATAACACAAACGATGACAGAATTGGAATTACAATCGGTGGAAAAGATGTGACTAATCGTCTTGCACGCTTTGCATCCAAACTTGAATTTAAAGTAGAATTTTTTTTGTTTTTGATATGTGGACAATCTTTTGAAAATTACAGTGATATTGCGAAAGACTCAAAATGTTCGAGCATTTTTCAATGTTTGGCCAGCCCCGGGAATAAAATAAAAGCTCGTAACGTCTGTAACGGAAAACCTGATTGTGACGATAGTTCTGATGAATTTGCGGAACTTTGCAACAATTCAAGCTATTATTGCAAAAATAAAGACAGAATCTCCATCAACAATAACAATCTTTGTGACGGAATATTTGACTGCGAAGATAAATCTGACGAAAGCAAATGTCGATGTGGAAACAAAAGATTTTATTGCACAAACAAACAACCATTGTCTGTTGACTGGAAAGTCGTACAGAATGGAATTCAGGATTGTTCGGACGGAAGTGACGAATGTGTGAACTTGGCCAGTGACGCATTTGCAGATGTCAACGAAATGATTGCCAATCCCTTTTATCGGGTAATTTTTTGGATCACTTCAGTCCTGGCTTTGGGAGGAAACTTATCAGTAATTGTTGGGACTATTTACAGTTTATGTAAGGTGAAAAAAGACCGAAACCTATTTATTAACACCCGGATTTTCATTTTAAACCTGTGTTTTGCGGATTTCCTGATGGGTGTTTATCTGCTTGCAGTTATTGTGCAAGGAACTCGATTTTCTGGCTCGTATTGTTTGTTTGACAAGGAATGGAGATCTAGTAGTTTGTGTTCAGGACTTGGAGCGCTTGCAGTGATATCGTCAGAATCGTCTGCGTTTACTATGACAGCCATGACAACTTTTCGCATGTTTTCAGTTTTCAATCCATTTTCTATTCGACATATGGGCGTGGGTAAAGTTGTGCTTGTGGAAATATTCTGTTGGAGTGTCGCGACTCTTCTGGCCACTATTCCAATACTAAGGGTTACTTCTGAATATTTTACAACTGATGTTTGGTTCCCAAACAACCTCTTAGGAACAGATTTTGTTTCCCGAGAAAATATGACTTTGCTTGCGGAAAGAATTTCTTTGACAAAATCAGAGAGTTGGATTGATGTGAAACAAATCATTGCAGAAGCTTTCCCACGAAATTCCATTAAAGGGGAGTTTGGATATTATGGAGAAACAAGTGTTTGTATGCCACGTTTGTTTGCCACGATTAATGAATTTGCATGGGAATACTCAACATTGCTCATCACAATCAACTTCCTCATGTTTATCTACATGGTGGTTGCATATGTTCTCATCTACAAACAGAGCAACCGTATGAAAGAGTCTAGAAGCAATGATGCCAGCTCCAAGATGCAGAAGAGAATCTCGAGATTAATTTTGACCGACTTCTGTTGCTGGATTCCAATTTGTGTCATGGGATATTTGAGTATTGGAGGAATTAAGATGCCACCAGATGCTTACGTGTTGAGCGCTTGTCTGTTGCTTCCAATCAACAGCGCCCTGAATCCCTTGCTTTACTCAAAAACCATTGGTCAATGTATGAGCAAGGCAAAAGGAGCTTGGGTGGATACGAAAGTATTTACTCTGCCCACTTCTGTGAATCCTGTAAGGTTTTTTACAGTTAGATACAACCCTAACGCTCAGGAGGAAGACAGAGTGGTAGAAATAGTCGATTAGGCGTACGTCGTGGACTAGTGTTAACATGATTACATTCACTGTAGGATTAAAGGTTTAGGATGTTTTTTGCCTAAAATGGAAACGAACACTAAAAAATATTTCATTTTTGTCGTTATCATGAGTGTGATGAGATTCTTATTTTACACTTTTAAACACTGGAGCGTATGGACCTAACGCAGCCATACATTACTGCACATATTATTCTACATGAAGGGAAGGCTTAAACAGCAAAAACAGTTTTGCAGCATGTAATTAATCATTTTGCTTGCGCAAAGGGCTATTGTCCAAGCGTTTTCTTGTTTTCCGTTTGTAAACAGTTATCTTTGTTTATTTGTGTACATTTTCTAGAACATATTTGTGTGAACATATTTCCACGAAAATTTTAACGTTAGCAATACCAAGATTATAATATTGGTAATTTAAAAAAAAATTGAAAAGGCATTTCATTTTGGAAGAATTCAGAAGTTTGTATTTTCATTTTAACTTTAACCGATTTCTTACATTTAAATTCCTCTTCAGAAATAAAAAGTATTGGATTATTTGTTTATTTCCGAATATTGTACAGATAAACTTTGGAAATGTAGCAAAATGATGTTGTATTATGAGCCATTTGTATTTGTTTTTCTTTTGTGCTTTGAGTGCTATTACATTAAAAATATGGTTTTGGTATGAAAAGGAAAGAACGTTATTAGATACTGTTAATGTCCGTGTGTGGTGGCAAACGATTTTAAGAAAATAAATGACCCCATAACCGCTACTTCCAAACGAGAGTGATATTTAAAATTGGGTACAATTAACAATCCTATCAGGCAGAACAACTTTTCTATTAATGGCTGCTTATAGTGGAAGCGGCGTTTCTATCGAAAAGATGTACAATCAGTTTTTGTGTGGGGATTGATTCGCTTTAGTGAGCTGCTCTGAATTTGTTGGCGGTGATTGAACAATCAAATAAACCATTTGGAAAATCTAAAATTAAAAGGACCGTTTGGTTGCATGACCGAAGTCCAGTCCTTTTTACTCGATTTAAAGGTATTCGCAGTCGGTTTACCAGGATGGATGCCATCACTTTTGGCAATGTTAAATCCAATAGCCACATTGCTATAAACATATTGTGCTATTTATAATAATTAGATGTATGTTAGAGCACTGCAAGTTATATCTTACTTGATCTAACTTATGACGAAACGATACAACATATGTCTATAAATTACGAACATCGAGCAGAACGAACTGTAAGTGTAAACATTTGTTTCAAAAACTTTACATGTTTAAATGACACGAAAGTTGTTTTGGTGTCTCAGATTAAATTGCAAATATAAATTATAGTTCGCTTTATCTCATGGTGTCGCTGTAGTGCGTTTAGCCATTACCCGCTAATGATGCCATACAATGTTTTGCGTTCCATGACGTTTGAACGTTGCGCAGCGATTCCCGGCTTAGTGATTGTCTTCGTGCAATTGTGTCGCTATGTCTACTTCTAACGAGCGAGACAACCAAAATTGAAAATCCACTAAATATGTTGTTACAATGTTGGGTTGATTTATAAGTGCAGTACAAACGCGAAAACGAAATTATAACTTTTTTGAAGCCTAAACAATGCCTTGGTGGAACAACGACAATTACATACTTTGTTAACGTCGTAGCTAAGTAGGCAAGTTATCATTTCAGTTCAGTTAGTTCTAGAAGGAATTTCTCTTAAAAGGTATCAGTGCAGTCGCTCTCAGTACAAAGGTTGAAAAAGGTAACGGCAAAATTTGTAATGAGATGATAACATAACGTAACAACAAAACATCGGTGGAGGAGCTATGATATAAACAGTCATGTTTTTTCCTTTCAGGGACCCTTTCAGCTTTTCGGGATTTCCTTTCAGCTTTCGGGATCTTAATGTTAACTGGAGCGAGAAGAAGCCGAAATGGTAGGAAGAGCATATGTAGACATTTGGAACAGGTGAATACGTCAGTGGGTAAATACGACGAAAACACATTCAAAATACATACAAACAAGATACAAACATTGCAATAAAACGAAATCACATAGACAGGGAAGCATTACAATGCTAAAGCAAGATTGCTTGCGATTGTCTACAGTGGAAAAATACTGATGACATAAAGTAAATGCTGATACAAACCAAAATCGAGTGTTTTTGGTGTACACCTAATAGTTTAATGTTTGTGGCAATAACTTACAACTTTACCTTACTTGAGCTTAGCACTATGCTCAAATAAAGGCGTCAGCGTGATTTAACTGTGCATTAAACGATCTAATTGCCAATGTACTTGATGTTCCAAAAGAGCGGATTAACATATTTCATTGTGCAATTATTATAATCTAAAATTTACCAACCATATTAAATAAAACAAAGTTTGACGTAAGAAATGCAACAAACACTATCACCGTATGCAATGCAAGGACACAAATACATACACAAAAATCAAAGCTAATGTTGAAAAACAAATACACGACCAGTGATTTAATGATGAGAGTTACATTACGTGCATTATTCACTAAGGTTCAACGCTTAGAAGGCACTAAGCGGTTGTTACTTTCATGTTTCAAAAAATAACAGCTTTAACAGGAGGGTGGATAGGTGGCGAGCAAAGCATACATTGAAGTTCATCATATTGCTTTCCAACATTAACAATCAAACAACACGATGTAGTATAAAAATCCGACTTGGAGGTTCATACAAAGCTACAACCCAATTTTAGTTCGACCGAGACAACTTATGACGTTTGTTTTTATTCAGCGCGACTCGTTTAGATCTTTGAACTTTCACCTTCTTCCGCATTTGCACTTCCACCTCCTTCTGCATTTGAACTTACACATCCTGCTGCATTTGAACTTTCACCTCCTTCTGCATTTGAACTTTTACCTTCATCCGCATTTGCACTTTCACCTCCTTCTGCATTTGAACTTTCACCTCCGTTTGGTTTTTCCTCGTTTTTCCGCTGCTTGGATCCAACGTCAGCTTCACGCTTGCACGTCAGCATTTCCTGTCTGATGTCGCCATCCATGACGCAGTACAGCAGGAAGACGACGATTCCCTGCAATCCGTTCACCAAGCTGTGGATGTACATGAATACCTCGTTCGAATTCTCGTTTCCAATACCTGCAAAATGATTCGTTGATATAGCGTAATCTTGAAGGCCCTCACACTTATGTAACTGTGAATTCAAATGAAATTTGAAAAAATTCACATGCACAAATCTTACCTGCAAAGAAAGCCACAACCCAAGTTCCACCAAGCATGAAGAAGAGTAAGATGAAAGACTTTGCTGCTCTCAACGCATCTCCTGTCCCTGGATCTTCTCCTCTGTTTCGCATCTTCTTCGAGTGCAGCATCACATGTGTCGTCTTAAAGATGATCATGAAGTTGGTTAAGAGGATGAGAGCAAGAGGAGCGACGACCGTGGAGTAGAGGATCGGAGTACCGGGAGCCAACCAGCATCTCATATACTTGGGAACCTGAATAAATTCGTTACATTGCTCGTACAATGGTTGGGACTTCATGTAGATGTCGAGTGGAAACCCCACAGCAATAGATGTTCCCACTACCAAGGTTGGAATGATCCAACCAATCATCATGAAGTTCTTAAGACGTTTTGTTGAATCCTGGGTTTGGAATTCGACTGGAAACGAAGTTGCCATAAAGAGACGAATGCCTTCAACGAGGAACCACATTCCTGAAAGAAAGCAGGGGCGTCAGATCATATAATACATATCAATGCTTGAAACTCAAATTGGTCTGTTACTTTATATACCTGAAGACAGCAAAAGATACTGGTTGACTGCTGTGTGAATCACACATGAAATATCATGCATCACGGCAAGTTCATGTGATATGTTGACAACGTGGAAAAGCATAAGAGCCAATGACAAGCTGATTTGAACTGGAACCCGATCTCCGCTGTGTTTCGACTTGTAGAGGATTATTATGGTGGCGATCAGAAACACGACTGAAGTTGATTCTGTGCTGTAAGATGTGATCTGAAACAAAATTTTGCATCATTGTGAGCTATTATTTAAATGTTCGCATTGAAATATTTACCTTGACGCCTTTTGGAATTGTGATGGATTCGACAGCCAGTATAACAGTGAACAAAGTGAGATGGTTGCACTTGCAAGTGACGTTGCCTGTTACGTCATCTGTGATTGTGACGCAACCGCGATATATTTAGTATTTTCTTTCCACTCTGTCGAAGTAGAGACAGATTGGATCCACTTGTTTAATCTTCAGGTTTTCATGGGATATGTTTCCCGCTTTGATCAGCTTGCAGACGGTTTCTGGTGATGTTGGAGGAAAAATTAAACTTGCGTTTCCTGACAGTTGATTATTTTCTTTATCGGTAGTTGATCGTTTGCGGCGTAAGCGCTTGAAACTATCGGCATCCCAACCCACAATAGCAATGTAGGTTGTTTTGAATGTAGCTATGTACCGCGTTGTAGCCAGTAAACCGGCTTCGAACGGTTGAGTCTGTGCAATTCGTGTTGTCTTTATGTTGAAGACAAGCACTGCAATTGCAACACGTTTCACTTCATTTGTTTCCAGTGTAAAGTCGATATGAGATGATCCGAGCTGAAGATTTGAGTTGTATGTCTCCTGGTTGATGTTGGTAACTACGATGTGCAGTTGAGCATCTCCACTACTGTAGGTGATTCCGTTTGTTTGAAAATGATTTCGGGAAAAATTTTCAACTCGATTTTCAATGTGTTCTATTTCCATCACACTTGCAGGATTTAAATTTCTTAACTGATCCAGAAATGAAGGATCTGTAACAAAACAACAACATGACAGTTTGGTAAATGAGATGCCTAATTAGTTTTAACGGATTTTCCTCCTTGTAAATATTCTAACTTGTCTGACTTTCTACACCAACTAAGCCAAGGGTGCATTGTGGCATTTACCTCATATCGTGCCTGTGTTATTTACGATGCGTAAGCGTAACATAAATTTAACGGACTTAAATCAATTTCAGGCCGCATAAGGCGTAAGCGTAACATAAATTTAAACATAGCTCGAACCATGTTTGCCTCCAACAACTAACAAATGCGATAAACTTGTCAAATAACAGCAAGAAGTTACCTTTATGTCCGGATGGATTTGATGTAATCTCAGATACAATGTTAACCAGGGTGTCACCAAGGGTAGTAAAATTGGTTAACATTGTAACTCTGTCGTTGCTGGTTCTGTTGTTGGCAATGGTTTCAAGCTCACTTTCATTAACGTTTGATCCAATCCCAACAGCGTACACTGTAATCTTGTTGCTGCTCGTCAAACCGTAACTAGTAAAAAGCAAGTGTTATAGGTTTTACCGGTATTAAATGTTGTCCATGAGAGGTATACAAACTAAGGTGGTATACAAACTAAGGAAATTTTATTACTTTCGTTTGTCTTGTAAGACAATCTGACAGCTATGTTCAGGGTAATTTTTCCCAGCTTTTAAAAATAATCATTGCTTAATAGACAAGCAAAAACCAATTTCGAAAATCTTTTTTGGGGTATTTTCCAAACGTTTAAAAACAAATTCGTGTTAAATAGGTCAAAAACAATAAGCATCTATTTCTATTCCTTTCTATCAATAGTATTGGCCAAACAGCTTTTATGATATCACTATTGCTGCTGTATGACGTGTGTAATACATCACAGAGCCTCCCAGGAAACACGTCTGGAATGCGATCAAATAAATCAAATTTTAGGCCAAACCTTGTCGCTTGCAGAAATATGTTATTCTAGTCAAGAAGAATAGACCTATTTTTGGTCATTTTAGTCAAATCAGTTTGAGATGGGACGCAGCGAAAGAAAAATTCGTTAGGTGTTATACGATCAGTGTAAGGTTTGGAACGAGTAGGCTAAATACGTTGGTCTATACTTGCGTAGGTGCCATAGCAACAACATTAAGGATACGAATAAAATGACTACAAATACCGGGATTATAATGGGCATGATGTAAGCGAATGTTGTTTATCACTTTTAAAACACCAACCTGGTATCCAAAAGATTAGCATCTGTTGCAGAACCGTCCGTTGTAAGAATCAGAAATTTTTTGGAGGTTGCTGCGTTAGCAGAGTAATTGAAGTCGATCTAAACAGAAAACCAAGTCATACCAGATTTTGCGTTTTATTTCTTGTTAGAACAACGCCTTACTTTGACAGCTCTCTCGATGGCTGTTGCGGTAAAAGTGTTTCCGTGGAAAAGATGCGGCATGCTATTGTTTACAGCATCTTTAATACATTGGACTGTGGTGCAATTTCCAAGGGTGGTGGGATATCGATAAAAGCTGTTGTCGCTGTAGTCAGGACTGTCAAAAATAAATATACACCGTGTTGATGTATATTGCTTTCCAAGTTGCAAGTTTCGCACGTCGAAAGCTATTAACCTCATACACGTAGCTACTTGTGTTTGAAAATTAGTGAAGTTGTTAGGACAAAAAAAAAAAAAAACTTCAAGACAACCTAACCTATTTGCTGAAGTTTTTGGCAACGATTTTTTAATGTTGCTAGCACGTTTTAATGCCAAGCAAAAATGATACTAAAATGTTTTTACATGAAGCATCCTATTTACAACCCCACTTCCCAAAAAACTTTTAATTCCTTATTATTTTAAGCAGGTTACCGGAAATTTGACATATCTATTACGCCAGTAGAAAAATTTTTGTACAACGAACTATTTACCTCAAAATCTTGTTGTTTCCGTACTGAAGAATGGCAACTTGCAGTAAGTGTCTGTCGAAACTCGCTTTTAGAGCATCAGCCATTGTTACAAAAGCATTCTTGTATGTTGCAAACTGAGAAGATGTTATTGAGCTAGTACTGTCCACCAGAAACACAATGTCGATTTCTTGGGCTGGAAAAACAAAAAGCATTAGTTCAATGAAATGGTAAGTGGGGATTAATTGTAATGCCGCTAGGGTAAATAAAAACAAGCATTACGTTGTAACATTTCTTATAAAAAATCCTTTGCCTAATTTGGTTGATATTTTTTTCACACTTCAACATAACGTTAACAACAAACTTTGTTTGAAGTTTGGTCTTGGAGCAGTTTTATGCGAGGCATAGTTTTATGTTCACAATCGGGCGGTAAAGGAGTTAAGAAAGGTTCCAAATAGTTACATTATTTTGTATACCCTAATTTTAGTGCAATATGACTTATAATACGGCCTTAAACTTTGGAAACTGTTGGCCAAAATTTAACCCCAGGGGGCAAATGTCAATGCTTTCGAATCGAATCTATTTGATTGTCGTAAGGAAAAATCAACAGGTTGTGTTTGTTAGGTTTACATAAAATATAGAAGAAACACCATGTCTGAGTTTACCTTGCAAACTTGGTTTGAAGCAGACGACAGCCAGAATCACAAGTAGGAAAACGAAGAAACTCATTTTCCAACTTGTTGCTATTGTAGAATAGCCTCCTTACGATTTTGCAGTTCTCAATTCAAAAGATGTTGGACAAAACCAAGATGTGTTTTAAAACTGTGGTCCAAGTAGACGAAATTATTTTGGTTATAGCTTATGACACAAACATGCAAAACACAATGTAGCTTTGCTGTAAATGACTTTTGATTCTCACAACATCACTTGAAATCAGCGGCAGCTTTCGCCGTAGTCCTAAACTGCCAGACCCACGGAGGTACTAAACTATTCACGTTGATATACCTTGCATCGCGTCTTTCTATTTTCAACTGACCACACCGACGCCAGTCAGTAGCTATATACAAGCACGGAATCAATAAGGCTGTATGAAAAACGCTGATTCTTATTATCAGTTCCATGCAATTAAGCCAAACTCATCTCTCTTCTGCAGCTTGATACCAATACGAATTTGATTGTGAATGTAAAAAAACAACAAATTTGAATTAAGTCAACAAAGGAGTTCAACCAACTTAAAATATGTGAGTTTTTTACTTAAAAACGGATTGTGTAACTTTCCACCAATGTATCATGAACGTTTGTTAAATTTGAAACCCGGTAAACGCAGCGCATGTTCAATATTACTCAATGGTTTATTGCCACCATGCTTAGTTTCTCCAACCTGGGCTTTGGACTATTGTATACAATGGCTTACTTTGATGGATTTATTCAAACATCTTGGTGATTCAATTTCTGGGACTTTTGTCATACCGAGTGCACACATTTATCCCCCTACAACAGTGTTTCTCAACCTTAGGGACGCGACCCCAAAGGGGCTGCAAAGTCCCGAAAGGGGTTGCGAAGGGAAGATTTTTTGCAAACTTTTCTCGTGTCTTCTGTTTAGAATAGTAACTTACACAACATATTGATTAAGAATTGAAACAACTGCGTTTGGAAATATATATACTTTTATATGATTGTGTTTTTGGCTTTTCCGATATAAATAGCGCGAAATATTGAAAGAGTTTATGGTAACATGGCCCATACCCACAACTTTAAGAGTTTTCTGTATCGCACAAAACGTGACGTTTAATGATAAACACATTTTGGTAGTAAAGCTTCTTAAATGTGTTTGTAAAGAGGTCGCGTTATAGGGGGTCGCAAAGTAAAAAAAGGTTAAGAACCACTTGCCTAGAATAATGTTAGGTGAGTACAAATGCAAAAGTTACAAGACTTCGAAAAACCTCTTTTGCACAAATTAGACACGTTTTACAGGGTAGAAACGAAATGTTTTTTCCCTTCTCCTTTTGATTCTGAAATAAACAGAAACGGGTCAAGTGACTCGATGTCCAAAGTTTGGCTCTCACTGACCCGGTCGCGCATACATTACTTTCGTTACTATTTTGTTTATGCAACTGTTTCAATGTCAAGCGCGACAAATAAAATATTGATTGATTGATTTACAAGATTTGACCGATTCCAGGGCAGACCAGGTGCAGCGTGTTGTTACGTCATAATAGGAACTTAGTATCTTGGATGTTTCACCTTCGTTCAAGACAATATGATAAAATTTTGTGCATTAGCGTCGTCTAGCGCCAGAAAAACTTGAAACACAAAACAGGTATGTGGCGGTTGGCTGTCATTGTGATTAGTGATGCACTGAACCCATCCATCATTAGGGCAGGAACTTAGCCGAACGGTCTGGCGCGCCTGACCCATGTACAGACATAAAAACCCTGATCGGGATTCGTCCCCTGGAGGGTCCTGGGTTCGAACCCCGTGAAAAAAAAGAACCCATCCATTATTAAATATGGTTTTAAAAACAGAATTTCATTTATTGGGTCTGTACTGGCCCTTTAGGTAGACAATTGGAACACTCCGTCAATCTGACTCTAATAAACAAACTAACGCTGCTTAACTAAACCTAAAGTAACATTCCCAAATTTATATTTCGATATAGCATGACACAACAGCGCCACTTTGCGGTTACACACGCAACACAAATGTCAGAACGCCAATGCGTGAGCTATCAACTGCTCTGTTTTGCCCATGTACACTTGTTATACACCTATGCACTGTTATGGAAAACTCATTTTAAGTCTAAAACACGCTGATTTATACAGCGTTCAGGTCACATATTGATATGCGCTCATAGTTCTAAAAACGTATGCCCGAGAAGATTAACTACGTTCTGAACCGTAATTATTCATTAAATTGATTAACGTCAAATGTAACATGGCGGGAAGCCGTTTCAGACTTGGTTCCCGTTAATACGCAAATTAGCGATAAACCGATAGCCTTCAACCGGTATATGACTAGTGCGGTGATTAGAAAACATGTTTTAGCCGGTTAAGCTTTTGTGTAGAAAAAAGAAAAGCGAGTTTTGACCGAGTTTGACCGGTGCAATACGTCAAGATACATGCATGCAAGAAAAATGATTTGAAATTAAAGTCCGATACAGGTCCAAATTAGGCAGTAGGTTAACACACATTTCAAAAATCAGTCATTAGTTTATCACACATTCAAACTTATTTATTATTACACACTTATAACATGGTATCAATGCAGTCGTTTTTATTACAAAGGGTCAAAAAGGCATGTTATGTGATGACAACAACACGCAACAACACAACATCTGTGGAGGAGCTATGGTTTAATGGTTCCTGTGTTTTCCTCATAATTTCCGGGATGCTAATGTTAACTGAGGTTCAGATAAGCTGAAACGGTAGGAAGTACATGTGTTTTAGTTAGGGCATGTGAATACGTTAGCGTGTAAATAAGACGAAAACGCATTTAAAAATACAAACTACAAACAATGCAATACGATGAAATGACAGAAACAGGAAGCATGACAATGTAAAAAAACAAGAATGCTTGCGAATGTCTACAGTGGAAAAATACTGGTGGCATAAAATGTTTTCTGACAAAAAGTAAATTGGTGTCTTTCGTACCCAGCAAAACCAAAATATTTGTGGTCATAACTAAAACCTAATCTTATATTAGCGTAACAATGTGGACACTCTCGTTGCCCAATAGGTACAAACTCAAGTTTATCAACGACTTAAAATCTAAGTGTGCAAAATATAACGGTAATCATGGAAACATTAAAGCCAAATCTGAAAACGAAACACATTTTGTGCAATACTCATCAAGGTAAACCCTCAGAAGGCACCCAATACTTGTGAGTTTCATGTGCCGGAAACTGCTTTAATAGTTTTAACTAGAGAGTGGGTGTGAGGCAAAGTAAGCATTGAAAAGTTCAACGTACAGCATTTTCCAACATTAACATTTGTAAGTTACACGGTGCAGTATTAAATGACAATATCCGACTAGACGGTTCATTTAGAGCTGCAAACAAATTTTATATCGGCTGCATGATGGGACAACCAATGACAACCAATGACGTTTGTTTTTTCATATAATTGCTCAACTGCAAAATAATTGTTTAAACTTTTTCATCCTTTTGCATTTGCCTTATTTCTCTGCTACTGAGACCTGAGACCAGCTTCACGCTCGCACGTCAGCACGTCCTTTCTGATGTCGTCATCCATGACGCAGTACAACAGGAAGACGACGATTCCTTGCGATCCGTTCACCAAGCTGTGGATGTACATGAACACCTCGTTCGAAATCTCATTCCCGATTCCTACAAGTGTAATAAGTTTGTGAAACCATATCTTTGAAATCCCTTGCATTGATGCAACTTATGAAAATCAAACCGTTTAAAAATATAAAAAAGCGCACAAATATTGCCTGTAAAGAAAGCCAAAATCCAAGCTCCACCAAGCATAAAGAAGAGTACGATGAAAGACTTTGCTGCTCTCAACGCATCTCCTGTCCCTGGATCTTCTCCTCTGTTCCGCATCTTTCTCGAGTGCAACATCACATGTGTCGTCTTCAAGATGATCATGAAGTTGATTAAGAGGACGAAAGCAAGAGGAGCGACGACCGTGGAGTAGAAGATCGAAGTACCGGCAGCCAACCAGCACCTGTCATACTTTGTAACCTGTATAATTCGTTACATTGCTCGTAGAATGGGTGGGGCTTCATGTAGATGTCAAAAAGAAACCCCCCGGCAATGGATATTCCAATTATCAAAGCGGGAACAATCCAACCGATCATCATGAAGATCTTAAGACGCTTTGACGAATCCTGGGTTTGGAATTCAACTGGAAACGAAGTCGCCATAAAGATACGAATTCCTTCAACGAGGAACCATATTCCTGAAAAAAGCAATTGTGTCAGATCACATAATATGGTTCAGTGGTTGAATCCTCGCCTGCCACATAACATAAATCAATACTTGAAAATTTTAATTTAATTTTACTATACCTGAAGACAGCAAAAGATATTGATTGGCTGCTGTGTGAATCACGCATGGAATCTCATGCATCACGGCAAGATCATGTGATATATTGACAGCGTGAAAGAGCAGAAGAGTCGATGACAAACGGATTTGAACAGGAACCCGATCTCCGCTGTGTTTCGACTTGTAGAGGATTATTATGGTGGCAATCAGAAACACGACTGAAGTTGATTCTGTGGCGTATGATGTGATCTGGAACAAAATGTTGTTAATTTTGGGAGCCTTTTGTTAAGGTTCACATTTAAATCTTTACCTTGACCCCCTTTGGTATGGTGGTGGATTTGACAGCCAGCAAAACTGTGAAAAGAGTAAGATGGTTGCACTTGCAGGTGACGTTGACTGTCACGTCATCGGTGATTGTGACGCAACCACGATCCGAGTATTTTTTTTTAACCTTGTCGAAGAAAAGACAGATTGGTTCCAGTTTCTTTATCTTAAGGTTTTTGTTGTATATCATTTCCGATTTGATCAGATTGCAGACGGTTGCTGGTGATGTTGGAAGTATGACGAAACTTGCATTACCAGAAATGTGATCGTTTATTTCATCGACACTTGTTCGTTTGCGGCGTAATCGCTTGAAGCTATCGGCATCCCAACCCACAATAGCAATGTAGGTTGTGTTGATCGTAGCTATGTATCGCGTTGTGACCAATGAACCGACTTCGACTGGTTGAGTCTGTGCAGTTTGTGTTGAGTTTATCTTGAAGACAAGCACTGCAATAATGATTCGTTTCACTCCATTTGTTTGCAATGTAAAGTCGATGTAAGATGACCCAAGCTGTTGATTTGAGTTGTATGTCTCCTGATTGATGTTGATAACTACGATGTGCAGTTGAGCATCTCCACTACTGTAGGTGGTTCCGTTTGTTTGAAAATGATTACGGGAAAAATTCTCCACTCGATTTTCTATGTGTTCTATTTCCATCACATTTGCAGGATTTAAATTTCTCAACTGTTCCAGAAATGAAGCATCTGTAACAAAACAACTTAGTGGAAGGTTGGTAAAACAAATATTTTAGGAAGTTTGTGTTGTATATTAAACTGGTCAGAATTTCTTGTTACAGGATTTTTTTTTCATTAATTAACTTTTTCCCTTAGAATTATGCGGAAGTTTTTCATATTCGAAAATGATATTTTATAAATCAAATTGTGTTTAAGCCGGCTTTTACCGGCACGCTAATGTAAAATATTTTACAAAATAGAGAAACATTTCGTACACCGACTAATAACAACAAGAAGTTACCTTCGGAACATTTCGTAGATACATTTGCTATAATCTCAGATACAATGTTAACCAGGGTGTCACCAAGGGTAGTAAAATAGCTCAACCGTGTAACTCTGTCGTTGTTAACTTCATTGTTGGCACTGGTTCGAAGCTGACTTGGAGAAACGTGTGGACCGATTCCAATGGCGTGCACTATAATCTTGTTGCTGCTCGTCAAACCGTAACTGGTAAAAGACGACACAAGTGCAGCATTTAAAACCAGGGAGTCGAACCGAAACTGAAACCGAGCCGCAAATTACAATTACATAAAAAAACGAACCGAAGTTGGACCATATTTTTTATTTGACGTTGTGCTCGAACTGGAACCAAAACAGTTTTATGTTTTTGTGATTTCTTTTAAAACAGGGCACTGAAGAATAAATACGACATGCAGCTATAAGACGTTTCAAAACTGAAGACTTTAAACGAAAGGGGATTTGAACCGTTCTAAAAACCGCAAACCGATTTGGACCGGGTAATTTGCCAGAACTAGGACAAACCCGAACCCAAAAATATACATTTTCTTAACTCCTTAAAACAACTTGGTTTAAAACAGACGACGGCCAGCACCACATGTACAGAAACAAAGAAGCTCATTTTGTCAACGTATTGTGCTTGCCGCTGTTTACGATTTTGCAGTTCTTAATTTAAGAGATGTTAGACAAAACCAAAATGTGTTTTTAAACTGTAGTCCAAGTAGACGCAATAATTAAAAAAGTGATCCTTAATCAGTGGTTCTTAATCTAAGCCGTTTCAGACTTGGTTCCCGTTAACACGCAAATTAGCGATAAACCGATAGCCTTCAACCGGTATATGACTAGTGCGGTGATTAGAAAACATGTTTTAGCCGGTCAAGCTTTTGTGTAGAAAAAAGAAAAGCGAGTTTTGACCGAGTTTGACCGGTGCAATACGTCAAGATACATGCATGCAAGAAAAATGACCTAAACTTTCTTCGCATACAGTTTCTTTTGGCTGGTCTTTGTTGGATTCTCGGACTTTGGATTTTGTTTTTTTTTGGTTTTGGTTTGCTTCCAGCTGCCACAAAACTGTTCTTAAATGGTGATGATGTTAAAATTTCTGATCTTTTGGCTTTTCTTTTACGACAGGAGAGTTTAGCACGAGGCAATGGCGATATGTCTTGCACAGAAACGTTTCGTGGCGTTGCCAATGATTGCATCGAAGAACTGCAGCAAGGCTGATCATCAACCGCCGGTTGCAAAAGTTCGGCTGTGGCTGTTTCAAAAAGGTCACCAGAAGTGGATGCTTCTGCATTTGCGTTAGCCACAACAGGGTCACTAGTTGAAGTACTGGCTGGGTTTAGTGCAGCACTTTCTATCACAACTGGTAACATATTATTGCTTATTTCTGCAACACTTGGCACTTCGTTAGCTGAAGGACTTTCTAAGTTTGGTGCTTCAGTTTCCAACACATCTGATAGAGATGCAGCATCAGAGGTTGTTCCAGCAATGATCTCTGTGACATTTGAAGGAGCGAAGTCACTGTCACAAAAAACATCTGGATTTTATGGTGAGATCCCACAAGATCGGAATCCATTGGATGCTTTTTCCACCGTGGCTGCACGCACATAAGCTTTGCCTGCCAACTCAGCAACATCAAAGTCACTAACACGTTTTCCTGGGTGATTGACCAGCCATTTGCTAACTTCTTGATTGTAAAATATTTTCAGAGGGCCAAAAAATGTCTTGTCCAAAGGTTGAAGTTTATGCGAACTATGTAGAGGGATTGACAGCATAATGATTCCATGTTTTCGAGCAAAATCAATTCCAGGTAGAGATAAGTGGCTGCTGTGATTATCCAACATAAGCAAAACCTTGTTTTCAGCAGTTGAGTTGGAATGAGATTTAAAGTGAATTAACCACTTGTGGAAAATGTCAGAATCAACCCTGTCTGATGATGAACAAAATCCTTCTGAACCTTCAGGAGCACCTCTTATCAGGGTGTCAACCATTCGAATACCAGTATGGTACTGAGTAACCTATGCCTATGAACAAACTAGTTAAGGCACCTAAGTTAAGAAGGAGTATTTCTTTCATAACTGAACTAATATAAACCAGTTCTTCAAACTTTTCCATCACCTGCTGGACAAGATGGTCGACTTTGCATAAAAACGTTTAGGGGGCGCTAACGACAATATCTGCGAAAATAATCCATTGTCCCTCTTTGCCCCGTGTCCCGCTTTGCCCTACTTTCCCCTAGTTTTATTTTAGCCTAGTGGTTTTCAGCTAGAATTGTTCTTTAATAAGAAACGATTTACCTCTGCGCAAAGAACCTTAGTTTATTGTCACATATGGTTACTGGTAAACATAATTTAATCCATTGGGATCAATGTAAAGCCGTATCCTAAATGAAGATTGTCTAGTATGGCTTTGGTTAATATCTGGACTGGAAAGCGCTGAATTTTCCAAACCAATTGGTTCCCTATGGAAAAACACATTTCAAAAATTAGGCAGTATGTTAACACACATTCACACACATTCATTTATTATCACGCGCATATTACATGGTATCAATGCAGTCGTTCTCAGTACAACGGGTCAAAAATGCATGTGATGCGATGACAACAAAACGCAACAACACTACATCGGCGGAGGAGCAATGGTTTAATGTGTACTGTGTTTTCCTGATAAGTTTTGGGATCTTGACGTTTAATGGTACCCAGAGAAGCCGAAATGGTAGGAAGCGCATATGTAGGCATTTGGAACGAGTGGCATTGTCAGGGCGTAAAATACGACGAAAACGCGTTCAAAAGTGCAAGGTACAAACATTGTAACGAGATGAAATGACAGATACATGGGAAGCATTACAATTAAAAAATAAGAATACTCGCGGATGTCTACAGTGAAAAAATACTGGTGGCATGAAATGATTGCCGACAGAAACTAAATTGGAGTCTTTCGTACCCAAAATCCAAATGTTCGTGGTAATAAGTCAACTCCGTTTTACATAAACTTAAAAAATATGTTCAAAGGAAGGCGCCACCACAAGTAAAACATTTCCTTTTTAGTAAACATTGTTAAAAGGTGATCATTAAAAATCTAAACGTTACCTAAGTAATGCAGAAAAACAGTATCAATAGATGCAATGGTATCACACAAATACTTACACACAAGAAAAGCATCAAAGCAAAAGCTGAAAAACAAACACACGATATGTGTTTAATGATGAGAGTGACAAAATGCGCAGCACTTGATACTTTGTTGCTACTTTAGTTTGACAAAAGACAGTAGCTGTACGAGCGTGAGGCGAAAGGGACTAACGTTTCGATGTCTCTTTCTAGAAGTCATTATTATCCGATCTTTTAACACCACACAGGGTAAAAACGCACAGAAAACTGTTGCAACGCTGATGAAAACTGAGTTTAAAGGTGTAAAAGCGACCAATAGCTAATCAGTAGTATCTTTTTTTATGTTTATCCTTACAACGGCGTACACCAATAAAACACGACGCAAAAACAATGGAAACATATTTACAGTTACGTATTAAACTTAGAACAACGGTCGCAAAAATGAAGTTTTCAGCTGACTTTGCACAACCGCAAACTAATTGTTTGAACTTTCACCTCCTTCTGCAATTGAACTTTCACCTCCTTCTGCATTTGAACTTTCACCTCTTTTCGCATGTGAACTTTCACCTCCTCCAGCATTTGTACTTTCACCTCCATCTGCATTTGAACTTTCACCTCCTTTTGGTTTTGCCTCGCTTCTCCGCTGCTTCGAACCAACATCAGCTTCACGCTTGCACGTCAGCATTTTCTGTCTGATGTCGTCATCCATGACACAATACAACAGGAAGACGACGATTCCCTGCGACCCGTTCACCAAGGTGTGAATGTACATGAACACCTCGTTCGAAATCTCGTTCCCGAGTCCTGAAAATGTAATCTGTTTGTAAAACCATATCTTTGAAATTCCTCGCATTAATACAACTTAAGAAAACTAAACGTTGAAAGAACTCACAAATATTACCTGTAAAGAAAGCCAAAACCCAAGTTCCACCAAGCATAAAGAAGAGTAAGATGAAAGACTTTGCTGCTCTTAACGCATCTCCTGTCCCTGGATCTTCTCCTCTGTTCCGCATCTTCTTCGAGTGCAACATCACATGTGTCGTCTTCAGGATGATCATGAAGTTGGTTAAGAGGACGAGAGAAAGAGATGCGACGACCGTGGAGTAGAATATCGGAGTACCGGGAGCCAACCAGCATCTCATATACTTGGGAACCTGAATAAATTCGTTACATTGCTCGTACAATGGTTGGGACTTCATGTAGATGTCGAGGGAAAACCCCACTGCCATGGATGTTCCCACTACAAAGGCTGGAACAATCCAACCAATCATCATGAAGATCTTAAGACGCTTTGACGAATCCTGGGTCTGGAATTCGACTGGAAACGAAGTTGCCATAAAGAGACGAATTCCCTCAACGAGGAACCATACTCCTGAAAAAATCAATTGCGTCAGATCATAAAATACATATCAATGCTTGAAACTAAAATTGGTCTGTTACTTTATATACCTAAAGACAGCAAAAGATACTGGTTGACTGCTGTGTGAATCACACATGGAATCTCGTGCATCACGCCAAGATCATGTGATATGTTGACAGTGTGTAAGAGCAGAAGAGCAAGTGACAAGCTAATTTGAACCGGAACCCGATCTCCGCTGTGTTTCGACTTGTAGAGGATTATTATGGTGGCGATGAGAAACACGACTGAAGTTGATTCTGTGGTGTAAGATGTGATCTGAAATAAAGTGTTGTTCATTTTGTGAGCCATTTGTTCAAGTTTACATTAAATCTTTACCATGACGCCGTTTGGAATGGTGATGGATTCGACAGCAAGTAGAACAGTGAACAAAGTGAGATGGTTGCACTTGCAAGTGACGTTGCCTGTCACGTCATCAGTGATTGTGACGCAACCCCGATCCGAGTATTTTCTTTCCACTCTGTCGAAGTAGAGACAAATTGGTTCCAGTTTCTTGATCTTCAGGTTTTCATGGGAAAAATTTCCCGCTTTGATCAGCTTGCAGACGGTTTCTGGTGATGTTGGAGGAAAAATTAAACTTGCGTTTCCTGTCAGTTGATCGCTTCCTTTATCGGTAGTGAACCGTTTGTGGCGTAAGCGCTTGAAGCTATCGGCATCCCAACCCACAATAGCAATGTAGGTTGTGCTGAACGTAGCCATGTACCGCGTTGTAGCCAATGAACCGGCTTCGACTGGTTGAGTCTGTGCAATTCCTGTTGTGTTTATCTTGAAGACAAGCACTGCAATTATGATTCGTTTCACTCCATTTGTTTGTAGTGTAAAGTCGATGTTAGATGACCCAAGCTGAAGATTTGAGTTGTATGTCTCCTGGCTGATATTGGTAACCACGATGTGCAGTTGAGCATCTCTGCTGCTATAGGTGGTTCCGTTTGTTTGAAAATGATTTCGTGAAAAAAATTCAATTCGAGTTTCGATGTTTTCTGTTTCTATCACACTTGCAGGATTTGAATTTATTAACTGATCCAGAAATGAAGGATCTGTAACAAAACAACTCAATGACAATTTGGTATATCGGATGCCACACTAACCATGTTTGCCTTCGCGCCTAACAAATTCGATCAACACGTCTTCTAAAAACTACAAGAAGTTATCTTTTGGCATAGATTAATTTGGTGTAATCCCAGATAAATTGTTAACCAGGGTGTCACCAAGGGCAGTAAAATTGTGCAACATTGTAACTTTGTCGTTGCTATTTCCTCTGTTGGCACTGGTTTGAAGATCACTTTGATTAACAAATGGTAAGAGACAACCTAGATATCATTTCCTTAATAAAATATTATTTTTTTGTTATGGCTCTGGTGGTTACGCGAAGGCAAACGTAGTGCAAGATTTCACATATTTGAGAACCACGTCGTACACCGACTAATCACAACAAAAAGTTACCTTCGGGTACAGATTTATTTGGTGTCATCTCTGATACATTTGGTGTCATCTCTGATACATTTGGTGTCATCTCAGATACATTTGGTGTCGTCTCAGATACATTTGGTGTCATCTCAGATACATTTGTTGTATTCTCAGATACATTTGGTGTCATCACAGATACATTTGGTGTCGTCTCAGATACATTTGGTGTCATCTCAGATACATTTAGTGTAATCTCAGATACATTTGGTGTAATCTCAGATACAATGTTAACTAGGATGTCACCAAGAGTAGTAAAATTGGTTAACATTGTAACTCTGTCGTTGCTAGTTCCCTTGTTGGCAATGGTTTGAAGCTCACTTTGAACAACGTCTGGTCCAATTCCAATGGCGTACACTGTAATGTTGTTGCTGCTCGTCAAACCGTAGCTGTTGTAAAAAGCAATACAAGTGCTGTAGGTTTAACCAGTATTAAATGTTGTCCATGAGAGGTATACAAACTAAGGTCGTTCGATCAAAAATTTCATTACCGTCGTTTTTCTTGTAATACAATCTGACAGATATGTTTAGGGTAATTTTCCCCAGCCTTTGAAATTATCTTGCTTAATAGAAAAAACAAATTAGGAAATCTATTTTTTTGGGTAGTTTCGAAAGGTTAAATCAGTGGTTCCTAAAGTTTGATACCACTTTCCTAATGGTAGGCAGGTGGCTTTCTGAATTTTGCCATACCAATTTTAAGATCAAGAATTGACACGAATTCATGTTAAATAGGCTAAAACAATCAGCATCACATTTTATACCTCCCTACTACTTGTATTGGTTAAACAGCATTTTATGCTGCTGTTCGACGTGTGTAACACATCACAAAGCCCATCAGAAAACACGTCTGGAATGCAATCAAATAAGTCCAATTTTTGGGCCAAACCTTGTCGCTTGCAGAAATATGTTATACTATTCAAGTAGAACAGACCTATTGTTTTGGTCCATTTAGTCAAATCAGTTTCAGGTTGGACGCAGCGAAAGAAAAATTCGTTAGGTGTATTGCGATCAGTGTAAGGTTGGGAACGAGTAGGTTAAATACGTTGATCTATACTTGCGTGGGTGCCATAGCAACAACATTAAGGATACGAAAAAAATGAGTACAAATATCGGGATTATAATGGGAATGACGTAAGTGAATGTTGCTCATTACTTAAAACACCAACCTGGTATCCAAAAGATGAGCGTCCGTTGCAGCACCGTCCGTTGTAAGAATCAGAAATTTTTTGGAGGTTGCGGCGTTAGCAGAGTAATTGAAGTCGATCTAAACAGAAAACCAAGTCATAATAAATTTTGCGTTTGATTTCTTGTTAGAACAACGCCTTACTTTGACAGCTCTCTCGACGGCGGTTGCGGTAAAAGTGATTCCACCAAGAAGATGAGGCATATTATTGTTTATTGCATCTTTAAAGCATTGGACTGTGGTGCAATTTCCAAGGGTGGTGGGATTCTGATAAAAGCTGTTGTCGCTGTAGTCAATGCTGCCAAAAATAGATTTAAACCGTGTTAATGCACATTGCTTTCCAAGTTTCAAGATGTCGAAAAGCTATTAACCTCACGTACATGTATTTGAAAATTGGTAAAGTTATTGGGACAAAAAAAAAAACTGCAAGAGCACCCAACCTATTTGCTGTATTTCACAAAACGTTCATATAGACTTTTTGGCAACGATTTTTTAATTCTGCTAGCACGTTGTCAAGCAAAGAATGAGACTAAAATGTTTCACATGAAGCATCCTATTTACAACAACAACAAAATATTTACAAATTATTTGGAATATGCCAAACGTCAATATGGGTGGTTACGTATGAGGTACTTACAAAGTTTAGTACTTTATTACACGTAATGTTACGCTGCGTTGATACGTACAAAAACAATGTGCGATCCAATTAAAAGTAAGTGGTCTTAAATATTGCGCATTATTGAAACATTTTATTACTTTGCTATGTTGTTGTTTCCGTACTGTAGAATGGCAACTTGCAGTAAGTGTCTGTCGAAACCCGCTTTTAGAGCATCAGCCATTGTTACAAAAGCACTCTTGTATGTTGCAAACTGAGAAGTTGTTATTGAGCTAGTACTGTCCACCAAAAACACAATATCGATTTGTTGAGCTGAAAAAAAAAAGAAAAAATATCGGGGCAAAGGTTGGTAACCGGGGTTAAATTGTAAATACACATGGCAGGGGTGTCCAAACTGCGCCAGAACCCAAAACAAGCCAAACGAGTTTACAAAGACCGAAAATCTCTAACTTACGTATAAACCCGAATAGCAATACAATTTGCCGCCTAATACGACCCTAATATCTAGAGCAGGGGTGTCCAAACTGTGGCCCGCGGGCCAAATGCGGCCCCCCGACGGCATTTTAAGTGGCCCGCGGCTGTTTTTTTAAATTATGTTGCGTATGGCCCGCCATAGTTTGGAACTTTGTATTAAGTTTTTGGGTTTTGGCGACGCTACTTCACGCAAAAGCTTTCCATGGAACTTCATTTACCGGTAAAAAGGAAGGTGCTGACTCAACAAAATCACAAAATTTCCTTAAATCCTGTAAATTTGTGTCTTAATTCTGAAATAACGTTGGCCCGCGGGCGTCATTACCTGGTAAAATTTGGCCCCGTTAAAAAAAGTTTGGACACCCCTGATCTAGAGGGTAGACAAACGTTTAATTTCCGTTGCCACATAAGTAGCCTATATTTCCAAATCACCACATTTGGCACACTCGCACAGTAAAGGAAATTAACATGTTGCAAACTGGGTTGAAATTGAAAATTTCCAACAGAAATTATAGTGAGAAGTCAGATCCTTTACCTTGCAAACTTGGTTTAAAGGAGACGACGGCCAGCACCACAAGTAGAGAAACAAAGGAGATCATTCTGTCAACCACATGATTTCTGTAGAATACTTACGATTTTGTAACACTGAGTCACCAGATTTTCACCAAATTTGGCATCACATTTATTGCAAAGGAAACCCACACAAAGTTGTGAACTGGGCCGAAAGTAAAAAGAAATTAAGACAGAAATAATACCAAGTGCGATCAGTTAACCCCCAAACAAACCCATACTGTTCTATTTATCGAATGTGGCCAAAAAACCTTGCCTGACTTTAAACCGCATAACAGAATCAAGACATTATGTATGTAGTGATTAATAAATTAACATAGTTGTGATGTTATGTTACATAGAAAAAACATTACGTCTAAGTTTACCTTGCAAACTTGGTTTGAAGCAGACGACGGCCAGCATCAAGTAGAGAAACAAAGAAGCTCATTTCCCAACTTGTTGTTTTCTGTAGTACTTACGATTTTGTAACACTGAACCACCAGATTTTGTACAAAACCATTTTGCAACTGGTCAAATTAGACGTAATTACACTTTGTTAAGGCTTGCGACACAAACATGCAAAAAACATAGTCATTCATGTGTAAACTACTTTTATTTCTACAAAATCATTTGAAACCAATGACAGCATTCGTCTTAGACTTAAACTGCCAGACCCACGGAGGTCCTAAACTATTCACCTTGATATCACCTTGCATTGTATCTTTCTATTTTTAACTGACCGCAGCAACACCAGCCAGTAGCTATTCAATTCATTTATTTCGTTCACGTGCATATAGTAAGTAAGCAGTTTTGACACATTTAATGACAACGACGCAAACAAAAATGGATCAGCTGGAGCCACTAGTGGCCATTGCAAGTAGCTGACCCTATCTATTTGAACGGTTAAATTTGGCACTGTTTATACAGGAATAAACAAGAAGGTAATAAAGGTCACAACAACGTTTGAAAATAGTAATAAGTTCTGTTCATGTAATATCAACTCATTGCGAAGCGTTGTAAGTATAAAACAAAAGGTTCAACTTCCGGGGTCATGAGTCATGACACGAGTGTCAAAAGCATCACAACAATTTCCTCGCAGCAATACTTGATTGATTACATGCAAGGCAGCTATGTACAAACACGAAAGCAAGACTGTATGAAAAACCTGATGCTTATTATCGGTTCTCCACAGTTGGCCAAATCCACCTGCCTCCTGTAGCATGTTACCTATATGAATTGATTGTGAAGGTAAAATCAACTTTGAGTCAAGTCAGCAAAGGAGTTCAACAACCTCTTCCTATCTTCGCTTTTTTCTGTGATGGTGCACTTCGTGGTCGTGGTTAAAACTTTATGAAATATATATTACTTGTTTACTTAAAAACGGTTTGTGTAACTTTCCTCCAATGTATGAGGAACGTTGTTAAATTTCAAACCCGATAAACAAAGGGCATGTTCAATATTACCCACTGGTTATTGCATCATGCTTAGTTTCTTCAACCTGGTCTTTGGGCTAAAACGGTTTACCTTAGGTTTAATATCTTGGTAGTTCAATTTTAGGGTCTTCAGTCATAACGAGTGCACAAATATCCCCCTAGAACAGTGCTTCTCAACCTAATGGTCGCGACCCCCAAAGGGGTTGCCAAGCAATTCTGAAGGGCTCGCGAAGACGCAAAAAATTTTGGGAAAATTTTATTCAAACTTTCCCTGTGTCTTCTGTTCAGAGTTATAACTCACACAACATATTGATTTAGAATTCATCGTTTGCAAACATATAATCTTATACGATTGTGTTTTAGGTGTTTCTAAAATAAATACCACAAAATATTGAAAAGATTTATGGTGACATAGGCCATACCCACAATTTGAAAAGTTTTCTGTACCGCAAAGAAAACGTGACGTTCATAAACACATTATGGTAGTAAAACTTCTTAAATGTATTTGTAAAGGGTTTACGTTGTTTTAGGAAACAACTAAAGAGGTCGCAAAGTAAAAAAAAGTTAAGAACCACTGCCCTAGAACAATGTTAGGTGAGTACAAATACAAAAAGTTACAAGACTTAATCAAAAACGCCATTTGGACAAATCAGCCATGTTTTACAACATTTAACCGATTCCGGGACGGACCAGAGGCAGCGTGTTGTTACGTCATAATAGAAAATAACGCTTTTAGTAACGGTGTAGCTGCAGCTGGTTTATCATCTTTCCAACAATTGTGCCCTTACCTTTGTCGCGCTTTATAACGTCCCAACGTTGCGCAGCTATTTCCGGTTTGGTGAATATTTTAGCGCAATTGTGCTGGTACGATTTGTATCACCGGCGAAATAAACTCAACTCAACTCGGTGACTTGGATGATTCACTTTCGTTCAAGACAAAATGATGTAATTTTGTGCACTAGCGTCGTCAAGCGGCAGAAAAATTTGAAAACAAAAACAGGTCTGTTGCAGTTTGCATGTCATTGTAATTAGTGATGCACCAAACCGCCTGAATGGGCAGGAACTTGGCCGAATGGTTTGGCGTGCCTGATCCATATACAGACATAAAAAACCTGACCGAGATTCGTCTCTAGGAGTGTCCTGGGTTCGAACCCGTACAAAAATGGTGATCCGCCAAGAACCCGATTGAAAAGCATATTCTAAAACCTCTTTCTGATTCAGGTTTTTAACCATCAATGCATAAGCTTTGCTAAGCTTCCAATATTTTGCAGAAAACGTGACTTGTATTTTTTAGACGCAGCAATCAGTTAATTTATGATATTTCATCTTCGAGATATTGAAAGTTTTGGGATTAAATGTATGCAATTAAAAAGTTCGGTTTCGGCCGGTTTTCTAAAAAATTCGAGCCGAAACCGAAACATTGGAAAACGGCATATTCGGCCGAAATGTTTCGGCCAACCGAAATATGGGTGCATCATTAACTGTAATGTGTTGGAATAATGTGGACAGTTTGGCAGAAACTTGGGCCAATTAGTCCGAGGCGTTACACTCATATGATTCGACCTCAGGAGCGTCCTGGTTTCGAAACCCGTGAGAAAAGTGGACTTTAAAATTTAGGCAAAAATAGGGCAAAATATAAACATAATAAGAATGTGTTTACAGTGCACTCATATATTAACAAAGGTATAATTAGATGAGCAAAAATTGAACAAAATGTAATAAATTTGAGGCACGTTAAAATAAGAGCGATGACTACAATCCAAATCCTGATCTTAAATGGTGTTTGTAGTTTGGCGTCGTTTGTCGACTTTGGCCTCTCAGGGTAAAAATGAAAATGTTTGAAATTGTTAATTGAGGAATTGCTAAAAAAAGATAGGAATCTTCGTTTAGATTGGAGTTGTTTGAAAACAATCAGTTGCTTTTGGTAGCACACATTTTAAAGTTTTTCGAATTGTTGACGGGCCTGTTAGAATGCTACACCATATACTAAATAGAAAATAACTTTCTCCAAAGCACGCTAGCCCTGTGGTATAAACTAAAATTGCCACAAAAGCCATGGCAGAACATAAGATTAAATGACACGAAAGTTGTTTTGATTCCACCGATCCATTACAGAACAGACTTTCATCCATAGAGGAGGTACGTCAACGTAAAACCGCATCTTAAAAGGTGTTTGTCTAGTTTGGCTATAGTTAATTAGGGTGGAAACGTGAATATTTTAAGGTGCCATTGAGGAATTGCTAAAATGATTGGAAAGCGCCGTTTTGATTGGATTTGTTCAAAAACATTTAGTTGCACACATTAAAAATGTCACTAGTTTTATACACACTCACACTTGTTTATTATCACGCTCTAATGTCATGGTATCAGTGCAGTACAACGGGTCAAAAAGGCATGTGATATTCTGACAACATAACGCAACAACACAACATCGGTGGAGGAGCTATGGTTGAATGTGTCCTGTGTTTTCCTGATAATTTCCCGGGATCTTAATGTTAACTGGAGTCCAGAGAAGCCGAAATGGTAGGAAGTACACATGTTTTAGTTATGACATGAGAATACGTCAGTGTGTAAATAAGACAAAAACTCATTTAATTACAAAGTAAGATTACAAACATTGCAGTGAAATCAAATGCCAGACACACAGGAAGCATTACAATACAAAAACAAGAATGCTTGCAAATGTCTACAGTGGAAAAACACTGGTGGCATCAAATGTTTGCTGGCAAAAACTAAATTCGTGTCTTTCCCACCAAGCAAAACCCAAATGTTTGTGGTTATAAGTAAAAAATAATCTTATATTAGCTAAACAATGTGTTCAATTTAAGGAATGTGGTTTCGTTGCCCGATGATTACAAACTCATGTTTATGAACCATTTAAAATCTGCTTGTAACCAACCAATGCAAAATATAACGGAATTTACAGATGCAATGCTATGACACAAATAGTAACGAAACGTCAAAGTCAAATCTGAAAACGAAACACACGATCTTTGCTTGATGATTATTCACTAAGTTGGGGTAACCCCTTAGAAGGCACTCAGCACTTGGGTGAGGGGCAAAGCAAGCATAAAAAAGTTCAACGTATAGTTTTTTCCAACGTTAACATTTATACAATACGATACAGTATCGAATAGCAAAATCCGACTTGGTGGTTTAGAGCTTCAACCAAATTTTATATTGTCTGAGACAACCAATGACAACCAATGACGCTTGCTCTTTCATAACATTGCACAACTGCAAACTAATTTTTTGAACTTTCACCTCTTTTGCATATGCCTTATTTCTCTGCTACTGAGACCTGAAATCAGCTTCACGTTTGCACGTCGGCATTTTCTGTCTGATGTCGCCATCCATGACGCAGTACAGCAGGAAGACGACGATTCCCTGCGATCCGTTCAGCAAGCTGTGGATCTACATAAACACCTCGTTCGAAATCTCGTTTACGATACCTGCAAAAACGATTTGTTGATAAAGCATAACCTTGAAAGTCCTAACACTGATGCAAATGTAAATGAAACTTGAAAAATTCACATGCACAAATATTACCTGTAAAGAAAGCCAAACCCCAAGTTCCACCAAGCATAAAGAAGAGCAAGATGAAAGACTTTGCAGCTCTCAAAGCATCTTCTGTCCCGGGATCTTCTCCTCTGTTCCGCATCTTCCTCGAGTGCAGCATCACATGTGTGATCTTTAGTATGATCATGGAGTTGATAAGGAGGACGAAAGCAAGAGGAGCGACGACCGTGGAGTAGAAGATCGGAGTACCGGGAGTCAACCAGCATCTGTCGTACTTTCGAACCTGAACAAATTTGTTGCATTGCTCGTACAATGATTGGGGCTTCATGTAGATGTCGAGGAGAAACCCCACAGCGAAGGATAGTCCCACTATCAATGCTGGAATGATCAACCGATAACCATGAAGATCTTAAAACGTTTTGACGCATTTTGGGTTCGAAACTTGACTGGAAACGAAGTTGCCATAAAGAGACGAATTCCTTCAACTAAAAACCACACTCCTGAAAACAAACAAATGCACCAGAACACATAATATAAGGCAATGCTTGTTACTTTATTTACCTGAAGACAGCAACAAATATTGATTGGCTGTTGTGTGAATCACACATGGAATCTCGTGCGTCACTGCAAGATCATGTGATATATTGACAGCGTGGAAAAGCAGAAGAGCCAATGACAAGCTGATTTGAACCGGAACCCGATCTCCGCTGTGTTTCGACTTGTAGAGGATTATTATGGTGGCGATCAGAAACACGACTGAAGTTTATTCTGTAGCGTAAGAGGTGATCTGAAACGAAATTTTGCATAAATGCAAGCAATTGTTTAAAAAATCACATTTAAATATTTACCTTGACCCCCTTTGGTATGGTGGTGAACTCGACAGCCAGTAAAACTGTAAACAAGGTAAGATGGTTGCACTTGCAGGTGACGTTGCCTGTTACGTCATCGGTGATTGTGACGCAACCACGATCCGAGTATTTTCTTTCCACTCTGTCGAAGAAGAGACAGATTGGTTCCAGTTTTTTTATCTTCAGGTTTTCGTGGGATATATTTCCCACTTTGATCAGCTTGCAGACCGTTTCTGGTGATGCTGGAGGTATGACGAAACTTGCCTCTCCAGGCAATTGATCGTTTATTTCATCGGTAGTTGATCGTTTGCGGCGTAAGCGCTTGAAGCTATCGGCATCCCAACCCACAATAGCAATGTAGGGTGTGTTGAACGTAGCTATGTACCGCGTTGTGGCCAATGAACCGGCTTCGATCTGTTGAGTCTGTGTAGTTTGTGTTGAGTTTATCTTGAAGACAAGCACCGCAATTATGATTTGTTTCACTCCATTTGTTTGCAGTGTAAAGTTGATGTGAGATGACCCAAGCTGAAGATTTGAGTTGTATGTTTCCTGGTTGATGTTGGTAACTACGATGTGCAGTTGAGCATCTCCGCTACTATAAGTGGTTCCGTTTGTTTGAAAATGATTTCGGGAAAAATTCTCAACTCGCATTTCGATGTTTTCTATTTCCCTCACACTTGCAGGATTTAAATTTGTCAACTCATCCAGGAATGAAGGATCTGGAACAAAACAATTCCATGGCAAGTTAGTGAAGCAGATATTTTAAGGTGTTTAGCGCTCTCCTGACATTTTTAACCATGCAAATATTGCAAATGCAAACCGCAATGCCTTATTGCAATTAAAGTGAAAAAATACATCCCAGGCTGATCATAGTTTTAAACTGGTCAGTATTTCAAACAAATAAACACAGAAAAGCAAAACTCCTGTGCTTTAGTTAATGATTTTATTAAATGTCCATAATATATGAGGTAAAGACGGAAACGGGTTCTTCACTACCTTGTTTGTTCCTAATTCCATTTAATGGGGTTTTGAAGTTAAGAACTAAATAATTTGATGTGAGTTGTAACGAATAAAGATCACTTCATGATTGTATACCGGTAATGGTCAGCTTAGATATAATTTATTTTCTAAAATATTGTTTTCCTCTACGTCTGGCAAACGTAGTGCGAGATTTAACAAGTTTGTGAAACATGTCGTACACCGACTAATAACAACAAGAAATACCTTCTGGTATGGATGCATTTGCTATAATCTCAGATACAATATTTTTCAGGGTGTCACCAAAAGTGGCAAAATCGGCCAACAGTGTAACTGCGGTTTTAGCAACGGTTTGAAGTTCATAACACACAACGTCTGGTCCGATTCCAATGGCGTACACTGTAATGTTGTTGTTGCTCGTCAAATCGTAACTGTTGTAAGCAATGCAAGTGTTGTAGGTTTAATTGGTTAAGACTGGTGTTGATAGCAAAGTGTTGCAGTTACATAAAGTTTTCTTTCAGTCCTCTGTTTATGAAGACAATAAAAAAAGCTATTTTTTGGGAATTATTTTTAACGTATTTGTTTTTGTTGTGTAAAAAGAAAGGCAATGACCGTGAGCATACACATGAATTCAATAAAATTGAAATAATTTTGATAAAGGTTGTCACTGGGGTGGATGTCGTAGCAACAATATGGTTACGAATAAAACGAAAAACAAAAAGACATTTAAAAACAAATATAAAATTGGTCATTACGCTAAATACTCACATGCTAGTCAACTCAACAGGGTTTGCTTTTCGGTATGTTGTAAGTATCAGAAATTTGTTGGAGGTTGCGGCGTTGGCTGAGCTTCTGAAATCTATCTATAAGAAGCTTTAAAGTTAAGAGCTTCTGCATTTTATATCCCGCTGAAACAACGCCTTACTTTGACAGCTCTCTCGATGGCGGTTCCGGTAAAAGCGTTTGTCCCAAAAGGCTAAACCATACTATTGTTTACAGCATCTTTGACACAATGAACTGTAGTGCAATTTCCAAGAGTGGTTGGGTTGTGATAAAAGCTGTTCTCTTTGTAATCATGGCTGTCAAATAAGAATATAAAAAGTATTTATGTCAAAATCGGTGAACTTTTTCTCAAAGTAATTACAAAACCCTTTAGCACGTCGAAACTTATAACTACATGCTCTTAAAAATTGGTAAAGTAACTTTTAGGAAAAAACGCACATAACTTATTTATTTACTTGGAAATCTTGCCAACATCCAAAAATCCCGTCATGTTTTAATGCACTCCATAAAAACGAGACAAAAACGTTCATGAGCAAATGAAGCGAACAAATATTAGGTATCTTATCTAAAACATCGCTCATGACATAAGCGTATTTTTCCAACTTAAAATGCCTGTTTTCTTCATGAAACATTTAATAACACTTTCAAATAATTTGAAATGTAACAAACATCGAAATAGGAACTGGATAGTAAAATTAGTCATTTTTTATCTTTTATGCATGGACACTTAAAACAACGAACAAAAAATCTACAATCTTAATAAAATATAACTTAGTTTCTATCTTCGAAAACAATGCGTTAACAAAGGTAACAAAAATCTGGTAATCCTTGATAGTAATTCAATTAAACGCCTAATACGGCCGTAACCTCTATATATTTTCTTTCTTTAATTAAATTGTGCCACATAAATACGTTTTAGATTCGCAAAAGTCAACACACATCTTATATTAAGGATGTTGCAAACTGGGCCGAAGTTGGTTGGAAATTAGGACGGAAATGATAGTGAGAATTCAAATTCGAATTAAACCCGTTTTATTCAAATTTAAACTGGAAAGCCCGACCCGTTATAAAAATATAAACTGTCGCGTTAGTTCACATAAAGTATAGAAAAAACACCATGTTAGAGTTCACCTTGCAAACTTGGTTTGAAGCAGACGACGGCCAGCAGCACAAGTAGAGAAACAAAGAAGCTCATTTTCTTAACCTATTGCTTTCTGCAGAATACTTACGATTTTGCAGCACAGAACTACCAGATTTTGTACAAAACCAAAATGTTTAAAACTGTGCTTAATATAGACGTAATTAAAATTTGTAAATAACACAAACATACAGAACACATAGTCATTCAGCTGTAAATTACTTAAATTCTACAAAATCACTTGAAACCAATGACAGCCTTCGTATTAGACTTACAATAGCAGATCGACAAAGCTCCTAAATCTTTTACACCTCGTTATCACCTTGCATCCCGTCTTACCATTTTCAACTAACCACAGCCACATGAGCCAGTATCTATATACAAGCACGGAAGCAACAAGATTGTATGAAAAACGCTGATTGTTATTATCAGTTCCCCACACTCGGCCAATCCACCTGCCGAATGCCGTTTGCAGCTCGTTATCCTTTGATTGAAACTGTAAACAACACAGCAATTGCAATGATGATCCAGCATTTTGTACATAAATATGTTTTATTGCTGGCGGAATCGTCTATGTAAAACTCCTGGTATTTAATTTAACAACGCGATTTTTTCATTTTGTGGGACTTTCTCAAATTAATCGCACATTGCTTTTGTACGTTTCGCAAAAAGGTTTTAAAATTGTACTGACTCTAGACTCTAGAGTCTAGAGTAATAAAGTACATAGTCCAGAGCTTGATATTTCGATCGACGCTTAATGTTTTGTAAAGCGTTTAAAGTGTTCTTTGGTTTTATTGTGGTTCGAATCCGTATTTTTTTTACCTATTTATTTGTCTTTGACAGATCCGACAACAGCGTTTACCAATAGCCAACCACTCTTGGAAGTTGCATCACAGTTCAATGCATCAAAGATGTTGTTATTTCGGTGGTTTCTCTTCCTGTTTAACTCTCCCTATTTCCCTTACGCGGGTGGTTAGCTTTTAGGTTTCAACTCGACTGGTTCCACCAACGTTGCTTTTGTTTAGCATTACACCAGTTGAACGACAAATTTATTAAATATGCTACCTGGTGGACGAAACGCTTGTTCAGTATTTTCCGATTATTATTAATGGAAAAATGAGCAGCAAAATAGGCACTATATCAAAACAAGCGTGTACACCTTGGCTCGTAAATTTGCCGCGTCTACGCTTCGATATTCCTAATTACTACTACGTAGCCAAGTGTTTTGACGAAACAAACCTACAAAACGACTCAAAATTTTTCGTAAAACAAACTCGGGTTGTATATATGACGTCACAAATTAATATTGATAAAATCAAACTGTATGAAAGACGTAAAAAAGTAATTGGTGAGGTAAACACAATTATTGAAAATTTGTTACTGTATTTGGTGTCGCGACAAGGAAAGTCAAAGTTATCCACTGTTTCATGCAGATGTGCAAACCAGTATCAAAGCAATCCATTACGGTGTTCCAGCCGGAACAGTAAGTCGGGGCAGGCTTTGATTTGTTCAAAAAACTGTCGTGACTCGGGTCAGAATTTACATTCTGTGACTGTTTTTGCTGGACTTTACCTAATGTCCAACAGCCCAAAGAGGTTTTGTGTTGGCCATTGTCTATTATTATTTACCATTTTGTATGTATTTTTCTTATAGGCCTGTCAATTAAACTTTAGGAGTTAACCGGGATTCTAAAAAAACGATTTGGGTTCAGGCCGGGCTTCAGGCTTATACTTTTAGGTTCTGGCTCGCTTGTAACTCTGATTCCAATCCACGCTATGAAGGGCAACAACCGATCGTACAGCTTATGGTTGCTTTTGAATTTATCCGCCGCTAGATGATGCTGGTTGACAGAATTGCCATTGTTTTCTGTCTTAAATGAAATTGAATCTTCCAAGGCGCGCGATTTAAAGTTGTGAACAAGATTTTCCGCTGGTCTGCCCTCGACGCGGTCAAATGTTGTAAAATGTAGCTGAACAGGCCAAGGAATGTTTTTTGGAAAAATGAAAGTTGTATTTGTGTAATGTTGTATATAAAACATATTGCTTGGTGCAGTTTCAGAAACTTTAATTGTGCACTGTATTGCGATTTATACATATATATATATATATATATATGCGACAAGCGACATAAAGTTGCAACAAGAATAATATTGTTGCGGCGAAACAGAACATTCCAATACATACCTTCTATATAAAGTTATTATCACTGATATTTTTGTCACGTTAAACGCAGCAGACTTTTGTCCAAGAGAAGTCGTGTATTTTAGGCTTACTCTTTGCGTAAAAAATTTTCTAGTTTAAGATTTAGTGCGCACTGACTCTATTTTAAAAGTGTTTTCAGGTAGATGTTTTGCAAGTTACCTTTATCTAGAAATCAATATTTTTGTGTTTATTAGTTTGATTTAATCCACCATGAAAGAATTTGATTCTAATCCTTTTCAGCTTCTTTCCATTTGTTTCCTACAAAACGAAAAACGCACTGTGTACGTCTGGAATCGGTTCATGCCGTTTTACGCATTTCCTTATACTTTCTGAGATGTGGAGCTGGTTGATTTATAACCCGGCACATTTGCTTGTCCTATTGTGTCTAATATAAGTCATGTGGTATTATTACTGACGCAGTTGTTGGTTTTCGGCAATTTACCTAAAACATTGCTCAGAAATTTACCTTTAAATTTTCCCAAACCGTTTAAGTCATCCGACATCACTAAAGTTAAGTTCAGGGCTTTATATTACTGAAGCAGACATGTCGTTTATTTTGAGAGTTTTATTTGTGCACTTGGTAGCAGGAATGCTTCTTCTTGTGCCAGTTTCGATTTGGGGTAAGTAGTTTTTTTATTAGTTTATTGACGAAACCAAAATTTTGGGTTGAAACCTAATTTTCTGCAGTTCAGTTTTAAACAATGTTAAGAGTAACAAACCTGCCTTTAATATGAGTACATTTGCAAGTTTCCTATACCAACATATTAAGCTTTGCACAAATTTCTGTGAAGCAAAGCAGTTTGAAATATTTTGGATGAAATGTTGCTCAATCTGTTTTTTGTTGTAATTTAAAGTTTTTATTTTTCAGCTCGAGGGACCGGTTGCCTGGGAAAAATAGACAAGGTGCGATGCATTGGTAAAAAGCAACAAGACCGACAATGAATTTGGCGGGGTTTTGTAAAAAGCAACACCATATAAACGTTTTGAATTTTTGTTTAGTTTGTGAAGGAGAATTATTGAATATCACTTGCCCTGCTGGAACGGTTATTGACATAAAATCGGCTCTTTTTGGACAAAAATTTCCATACGCGGGGTAAGTAAAGAAAAAAATATAGAAAAAAAAAATAAAGTAATCTTGTGTACTGTTTGTGTTTACATTACATTTTGCAACACAGACAAATTGATTTTATTATTAACGCTTATACTAAACATTTTTCGAAATTGCTTTCTTTAAACTTAAACTATCCTAAAATCGTGTTTTGATTTACTTTAGATTGGTAAAAGATGTTAATTCTATTTTGTCAAGGGTGTGTGGATTTACTAAATCTGAGCTTAACTGCAATGGAAGTGCGGGGGTAACAGAGATATTAAGGCAATGTCAGCAAAAATCTTGGTGCACAGTTGTTCAAACAATCATTTTTGGTGAACCATGTCCTGGTTTTTCAAAGTACATCGACATCAACATGACATGCTCCATTAACACAAGTTAGTTATTAAAATACATTATAGCCTACGTGGTTAGCTAACTCCTGCACCATCTTGGATAATGGCCGCAATTCACCCTCGGCTTTAGATGGTTTAGGAAGTTACATAAATTAGAACATCTTCAAGTAGGAAAAGACGTTAAATTGATTAAATATCTGATTTAACAATCTGTCATGGAGTTGTTTTGTAACAGATGTTTCATTTCTGGATCAGTATCTTTCATTTCTTGGTCAGTTAAGAAGTTTAAATCCTGCAAGTGTGAGGGAAATAGAAAACGTCGAAAATCGAGTTGAAACTGTTTCCCGAAATCATTTTCAAACAAACGGAACCAACTATAGCAGCGAAGATGCTCAACTGCACATCTTAGTTACCAACATCAACCAGGAGACATACAATTCTTATCTTCAGCTTGGTTTATCTCATATCGACTTTACACTACAAACCCAGGCAATAAAACGACTCATAGTTGCAGTGCTTGTCTTCAAGATAAACACAACACGAATTGCACAAAATCAACCGGTCACAGTCGGTTCGTTGGCCACAACGCGATACATAGCTACATTCAACACAACCTACATTGCTATTGTGGGTTGGGATGCAGAAAGCTTCAAGAGCTTAAGCCGCAAACGATCAACTACCGATGAAATAAATGATCGGTTGCCAGGAAAGACAAGTTTCATTTCACCTCCAGCATCACCAGAAATCGTCTGCAAGCTGATCACAGCGGGAAATATATCCCAAGAAAACCAGAAGATAAAAAAACTGGAACCAATTTGTCTCTTCTTCGACAGAGTGGAAAGAAAATACTCGGATCGCGGTTGCGTCACAATTACTGATGACGCAACAGGCAACGTCACCTGCAAGTGCAACCATCTCACCGTGTTTACTGTTTTACTGACTGTCCAATCCATCACAATACCAAAGGGGGTAAAGGTAAAGATTTGAATGTAAACTTTAACGAATGGCTCACAAAATAAACAACACGATGTTGCAGATCACATCTTACGCCACAGAATCAACTTCAGTCGTGTTTCTGATCGCCACCATAATAATCCTCTACAAGTCGAAACACAGCGGAGATCGGGTTCCAGTTCAAATCAGCTTGTCAATGACTCTTCTGCTTTTCCACACCGTCAACATATCACATGACCTTGCCGTGATGCATGAGATTCCATGCGTGATTCACGCAGCAGTCAATCAATATATTCTGCTGTCTTCAGGTACCTAAAGTAACAGGACAATTTGAGTTTAAAGCATTGGTACATATTATGGGATCTGACGCTATTGTTTGTTTTTAGGAATATGGTTCCTAGTTGAAGGAATTCGTCTTCTTATGGCAACTTCGTTTCCAGTCGAACTCCAAACTCAGGATTCGTCAAAGCGTCTAAAGTTCTTTATGTCGATTGGTTGGATTGTTCCAGCCTTGGTAGTGGGAACATCCATGGCAGTGGGGGTTTCCCTCGACATCTGCATGAAGCCCCAACCATTGTACGAGCAATGTAACGAATTTATACCGGTTCCAAAGTACGACAGATGCTGGTTGGCTCCCGGTACTCCGATCTTCTACTCAACTGTGGTCGCTCCTCTTGCTCTCGTCCTCTTAACCAACTTCATGATCATCCTGAAGACAACACATGTGATGTTGCACTCGAAGAAGATGCGGAACAGAGGAGAAGATCCAGGGACAGGAGATGCGTTGAGAGCAGCAAAGTCTTTCATCTTACTCTTCTTTATGCTCGGTGGAACTTGGGTTTTGGCTTTCTTTACAGGTAATATTTGTGCGTTGTTTCAACGTTTAGTTTTCTTAAGATGTATTAATGCAAGGGATTTCAAAGATATGGTTTTACAAACTTATTACATTTGCAGGAATCGGGAACGAGATTTCGAACGAGGTGTTCATGTACATCCACAGCTTGGTGAACGGGTCGCAGGGAATCGTCGTCTTCCTGTTGTATTGCGTCATGGATGGCGACATCAGACAGGAAATGCTGACGTGCAAACGTGAAGCTGATATTGGATCGAAGCAGCAGAGAAACGTGGCAAATGCAGAAGGAAGTGAAAGTTCAAACCCGAAATAAGGTGAAAGTTTAAACAATTAGTTTGCGGTTGCGCAAGGTCAGCTGAAAACTTCATTTTTGTGACGTTGCTCTAATTTATGACGTGATGGAAATACCCAGTCAGATTGTTTCATTGTTTCTGCGTCGTGTTTTATTGGTGTACGCCTCTATCAGGAAGAACGGAAAAACTGATATTGCCGATTAGCCATCGGTCGCTTTTACACTTTTAAACTCAGTTTTCATCATCTTTTTATTGTTTCCTTCGTGTTACCATGTAGTGCAGTGGTGTCGCTTTTATTTTAACATAATTTAATTCATTTTTCATAAAGGTAATGTAAAATAGATAAAAATACATTTACCAGAAGAGCTCTATAAACTTGATATTAAGGATGGCAGCAATAGCTTATATTTGGATTTCAAGTTATTGCCACGAACTTTATACCATTTGGGATTTGCCGGGTTCGAAAGGCACTAATTTGACGGCAAACATTTAATGCCACCAGTATTTTTCCACTGTAGACATTTACAAGCTTTTATTTTTGCATTGTAATGCTTCGAATGTATCTGCCATTTTATCTAATTTCAGCGCTTTTATCTTGCACTTTTGAAAGCGTTTTCGTCTTATTTTACAAACCAATTACACCACTCGTTCCAAGTGACATATGCGCTTCCCGTCATTTTGGCTTCTCTGGACTCCAGTTAACAGTAAGATCCCGGCAAATTATCAGGAAAGCACAGGACACATTCAATAATAGCTCCTCCATCGATGCAGTGTTTTTGCGTTGTGTTGTCATCACATAACATGTCTTTTTGACCCGTTGTACTGAGAACGACTGCACTGATACCATGTAATATGCTCGTGATAATAAATGTTGTGGAAATGTGTGTAAACCTACTGCCTAATTTTTTGAAATGTGTATTTCTTTAGACAACTAATCGTTTATGAACTAATCCAATCAAAACGGCGCTTCTTAACATTTTCAAAAAATCCCTAATTAATAATTCAAAACATTTCTATTCTAATTATCCAAAGATAAACTAGATAAACATCACTTAAGATGCGGCTTACATTGACGTACCCGTTCCATGGATGAAATTCTGTTTCAGTAACCATATTCGACAATAAACCAAATTCTTTGCACAGAGGTAAATCGTTCCTTACTAAAGAGCAAGTCCTTCTAGTTGGAAACCACTTGACTAAAATAACAACCACATAAGCTAACACGTTTACAAAGATTGTCGTTGGTATCAATTCAGTTTTAAACCGTTTTATTTTAAAGTCAGTTTCTGCTATACCAATGAGCTTAAATCAACTCCACATTGTTAACAACAGGTTTAGTCCACTTTATTCCGTTTAAGATATTGTGAACTAGAATTTATATTTGCGATTAAACTAATGCTGCATTTGAAATATTAATTAGAAACCTAATCAACTTCCTTGCTGTGTAATTTAGTTTGTGTTCTGCCATAAACGTTTTTTTTAACGGATGTTAGTTATTGTCCATGCTACAGGCCTGGTTTAGAAGACATTTGAATATATAACAGGGGTGGGCAACTTGCAGCCCGCGAGCCACATCCGGCCTGTAATGTATCTTGCCTCTAGCGGACCAAGCTGTTTTGTACGGATGCCAGGAAGATCGTCCTGGCTTCGCTATTGTCGCAACAATGACTTTTACTTCGTTTCCATGGCCGCTTTATGTCCGTCTTTTATGGCCATATGTGACCATACTTGAAAGTGAGAAATCATGACGCAGCAAAATTACTCGGCCATAAGCGGTTTTCGTATGTCCTTCCCGCAGGGGTGCATTTATATTGAGCATTTATACACAGCATTTATAGCATTTATATTAAGCATTTATACACTGCATTTATAGCATTTATATTAAGCATTTATATTGAACAATCGTAGGACAAGCAAATACCCCGGGTTATAAACCAACAAGCTCTACATCTCAGAAAATGCAAGAAAATGCGTAAGAAGACAAGACCTTCCAGACGTACGCGGAGTGGTCGTTATTTTGTAGGAAACAAATGTGAAGAGCTCAAAAAGAGATTAGAATCTACTCCCATTATGAGTGGATTGAATTAAATCAATAAATACAAAAATATTGCTTTCTAGGTGAAGTTGAATTAAAAAGTAAAAACCTCAAAACACCAACTTTGTAAATAGAATCGGTGCGTAATAAATCGTAAGCGAGAAAATAATTTGCACAAGGAAACCCAAAATATCCGGAGTCGCATGGATTGCTGGATCAAAGGCCTAAACGCTCTTCTGCGTTGATGACAAAAACACATCGATGAACTTTATATAGAAGGTGCGTATTTGTGTGGTTCGGTGCAGCAATATATCGCTTGGTGCAACTTTTTGTCGCTGGGTACAAATTAAAATCGGTTAGTTCAACTATATATCTGTTGTGGTCTTTTATGTCGCTTGGCGCACGTGCATAGCATTATAGGCCATAATTAAGACTTCCTATAACTGCACCAAGCTGCCAATACGTTTACTTGATCGAGTTCTGGACGGACCAAGAACAAATATTAGCGTGATATGACGTCATAATTTAAAACGAGCGGAGATTCGGTTTCAAGATAACAAATAATTCCGTCCCCGAGCGTCATCTAGCGTCAGTAAAATTTAAAAGCAACAGCAAGTCAATGATCGATTGTTGCCCTTCATAATGTGGGTTGGGATTAGAGTTATAAGCAAGATAAGGCCGTGTGCCGAGAAAAGAAAATTTGTTTTCCTAATACCCGCATGAAAAATTTGAGAACCATTGATAAACAACATAACTTGTGAATTTATTACGTCATTGCGTGCTTTGCTTCGAAATTACGTCATTTTTGCTATTAACGTAGGCGTATAACGTCACAAACGAAAATTGTGCGTATTACATCACAAATCCACATTGCAACTCTCTCTGTTTGATGTTTAATGCGATGAGTTTAACTTGTACTTATGATGTAGCATCGTGAATTGTATGTTGTATTAAATCCGCAGAATATGTTTGAAGTAACGAGTCAGCACCAGTTCAGCAATCTTTGGAATTTGAAAGCCTCTGAAATTTAACCATATTTGTTATTAAAAATATATAAGGTATATAACTTTAGATAAAATTTTAAAAATATTAAGACAGCGTCTATTTTCAAAAAACAAAATGTCAAAAAACTGGTCCGCGTTTTTATATAGGTACAAGGTTGACAGGTACAGTCAGGGTAACTACCGTAATAAACTTATTTGTTTTTTTTTAATTTATCTGCAGCTAGATGACGCTAATGCAAAAACTTGACATCATTCATCGCTCTTGGTAAAGTCGAATTCACAGGCGTTAGATTTATGTTGAAAAGTGCTGTAGTTTAAATGTGTTTTTTTAAAACGTACAGTGAGTACATGTGTAACGTTGTATGTAAACTATATTGATTGCTTGGTGACGTTTTGCAAGTTTTATTTACTCTTATTATGTCGTAAAAATTGCCCTAACAAGCAATATTTAGCTGCATTGACCCTCACAAACTGATCAATAAACATCAATGAAATACAAGTCATCGTTTCTTTCATGTTTAACACTTCAAAACAGCCTTCAAGCTAGGAATCGACCTATGCAAAGTTTTTTTTAGCACAGGAAGTTGAAGTTATTGCCAGACACGCTTAACCATTTGGGATTTGCTTGGCACGAACGACTATAATTTGGATTTTGTCAACAAACATTCCACCAGCATTTTTCACTGTAATACTTCCCATGTATCTGTGATTTCATCCCATTGCAATTCTAGTGCCTTGCACTTATGAAAGCAACTTGGTCTTATTTTCACACTGACAAATCCATGCGACCCAACCCCAACATAAGCACTTCCTTTCATTATGTTTCTGTAGATACCATTTAACGTTAAGACACCAAACCTTTTCAGGAAAAACACAGAGGCCATTAAACCATAGCTCATCCACCGATGTTGTGTTGTTGCGTTATATTGTCATCACATACATTTCTTTTTGGCTCTATATAGAACGTGTGAATGTCTGTCTCCTGACAAAATTTGAAAACGTATTTTTCTATGAACGAACCAATCAAAACGACAATCCCAACCTTTTTTACTAGTTTTTCATTAAGGACTTTTATTTTTTTATTTAACCCTCATAAATCTAAGTCAACAAACAATGCCAAACTACACAAACACCATTTAAGATGCGGATTTACATTATCTTTATCGCTCTAAGGAAGTCCCTGAAAAAAAGTCCCAATTTTTTGGTGTACCTCAAATTTAAGACATTTTGTCCGAAATCTTATAAAACCTACTCTTCTTTATTATATTAGTGCCCTGTAAACAGATTGTTACTATGTTTATGTTTTGCCACAATTGAATGTTAAAGTCCACATTTTTCCACGGGTTTCGAACCCAGGACGCTCCTGGGTGGAATCTCATTCAGTTTTTCTTTGTCTGCATTTGTTTCTAACGCTTTAAACTATTGGGCCAAGTTTCTGTCCCAACAGACCACATTTTTTTCACGGGGTTCGAACCCATGACACTCCCGGGGACGAATCCCGATCAGAGTTTTTTATGTCTATATGTGGGTCAGGCGGGTCAGGCCATTCGGCCAAGTTCCTGCCCCTCAACCGCCAACATTATTCCAAAATAATCTGAATGACAAGCAGCGGTCACAAGCTTGTTTTTGTTTTCAAATTTCTCTGCCGCTACATGACGCTAGTGCACAAAATTACACTGTATTGTCTTCAACGAAGCTGAATCATCCAAGATACTCCATCCCTATTATGACGTAACACAACACGCTGAGATTTACACTTGGTCTATTCAGGACTCGATCAAATCTTGTAAAATGTGTCTGATTTGTTCAAGTGATGTTTTTGATCAACTGAGTCTTGTGATTTTTTGTATTTCGATTCACCAAACACTGTTTCATGGGACTATGGATAAATGCATTACTCGGTATCACTGAAGACTCAGAAATTGATTAACCAATATATTCGATCCAAACCGAATTAAACAGTTTTGTCAATACAATATCGTTTTTAGCCTATAGACTACGTTGGAGAAACCAACCATAAATAACCAGTTGGTAATACTGACTAAACGCTCGTTTACCGGGTTTGATAACTAAAAGTTTTTCATATGCTGGTCGAAAGTTACACAAATCGTTTTCAAGCAAAACACTTTTTATAGTTTAGAAAGTTTCGCCCACCCGCTCGATGTGCATCATCACACCAATGAAGAGGTTGGTAAAATAAGTTAGTCGAACTTCTTTGTTAGTTGAAATGATTCAAAGTTGTGTGTACATTTGTAATCTTTCAGGTTTCAACTGATGTATAAATGAACCTCTGTATTTTTTAAAATGTTGATGTCTAGCACATTCAGTGCGCTTGACATATATCTACGCCAAAAGACGTTTTGCGCAGAAACCGGATTGATGTTAGTTTACGTCAAAAGTCTCACCGACAATGTGTAAAACCTTGGAAGCTCCAATCGGTTTAATTGACATGATGATATTTTTCATATCGCCTTTGACCTCAGTTTACCTTTTAAAGTATACAGGGTGCATGAGTCCGTCATAACAACTTTAGGGTTCACCAACCCCAAAAAGGTTGAAGAGCACTGCTATAGGTAACGATTTACGCAACATGTACTGCAGGTAGATTCCACTGAGTGTGGAGAACTGATAAAAAGAATCAGCGTTTTTCATCCAGCATTGCTTCCGTGCTAGTATATAGCGAATGACTGGTGTCGGTGTGGCCAGTTGATAACAGAAAGACGTGATGCAAGGTGATATTAACGTGAATAGTTTAAGACCCATATTGTGGATCTGATAGTGTACGTCTATTACGAATACGGTCATTGACTTTAAGTGATTTTGTAAACTTCAAACTAGTTTACATCTGAATGACTATTTTTTTGTATGTTTGTGTCATAAGCCCTATCAAATTGTAATTACGTCTAATTGGATCACAGTTTTAAAACACATTTTAGTTTTGTACAAAATCTGGTGGTTTTGTGTTGGAAAATCGTAAGTATTCTACAGAAAGAAATAGGTTGAGAAAATGAGCTTCTTTGTTTCTCTACTTGTGGTTCTGGCAGTCGTCTGCTTCAAACCAAGTTTGCAAGGTAAGCTTAAAAGTAATTTCACTTCTTTGTAAGATAGCATACACAACCACTTTATATTTTAATTACTACGTACATAATGCTTTGTTTCTGTTCTACAGTTTGAAGCCGAGCAGGGCTTTTTGGCCATAGAGATTGAACAAAACGGGTTTGTTTTTGGGGGCCTGACTGATCCCACTCGGTATCATTTCTGTCCTAAATTTTTCACCTTCGGCCCAGTTCACAACTCTGTGTGGGTTTACTTTTCAATGTATGTTATGCCAACTTGGTGATTTTAAATGTGTCACAATTGAATGAAAAGAAGAGAAATTAGGATTCGCACTGGAGAGATATTAGGGTTTACAGTATATTTTTTACAATTACAATTTGGGATTTTCAACCGTTTTAAATCATTTGCTGTTGTTTTCGAAGTTAAAATTGTATCAGTCCAAAAAAGCTGCTGCAACATCAAACTCTGGATAAGTTTCTTCTTATAGTGGGCTTGTAAATATTATGTTGCTAGCGGAATACGTAAATTATAGTAAAAAATACAAACTTAAATTAAGTAAATCATTTTTTTATCATACTTTTTGAAAATATCATACTTTTTATTTTCCAGCCCAAGAAATCGACATTGTGTTTGTGGTGGACAGTACTAGCCCAATAACAAATTCTCAGTTTGCAATATACAAGAATGCTTTTGTAGCAATGGCTGATGCCCTAAAAGCGGGTTTCGACAGACACTTACTGCAAGTTGCCATTCTTCAGTATACAAACAACAATTACAATAGGTAAATGTATTTTGTGAACAAAAACGTTGTTCTATCAGCGAAAAGTTCTATGTTGTAGATTATTTGTTGAATTTCTGCATTTATTACCCGAAAATTGATGTTTTGGGGAAGATTTTAGTTGCAAGAAAACAGGCCAGTTAAAAAGAATTATGCCATAAACGCTGTTGTAGATGAAGTAACTATTCGTTGTTCGTTTCATTTGCTCATCAACTTTTAGTCCCGTTCGCAGTCGGTAATTTTTAAAATTCGTTGGCAAGAAGTTTCTATACAAATTCAATTAAACTCAGCAACTACTATTGGTGCTTTTGACTTCTAAAGTTTCTTATGATTAGTTCATTACATCCTCATACTGACTTATCCATTTCTCAAATGTATTGTATATATGTTGAACCAATAAAATCATGCTGAGACAGATATGTTATATCTTGCGAGGATAAATACAACGAATTGGTGTAACGCCAGTCGTATAAACACGCTTTAAATTTGTTTTTGACAGCCCTGACTACACCAACAACTGGTTTTATCACAACCCCACCACTCTCGGTGATTGCACCACAGTTCAATGTATCAAAGATGCTGTAAACAATAATATGTATCAATATCTATATTCCAGTGCTTTTACCGCAACTGCAATCAAGAGAGCTGTCAAAGTAAGGCGTTGTTTTAACAGGAATAAAAGCAAAAGCACTTAACTTGAAGCTCCTTATAGATTGACTTCAACAACTCAGCCAACGCTGCAACTTCCAAAAAATTTCTTATTCTTACAACACACTGTTTGGCAACATACGGTTGGGCAGCAGACAATTCTCTTTTGCCTACCAGGTTAGCGTTTAGTGTAACGACCAATCTTATTTTTAGTTTTTAAATGTCTTTTTTTCGCTTTATTTGTATCCTTGCCGTTTCTATGGCACCCACACAGATGCGTTTCAACTTTGTTCTCGAAATTGCCCACATTATTGAAATTGCCCACATAAGTGTAAGCTCAGTGTCATTGTAACAGCCATTTATCTTTTTGACAAGATGATGTTACAAACAGATTTTGGACTTCTTCATTTTTGACAGACTTTTTGACAAATATGTTAGTTTTTGTTTTGCAACTTCTTGCCAACAACAGTTAAAACCAGTTAAAGCTACGTCGCATCTATTGTTTGTTACAGTTACGCGTTGACGAGCAGCAACAACATTACAGTATACGCCATTGGAATTGGACCATACGTTGATCAAAGTCAGCTTCAAATCATTGCCAACAACGGAACCAGCAACGACACAGTTACACTGTTGAACAATGTTACCACCCTTGGTGACACCCTGGTTAACATCGTATCAAAAATTATACCAAATGTATCTATACCAGAAGGTAACTTCTTGTTGTTATTAGTCGGTGTACGAAGTGTTTCTCAAATAAGTTGAATCTGGCGCCCGTTTGTCTTTACGTAATTGCTTATATATAAGCTAGCACATTGAATTGTTTCGTTCTTAACTTCAAGACCCCAGTAACCAGATTTTTAATGGTTTGGAAAGTTGTTGTTGTTGTAGACTGATCCAATTCACTGACCGATTCAAAAATAATCCAAAAGCTTGTGACGTTTTGCGCTGTTTACAATCATGCGTCACGTTTTGCTTTTGCAATTTTTTTGGAGGGTTAAAAATGTCAAGGGAGCGCTAAAATTCTTAAAATATCTGCTTCACCAACTTGTCATGGAATTGTTTTGTTACAGATCCTTTATTGCTGGATCAGTTAAAAAATTTAAATCCTGCAAGGGTGACGGAAATAGAAAACATCGAAAATCGAGTGGAGAATTTTTCCCGAAATCATTTTCAAACAAACGGAACCACATATAGCAGCGGAGATGCTCAACTGCGCATCGTAGTTACCAACATCAACCAGGAGACATACAACTCAAATCTTCAGCTGGGATCATCTCACATCAACTTTACATTGCAAACCAAGGGAGTTAAACGAATCGTGATTGCGGTGATTGTCTTCAAGATAAACACAACACAAACTACACAGACTCAACCGGTCGAATCCGGTTCACTGGCCATAACGCAGTACATATCTACAATCAATACAACCTACATTGCTATTGTGGGTTGGGATGCCGATAGCTTCAAGCGATTAACTACCGATGAAATAAACGATCAATTGCCGGGAAACGCAAGTTTCCATTTGCCCCCAACATCACCAGAAACCATCTGCAAGCTGATCAAGGCGGGAAATATATCCCTTAAAAACCAGAAGATAAAAAAACTGGAACCAATCTGTCTCTTCTATGACAGAGTGGAAAGAAAATACTCGGATCGTGGTTGCGTCACAATAACTGGTGGCGTAACAGACAACGTCACTTGCAAGTGCAACCATCTCACCTTGTTCACTGTTTTACTGGCTGTCCAATCCACCACCATACCAAAAGGCATCAAGGTAAAGACTTAACGTAAACTTTAACAATTGGCTCACAAAATGAACAACACTGTATTTCAGATCACATCTTACGCCACAGAATCAACTTCAGTCGTGTTTCTGATTGCCACAATAATAATCCTTCACAAGTCGAAACACAGCGGAGATCGGGTTCCGGTTCAAATCAGCTTGTCACTGGCTCTTCTGCTCTTCCACGCTGTCAACATATCACATGATCTTGTCGTGATGCACCAGATTCCATGCGTGATTCACACAGCAGCCAATCAATATCTTCTGCTGTCTTCAGGTAAATAAAGTAATAGGATAATTGAAATTTTAGGCATAGATTTATATTTCGCAATCTGACGCAATTTTTTGTTTTAGGTGTATGGTTCCTCATTGAAGGAATTCGTCTCTTTATGGCAACTTCGTTTCCAGTCGAATTCCAAACTCAGGATTCGTCAAAGCGTGTAAAGTTCTTTATGTCGATTGGTTGGACTATTCCAGCCTTGGTTGTGGGAACATCCATGGCAGTGGGGTTTCCCCTCGACATCTACATGAAGCCCCAACCATTATACGAGCAATGTAACGAATTCACACAGGTTTCAAAGTACGACAGATGCTGGTTGGTTCCTGGTACTCCGATATTCTACTCCACGGTCGTCGCTCCTCTTGCTCTCGTCCTCTTAACCAACTTCATGATCATCCTGAAAACAACACATGTGATGTTGCACTCGAAGAAGATGCGGAACAGAGGAGAAGATCCAGAGACAGGAGATGCGTTGAGAGCAGCAAAGTCTTTCATCTTGCTCTTCTTTATGCTCGGTGGAACTTGGGTTTTGGCTTTCTTCACAGGTAATATTTGTGCGTCTTTTTAACGTTTTAGTTTTCGTAAGTTGTATTAATGCAAGGGATTTCAAAGATATGGTTTTACAAACTTATTACATTTGCAGGAATCGGGAACGAGATTTCGAACGAGGTGTTCATGTACATCCACAGCTTGGTGAACGGATCGCAGGGAATCGTCGTCTTCCTGTTGTATTGCTTCATGGATGACGACATCAGACAGGAAATGCTGACGTGCAAACGTGAAGCTGATGTTGGATCGAAGCAGCAGAGAAACGTGGCAAATGCAGAAGGAGGTGAAAGTTCAAACCCGAAATAAGGTGAAAGTTCAAACAATTAGTTTGCGGTTGTGCAAAGTCAGCTGAAAACTTCATTGTTGTGACGTTGCTCTAATTTATGACGTGATGGAAATACCCAGTCGGATTTTTTCATTGTTTTTGCGTCGTGTTTTTTTGGTGTACGCCTCTTTCAGGATGAACGGAAAAACTGATATTGCCGATTAGCCATCGGTCGCTTTTACGCCTTTAAACTCAGTTTTTATCATCTTTTCATTGTTTCCTTCGTGTTACCATGTGGTGCAGTGGTGTCGCCTTTCTTTTAACATAATTTAATACATTTTTTATAAAGGTAATGTAAAATAGATAAAAATACATTTACCAGAATAGCTCTATAAACTTGATATTAGGGATGACAGCAATAGCTTATATATATTTGGAGTTCAAGTTATTGCCACGAACTTTGTACCATTTGAGATTTACTTAGTTCGAAAGACACTAATTTAGATTTTGACGGCAAACATTTCATGCCACAAGTATTTTTCCACTGTAGACATTTGCAAGCTTTTATTTTTGCATTGTAATGCTTCCCATGTATCTGTCGTTTTATCCAATTTCAGCGCTTTTATCTTGCACTTTTGAACGCGTTTTCGTCCTATTTTACAAACCAATTACACCACTCGTTGCAAATGACTACATGTGTGCTTCCCGTCATTTAGTCTTCTCTGGGTACCATTTAACGTTAAGATCCCAAGCCTTATCAGAAAATTACAGGTACCATTCAACCATAGCTCCTCCTCCGATGCAGTGTTTTTGCGTTGTGTTGTCATCACATAACATGTCTTTTTGACCCGTTGTACTGAGAACGACTGCACTGATACCATGTTATTAGCGCGTGATAATAAATGTTGTGGAAATGTGTGTTAACCTACTGCCTATTTTTTTGAAATGTGTATTTCTTTAGACAACTAATCGTTTTTGAACTAATCCAATCAAAACGGCGCATCTAAACATTTTCGAAAAATCCCTAATTAATAACTTAAAACATTTCTATTCTAATTGTCCAAAGATAAACTAGAAAACCATAACTTAAGATGCGGCTTACATTGACGTACCCGTTCTATGGATGAAATTCTGTTTCAGAAACCATATTTGACAATAAAAATTCTTTGCGCAGAGGTAAATCGTTCCTTACTAAAGAGCAAAGCCTTCTAGTTGGAAACCACTTGACTTAAATAACAACCACATAAGCTAACACGTTTACAAAGATTGTCGTTGGTATCAATTCAGTTTTAAACCGTTTTATTCAGTTTCTGCTAGACCAATAAACTTAAATCAACTCCATTGTTAACAACAGGTTTAGTCCACTTCCTTCCGTTTAAGATATTGCGAACTAGAATTTATATTTGAGATTAAACTAATGCTGCTTTTGTAATATTATTTAAAAACCTAATCAACTTCCTTGATGTGTAATTTAGTTTGTGTTCTGCCATAACCGTTTTACGGATGTTAGTTATTGTCCATGCTACAGGCCTGGTTTAGAAGACATTTGAATGTATAACAGGGGTGGGCAACTTGCAGTCCGCGAGCCACATCCGGCCTGTAAGATATCTTGCCTCTAGCGGACCAAACTGTTTTGTACGGATGCCAGGAAGATCATCCTGGCTTCGCTATTGTCGCAACAATGACTTTTACTTCGTTTCCATTGCCGCTTTATGTTCGTCTTTTATGGCCATGTGACCATACTTGAAAGTGAGAAATCATGACGCAGCAAAATTACTCGGCCATAAGCGGTTTTCGTATGTCCTTCCCGCAGGGGTGCATTTATATTGAGCATTTATACACAGCATTTATAGCATTTATATTGAGCATTTGTATTGAACAATCGTAGGACAAGCAAATACCCCGGGTTATAAACCAACAAGCTCTACATCTCAGAAAATGCAAGGGAATGCGTAAGAAGGCAAGACCTTCCAGGCGTACGCGGAGTGGTCGTTATTTTGTAGGAAACAAATGTGGAGAAGCTCAAAAAGAGATTAGAATCTACTCCCATTATGAGTGGATTGAATTAAATCAATAAATACAAAAATATTGCTTTCTAGGTGAAGTTGAATTAAAAAGTAAAGAAATCAAAACACCAACTTTGTAAATAGAATCGGTGCGTAATCAATCGTAAGCGAGAAAATAATTTCCACAAGGAAACCTAAAATATCCGGAGTCGCATGGATTGCTGGGTCAAAGGCCTAAACGCTCTTCTGCGTTTACCATGACAAAAACACATCGATGAAATGTACTTTATATAGAAGGTGTGTACTTGTGTGGTTCGGTGCAGCAATATATCGCTTGGTGCAACTTTTTGTCGCTGGGTACAAATTAAAATCGGTTAGTTTAACTATATATCTGTTGTGGTCTTTTATGTCGTTTGGCGCACGTGTATAGCATTTTACGCCACAATTAAGACTTCCTAAAACTGCACCAAGCTGCCAATACGTTTACTTGATCGAGTTCTGGACGGACCAAGAACAAATATTAGCGTGATATTACGTCATAATTTAAAACGAGCGGAAATTCGGTTTCAAGATAACAAATAATTCCGTCCCCGAGCGTCATCTAGCGTCAGTAAAATTTAAAAGCAACAGCAAGTCAATGATCGATTGTTGCCCTTCATAATGTGGGTTGGGATTAGAGTTATAAGCAAGATAAGGCCGTGTGCCGAGAAAAGAAAATTTGTTTTCCTAATACCCGCATGAAAAATTTGAGAACCATTGATAAACAACATAACTTGTGAATTTATTACGTCATTGCGTGCTTTGCTTCGAAATTACGTCATTTTTGCTACCAACGTAAGCTTATGACGTCACAAACACAAATTGTAAGTACGACATCACAAATCCACATTGTAGCTATCACTGTTTGACGTTTGATGCGATGAATTTAAATTGTACTTATGATGTAGCATCGTGAATTGTATGTTGTATTAAATCCGCAGAATATGTTTGAAGTAACGAGTCAGCACAAGTTCAGCAATCTTTGGAATTCGAAAGCCTCTAAGATTTAACCATGTTTATTATTAAAAATATATAAGGTATATAACTTTAGATAAAAATTTAAAAATATTAAGACAGCGTCTATTTTCAAAAAACAAAATGTCAAAAAACTAGTCCGCGTTTTTATATAGGTACAAGGTTGACAGGTACAGTCAGGGTAACTACCGTAATAAACTTTTTTGTTTTTTTTTAATTTATCTGCAGCTAGATGACGCTAATGCAAAAACTTGACATCATTCATCGCTCTTGGTAAAGTCGAATTCACAGGCGTTAGATTTATATTGAAAAGTGCTGTAGTTTAAATGTGTTTTTTTAAAACGTATAGTGAGTACATGTGTAACGTTGTATGTAAACTATATTGATTGCTTGGTGACGATTTGCAAGTTTTATTTACTCTTACTATGTCGTAAAAATTGCACTAACAAGCAATATTTTCGCTGAACCACACAAACTGATCAATAAACATTAATCAAATACATGTCATTGTTTCTTTCATGTTTAACACTGCAAAACAGCCTTAAAGCTAGGAATCGACCAATGCAAATTTGTTTTAGCACAGGAAGTTGAAGTTATTGCCAGACACGCTTTAAGCATTTGAGATTTGCTTGGCACGAAAGACAATAATTTGGATTTTGTCAAAAAACATTCCACCAGTATTTTTCCACTGTAATAATTCCAATGTATCTGTGATTTCATCCCATTCTAGTGCCTTGCACTTATGAAAGAAACTTCGTCTTATTTTCACACTGACAAATCCATGCGTCTCAACCCCAACATAAGCACTTCCTTTCATTATGTTTCTGTAGATACCATTTAACGTTAAGACACCAAACCTTTTCAGGAAAAACACAGAGGCCATTAAACCATAGCTCATCCACCGATGTTGTGTTGTTGCGTTATATTGTCATCACATACATTTCTTTTTGGCTCTATATAGAACGTGTGAATGTCTGTCTCCTGACAAAATTTGAAAACGTATTTTTCTATGAACGAACCAATCAAAACGACAATCCCAACCTTTTTTACTAGTTTTTCATTAAGGACTTTTATTTTTTCATTTAACCCTCATAAATCTAAGTCAACAAACAATGCCAAACTACACAAACACCATTTAAGATGCGGATTTACATTATCTTTATCGCTCTAAGGAAGTCCCTGAAAAAAAGTCCCAATTTTTTGGTGTACCTCAAATTTAAGACATTTTGTCCGAAATCTTATAAAACCTACTCTTCTTTATTATATTAGTGCCCTGTAAACAGATTGTTACTATGTTTATGTTTTGCCACAATTGAATGTTAAAGTCCACATTTTTCCACGGGTTTCGAACCCAGGACGCTCCTGGGTCGAATCTCTTTCAGTTTTTCTATGTCTGCATTTGTGTCTAAAGCTTTAAACTATTGGGCCAAGTTTCTGTCCCAACCGACCACATTTTTTTCACAGGGTTCGAACCCAGGACACTCCCAGGGACGAATCCCGATCAAAATTTTTTTTATGTCTATATGTGGGTCAGGCGGGTCAGGCCATTCGGCCAAGTTCCTGCCCCTCAACCGCCAACATTATTCCAAACTAATCTGAATGACAAGCAGCGGTCACAAGCTTGTTTTTGTTTTCAAATTTCTCTGCCGCTACATGACGCTAATGCACAAAATCACATCATATTGTCTTGAACGAGGCTGAATCATCCAAGATACTCCATCCCTATTATGACGTAACAACACGCTGATATTTGCACATAGTCTATCCAGGACTCGATCAAGTTATGTAAAATGTGTCTGATTTGTTCAAGTGATGTTTTTGATCAACTGAGTCTTGGAATGTTTGTATTTCGATTCACCAAACACTGTTTCATGGGACTTTGGATAAATGCATTACTCGGTATCACTGAAGACTCAGAAATTGATTAACCAATATATTCGATCCAAACCGAATTAAACAGTTTTGTCAATACAATATCGTTTTTAGCCTATAGACTACGTTGGAGAAACCAACCATAAATAACCAGTTGGTAATACTGACTAAACGCTCGTTTACCGGGTTTGATAACTAAAAGTTTTTCATATGCTGGTCGAAAGTTACACAAATCGTTTTCAAGCAAAACACTTTTTATAGTTTAGAAAGTTTCGCCCACCGGCTCGATAGTTAAGTCGAACTTCTTTGTTAGTTGAAATGATTCAAATTTGTGTGTACATTTGTAATCTTTCAGGTTTCAACTGATGTATAAATGAACCTCTGTATTTTTTAAAATGTTGATGTCTAGCACATTCAGTGCGCTTGACATATATCTACGCCAAAAGACGTTTTGCGCAGAAACCGGATTGATGTTAGTTTACGTCAAAAGTCTCACCGACAATGTGTAAAACCTTGGAAGCTCCAATCGGTTTAATTGACATGATGATATTTTTCATATCGCCTTTGACCTCAGTTTACCTTTTAAAGTATACAGGGTGCATGAGTCCGTCATAACAACTTTAGGGTTCACCAACCCCAAAAAGGTTGAAGAGCACTGCTATAGGTAACGATTTACGCAACATGTACTGCAGGTAGATTCCACCGAGTGTGGAGAACTGATAAAAAGAATCAGCGTTTTTCATCCAGCATTGCTTCCGTGCTAGTATATAGCGAATGACTGGTGTCGGTGTGGCCAGTTGATAACAGAAAGACGTGATGCAAGGTGATATTAACGTGAATAGTTTAAGACCCATATTGTGGATCTGATAGTGTACGTCTATTACGAATACGGTCATTGACTTTAAGTGATTTTGTAAACTTCAAACTAGTTTACATCTGAATGACTATTTTTTTGTATGTTTGTGTCATAAGCCCTATCAAATTGTAATTACGTCTAATTGGATCACAGTTTTAAAACACATTTTAGTTTTGTACAAAATCTGGTGGTTTTGTGTTGGAAAATCGTAAGTATTCTACAGAAAGAAATAGGTTGAGAAAATGAGCTTCTTTGTTTCTCTACTTGTGGTTCTGGCAGTCGTCTGCTTCAAACCAAGTTTGCAAGGTAAGCTTAAAAGTAATTTCACTTCTTTGTAAGATAGCATACACAACCACTTTATATTTTAATTACTACGTACATAATGCTTTGTTTCTGTTCTACAGTTTGAAGCCGAGCAGGGCTTTTTGGCCATAGAGATTGAACAAAACGGGTTTGTTTTTGGGGGCCTGACTGATCCCACTCGGTATCATTTCTGTCCTAAATTTTTCACCTTCGGCCCAGTTCACAACTCTGTGTGGGTTTACTTTTCAATGTATGTTATGCCAACTTGGTGATTTTAAATGTGTCACAATTGAATGAAAAGAAGAGAAATTAGGATTCGCACTGGAGAGATATTAGGGTTTACAGTATATTTTTTACAATTACAATTTGGGATTTTCAACCGTTTTAAATCATTTGCTGTTGTTTTCGAAGTTAAAATTGTATCAGTCCAAAAAAGCTGCTGCAACATCAAACTCTGGATAAGTTTCTTCTTATAGTGGGCTTGTAAATATTATGTTGCTAGCGGAATACGTAAATTATAGTAAAAAATACAAACTTAAATTAAGTAAATCATTTTTTTATCATACTTTTTGAAAATATCATACTTTTTATTTTCCAGCCCAAGAAATCGACATTGTGTTTGTGGTGGACAGTACTAGCCCAATAACAAATTCTCAGTTTGCAATATACAAGAATGCTTTTGTAGCAATGGCTGATGCCCTAAAAGCGGGTTTCGACAGACACTTACTGCAAGTTGCCATTCTTCAGTATACAAACAAAAATTACAATAGGTAAATGTATTTTGTGAACAAAAACGTTGTTCTATCAGCGAAAAGTTCTATGTTGTAGATTATTTGTTGAATTTCTGCATTTATTACCCGAAAATTGATGTTTTGGGGAAGATTTTAGTTGCAAGAAAACAGGCCAGTTAAAAAGAATTATGCCATAAACGCTGTTGTAGATGAAGTAACTATTCGTTGTTCGTTTCATTTGCTCATCAACTTTTAGTCCCGTTCGCAGTCGGTAATTTTTAAAATTCGTTGGCAAGAAGTTTCTATACAAATTCAATTAAACTCAGCAACTACTATTGGTGCTTTTGACTTCTAAAGTTTCTTATGATTAGTTCATTACATCCTCATACTGACTTATCCATTTCTCAAATGTAGCGTATATATGTTGAACCAATAAAATCATGCTGAGACAGATATGTTATATCTTGCGAGGATAAATACAACGAATTGGTGTAACGCCAGTCGTATAAACACGCTTTAAATTTGTTTTTGACAGCCCTGACTACACCAACAACTGGTTTTATCACAACCCCACCACTCTCGGTGATTGCACCACAGTTCAATGTATCAAAGATGCTGTAAACAATAATATGTATCAATTTCTATATTCCAGTGCTTTTACCGCAACTGCAATCAAGAGAGCTGTCAAAGTAAGGCGTTGTTTTAACAGGAATAAAAGCAAAAGCACTTAACTTGAAGCTCCTTATAGATTGACTTCAACAACTCAGCCAACGCTGCAACTTCCAAAAAATTTCTTATTCTTACAACACACCGTTTGGCAACATATGGTTGGGCAGCAGACAATTCTCTTTTGCCTACCAGGTTAGCGTTTAGTGTAACGACCAATCTTATTTTTAGTTTTTAAATGTCTTTTTTTCGCTTTATTTGTATCCTTGCCGTTTCTATGGCACCCACACAGATGCGTTTCAACTTTGTTCTCGAAATTGCCCACATTATTGAAATTGCCCACATAAGTGTAAGCTCAGTGTCATTGTAACAGCCATTTATCTTTTTGACAAGATGATGTTACAAACAGATTTTGGACTTCTTCATTTTTGACAGACTTTTTGACAAATATGTTAGTTTTTGTTTTGCAACTTCTTGCCAACAACAGTTAAAACCAGTTAAAGCTACGTCGCATCTATTGTTTGTTACAGTTACGCGTTGACGAGCAGCAACAACATTACAGTATACGCCATTGGAATTGGACCATACGTTGATCAAAGTCAGCTTCAAATCATTGCCAACAACGGAACCAGCAACGACACAGTTACACTGTTGAACAATGTTACCACCCTTGGTGACACCCTGGTTAACATCGTATCAAAAATTATACCAAATGTATCTATACCAGAAGGTAACTTCTTGTTGTTATTAGTCGGTGTACGAAGTGTTTCTCAAATAAGTTGAATCTGGCGCCCGTTTGTCTTTACGTAATTGCTTATATATAAGCTAGCACATTGAATTGTTTAGTTCTTAACTTCAAGACCCCAGTAACCAGATTTGGAAACAATTAAGGTAGTGGGGAACCCGATTAAATTTATGTTTAAACAAAACGGACTTGTTTCAGACCGGCCGTCCACATTTGGATCCAAACTTCACCGTGATAAATTTAACATTTAAACCCACTTTGGTCACTAACCACAAGTTAATAAACTCGACCAAAAATGGCCAGAGATTTTTAATGGTTTGGAAAGTTGTTGTTGTTGTAGACTGATCCAATTCACTGACCGATTCAAAAATAATCCAAAAGCTTGTGACGTTTTGCGCTGTTTACAATCATGCGTCACGTTTTGCTTTTGCAATTTTTTTGGAGGGTTAAAAATGTCAAGGGAGCGCTAAAATTCTTAAAATATCTGCTTCACCAACTTGTCATGGAATTGTTTTGTTACAGATCCTTTATTGCTGGATCAGTTAAAAAATTTAAATCCTGCAAGGGTGACGGAAATAGAAAACATCGAAAATCGAGTGGAGAATTTTTCCCGAAATCATTTTCAAACAAACGGAACCACATATAGCAGCGGAGATGCTCAACTGCGCATCGTAGTTACCAACATCAACCAGGAGACATACAACTCAAATCTTCAGCTGGGATCATCTCACATCAACTTTACATTGCAAACCAAGGGAGTTAAACGAATCGTGATTGCGGTGATTGTCTTCAAGATAAACACAACACAAACTACACAGACTCAACCGGTCGAATCCGGTTCATTGGCCACAACGCAGTACATATCTACAATCAATACAACCTACATTGCTATTGTGGGTTGGGATGCCGATAGCTTCAAGCGATTAACTACCGATGAAATAAACGATCAATTGCCGGGAAACGCAAGTTTCCATTTGCCCCCAACATCACCAGAAACCATCTGCAAGCTGATCAAGGCGGGAAATATATCCCTTAAAAACCAGAAGATAAAAAAACTGGAACCAATCTGTCTCTTCTATGACAGAGTGGAAAGAAAATACTCGGATCGTGGTTGCGTCACAATAACTGGTGGCGTAACAGACAACGTCACTTGCAAGTGCAACCATCTCACCTTGTTCACTGTTTTACTGGCTGTCCAATCCACCACCATACCAAAAGGCATCAAGGTAAAGACTTAACGTAAACTTTAACAATTGGCTCACAAAATGAACAACACTGTATTTCAGATCACATCTTACGCCACAGAATCAACTTCAGTCGTGTTTCTGATTGCCACAATAATAATCCTTCACAAGTCGAAACACAGCGGAGATCGGGTTCCGGTTCAAATCAGCTTGTCATTGGCTCTTCTGCTTTTCCACGCTGTCAACATATCACATGATCTTGCCATCATCCACAAAATTTCATGCGTGATTCACACAGCAGCCAATCAATATCTTCTGCTGTCTTCAGGTAAATAAAGTAATAGGATAATTGAAATTTTAGGCATAGATTTATATTTCGCAATCTGACGCAATTTTTTGTTTCAGGAGTATGGTTCCTCATTGAAGGAATTCGTCTTTTTATGGCAACTTCGTTTCCAGTCGAATTCCAAACTCAGGATTCGTCAAAGCGTGTAAAGTTCTTTATGTCGATTGGTTGGATTGTTCCAGCCTTGGTAGTGGGAACATCCATGGCAGTGGGGTTTTCCCTCGACATCTACATGAAGCCCCAACCATTATACGAGCAATGTAACGAATTTATTCAGGTTTCCAAGTACGACAGATGCTGGTTGGCTCCCGGTACTCCGATCTTCTACTCCACGGTCGTCGCTCCTCTTGCTGTCGTCCTCTTAACCAACTTCATGATCATCCTGAAGACAACACATGTGATGTTGCACTCGAAGAAGATGCGGAACAGAGGAGAAGATCCAGGGACAGGAGATGCGTTGAGAGCAGTAAAGTCTTTCATCTTACTCTTCTTCATGCTTGGCGGAACTTGGGTTTTGGCTTTCTTCACAGGTAATATTTGTGCGTCTTTTTAACGTTTTAGTTTTCGTAAGTTGTTTTACTGCAAGGGATTTCAAAGATGTGGTTTTACAAACTTATTTCATTTTCAGGAATCGGGAACGAGATTTCGAACGAGGTGTTCATGTACATCCACAGCTTGGTGAACGGATCGCAGGGAATCGTCGTCTTCCTGCTGTACTGCGTCATGGATGACGACATCAGACAGGAAATGCTGACGTGCAAGCGTGAAGCTGATGTTGGGCCGAAGCAGCAGAGAAACGTGGCAAAACCAAACGGAGGTGAAAGTTCAAATGCGGAAGGAGATGAAAGTTTAAATGCTAAAGGGGGTGAAAGTTCAAATGCGGAAAGCGGTGAAAGTTCAAATGCGGAAGAAGGTGAAAGTTCAAATGCTGAAGGAGGGGAAAGTTCAAATGCAGAAGAAGGTGAAAGTTCAAATGTGGAAGGAGTTGAAAGCTCAAACCCGAAATAAGGTGAAGATCAAACAATTAGTTAGCGGTTGTGCGAAGTCAGCTGTTGTTCTTATGGAGGACGTAGCTGTAAATAACAAGTCGGATTTTTTGATTGTTTTTGCGTCGTGTTTTATTGGTGTACGCCTCTGTCAGGAGGAACGTAAAAACTGACACTACCGATTAGCTATCGGTCTTTTACACCAGTTTCCTTCGTTTTTTTTATCCTGTGTGGTGTTAAAAGAACGGATAGTAAAAACGTCCCGTATGAGACAGCTAAACGTTAGTCCCTTTAGCCTTCATGTTCACATACCTACTGTCTATAGTACGAATGTGGGGCACCAATAACATTTTGTGACTTACATCACTAATCACAGATCGTACATTTGTTTTTCATCTCTTGCTTTGTGGCTTTTTTGTTTATGTATGTAATTGTTTCATAACATTGTATCGTTTGGTAGTGATATTTTTTACCATTGTTAGGTTACATTTAGATCTTGAATGACCAATAAACTTTGCTTTATTAGCTCTGGGCAACGCAAAGTGATGAAACACGTTTTAACAGTGTTTAATTAAATCTTAAAGTTGTATGTGTGGTGGCGCCTTTTGAACATATTTAAGATCATTCTAAATGGAGTGGAGGTTATTACCACAAACGTTTGAGTTTTGCTGGTAAAGGCACTAATTTAGATTTTGTCAGCAACCATTTTATGCCACCAGTATTTTTCCACTGTAGACATTTACAAGCTTTTATTTTTGCATTGTAATGCTTCCCATGTATCTGCCATTTTATCCAATTTTGGCGCTTTTATCTTGCACATTTAAACGCGTTTTCGTCTTAATTTACACACCAATAATACCACTCGTTCCAAATGACATATGCGCTTCCCGTTATTTCGGCTTCTCTGGGTACCATTTAACGTTAAGATCCCAAGCCTTATCAGGAAAACACAGGAACCATTCAACCATAGCTTCTCCATCGATTTTGCGTTGTTGCGTTTTGTTGTCATCACATCACATGCCTTTTTGACCCGTTGTACTGAGAACGATTGCACTGATACCATGTTATTAGCTCGTGATAATAAATGATGTGTGAATGTGTGTTAACCTACTGCCTAATTTTTAAAATGTGTTTTTCTATAGGCAACCAATTGGTTTTGAACAAGTCCGGCGCTTTCCAACATAAAACATTCTCATTTCCACCCTAATTAAGCCTATCCATACTAGACAATCATAATTTAAGATGCGGCTTTACATGCTCAGAGTTGAATCGTTCTTACCAAAAACAAGTCCTTCAACTGGAAACCACTTGACCAAAATAAAAACCACATAAGCTAGCACGTTTACAAAGATTGTCGTTGGTATTAATTCAGTTTTAAACCGTTTTATTTTAAAGTCAGTCTCTACTATACCAATAAGCATTAATCCATAAACGTTTTATAAACGATTTTATTTTTGTCCATGCTGCAGGCCTAGTTTGGAAGGCAATTGAACATAATACTGAATACATCTAAAACAGGGGTATAATACATCTATAATCTGGAACAGTTCTCGTAACATACTTTGGAACTAATCACAGGTACATTTTACGTGCTTTAGCATTTAGTTTCTGTCACATCTTTTTGCAAATAGTCACTTGACAGAATTTCTTCGTTCGGTTTCGGAGGTTTGTTGTAGGTCTTTAATAAGACGTTAAAGTATTTCGAATAGAGGATATGCCAAACCAGCAATTTGTACGACAATTTAGTTATTGTAGATTCACCAGAAACACCCACCAAAATCCATTTCCTTTTTAACTTAGTCCCTAATTTAATCGACTATTTCACATACAATTTGTCTATATTGAGAGTTTTACGATGACGGATTCTTGTTTATCCTATTCGACCTGTTTAAAGTCAAAATTAATACCGAATTCCAACATGAGATTGCCATTTACATTTTTGAAGGGGGCCACAGGTCCTACAGGGCTACTTGAAGGGAGCCAAAAGGTCCAAAAGTTACTTTTAGGGGGCCACGGTCCACGAAAAGTTGAGAACCACTGGCTTATGCGACCAATGACAACAAACGTGTTTGTATTTAGCAGGAAACATCCGTTGATATTTTGGGTTTTTGAATGCGGCCCTTGTACTGAAAAGTTTGCCCACCTCTGGTTTATACTATAGCTTCTCCACCGATGTTTTGTTGTTGCGTTATGTTATCATCACATTACAAATTTTGCCGTTACCTTTTTCAACCTTTGCACTGAGAACGACTGCACTGATACCTTATTATACGCGCGTAATAATAAATCAGTGCGTGAATGTGTGTTAAACTACTGCCTAATTTTAAAAACAATATGGAATATTTGGAAACAAGAAAGTGTCCGATTATCATACCTTTATTTTGTTAAAAAAAATTGACCACTTTTTCGATGTCGCTGTTGAGTCTATGTCACATGTCCTCAATAGTTTGACGTAAGTATTGTGTGGAGTTCTGTGATTGGCTGGTGGTCACCTGACGCTGGGGCCTTTATAACGAGACAAGTCCTACCCCAGTTGTTGTTTGGGTTTGTGTTCGCAAAATATCAGCAAAATATTATTGGTTGGTTAAAGGTGTTGGTAAATCAATTTCCTTTACTTTAAAGGTTGGTATTATTTAAAAGTTAAAAGTTCTACTTTTTGCTCTTCAGGCGACATTTACTTTCACTGGTGGTGTATGCCTGGTAAGTTATTACGTTATTGTGCATATTCGCTACTACTAAAACCATATACTAAATCTCAAAATAACTTTAATCGCAAGATTTACAAATATAATGCTATTGAACAAGCGTGAACTGAAAGAAACCCAGCTGTACTGGTGTATTCAAAATACTTAAGTTGGGTTGAGTTTATTTCGCCGGTGATACAAATCGTAGCAGCACAATTGCGCTAAAATATTCACCAAACCGCGAATAGCTGCGCAACGTTGGGACGTTATAAAGCGCGACAAAGGTAAGGGCACAATTCGTGGAAAGATGATAAACGCGCTGCAGCTACGTCGTTACGAAAAGCACTTCACTGCAAGTGTACACTTTTTATCCGACAACTGAATAAATTTGATCTTTTTGGTCGTTTTATGTGATGACATACCTTTTTAATCAGTCATATTTCTTGTTCAATAAACTTATCAAAGGTTTGTTAAAAACCCAAGCGTGGAACGTCATTGATTACCAATAAGTGATTGATGAATTTGTAAAACAGTTAACGTTTCCATATTTAACATAGTTTTGACCATTGGTTTAGGAACCATAGCATGTCCTTGATATGTCAAGACATGAGCGCGTCATTATATTGGTATGTCGAGGTTGTTCCGTCTTTGTTACAAATACATGCCAGTCCGACGTAACGTGATAGTCAGCTAAGGCTTGACATTGTCGAGTCGTCAATACATTTGCGGAAGTTTCAAAACCTAAGGGCTGTTAAATCATCAAAGCTTTTTTAGGAACAAATAAACGATGTGGACAAATTGTTAAGCCTGATGTTTTATCATATGACTTGTTTTCAAAATAACCCATTCAAATAATTTTCTGAGCATCATTTTTTATGACCATGGATCAATGTTCTAAAAGATATGTATACATATAAACTATAGTTTATCAAGATATTTTTCAAACCTAATTTTTTTAGTTTTTAATACTTAATCAAAAAGTGACATAAATGTCTTAATCATGTTGTGTTGTGTATTTTTGGAACTTATTGACCAGAAGTCGTATTTTCAGTACCTCTCGAAATGGCGAAACAATAAACAACAAAAGTCAACAATGAGCACAAGCGTTGAAATACCAACACTTCGTCGGTATGAATTCGAATGTACCCCTGGAAATTTGATCGCTTGTGAAAACAATGCGATATGGTACAAAGAAAAGCATCCAGAGTTGGGAAATGTTGTGATCAAACGGTTTCGTTTAAGAGCTGCACCCGAGATGAAAATAAGCAAAAGCAATAATGAGTAAGTATAAAAACTTGTTGATTGTTTTGCATATCCTTTGTAGGCTCTGATTAAACGTCCATATTTATAGTTGCACGGAAACCAAAACAAATTTACCTCTGCTAGTATTAAAGTTAGGCAGTGTTAACCAGATTTTTAAGTTTGTTTTCTACAAAGCTGTATTTATGCAGCATGAGGAGAGAAAAGAAAATATTGGAACAATGTGACCATAAAAACATCCAGAAATGGCATGGAGAGATTCGATGGTCATCTAATTCGATCGGATTGATGTTCGAAGCAACTGACGGAGGGAGTCTTCAGGATCTTCTGCTCAGAGGAGAGGAACTTTCTTGGAATCAAATATTGCAGATGGCCAAAGAAACAGCGGACGGAATGAGCTATTTGCATTCAAAATTTTTCGTCCACAATGCCATAAGACCTCGAAACATTGCAATAAGCGACACGAAGGAGGTATTTTAAGAAAAAATATTTTGTTTTCATTTAAGCCTGAAGATATTTTTACAGGTTCCGATCAGCTTTTATAATAATCAGTGGTTGGTTTTTTGTTACGCCAATTCTTTACCGCTAATATTACCTTTTTAAGGTAAAGCTCACCGATTTCAGCTGGGCACGAGTGATTAAAAATCGTTCCCCTTCAATGGAGTCGTTGAACAGAAAACAAAAAGACCCAAAACCTGATTTCTATTCTGAACCCGAAGTTCAACATAGTCAATACCTTACTAACGAACCTAACTGGGAACTTTGGATGGACGTTTACAGGTAGGGCAACATTTATAAAAAAGCTTTTGCTATTACCTCGATACTAAAACAAATTTTTGCAGTTTTGCTATGATACTGTACGAACTGATCACCAGGAAAAAAATCTATGTAGATGAAGAAACTCCATGTGTTTTTGACATAGTGGTCAGCTCAAAACGACCCAGTCTCGAACCAGTCAACAAAGTATTGAACCTATTGAAACCCGATTCTCGAGATTTTCACATTTGCAAGCTTTTGTACAGCATTATGGAACGCTGTTGGCAGAAAGAGCCTGAAAAACGACCAACTATGAGTGAAGGTTGGCTGTAACCTCAAAATTATTTGTTTTATCACATTTTCTGGCATGTAGACATGTTTTACATCAAAAAATACTTTTTTAATTTTTCTCACACAAGTTATTTTGCAGTGTTGGCAGAGCTAAATAGCCTTGACCAAATACTAGCAGAAAAGGCCGGCAACAGCACAGCTGAGGCCGCACAAGATACTTGGAATGTCGAACGCGGATTGGACCGCAGAATTTCAACAGATTTACATGAGCTGTCCCGAAACCGAGCAGATGAGGAAGTCGTAACTAAGGACGAGGTGGCAAAGAGCAGCGGCACTGATATCGCACCTGAAACAAAAGATGTAGAAGTCTTTCTCTGTTTGAACAACGATGCATTCGAGGAAACAAATGTAACAGGTAAAAAAAGTGTAGAGAAGACACAATGATCCTCATCAAAATGGATCACTGCAGACACGTTTTTCAAGTATAGCTTAACACTGTGGTCGTTTTTACTGTGGATTATATGCAGACTTACCCTTGTAGGCTTTTATGGTGACAATATAGTACAGCAATTTGCAACATGCTGACTCAATTATTGTCGCCGTAAACGCCTATACTCCGTTGCGCCACCCAGCAGAAATTCACAAACCTGGCTACTGTCAGTTCTTTCGTTAGTAGTTCTACCATTTTCAACGTGCTCAGTTAAAAAGACCAGAAATACAGTTAAGAAGTCAATTTTTTAACAGATTGCAGCGTTTTACCATGTGATCATATAATCCTTCGAAGTTGCTGCAGAGCAAACTGGACTTCCAGTTGTGTACAAATCCTGCAACGTCCACGAAACCTATGTTGGGTTGTTTTAATTGTGTTGCTATTGTATATTTTGATTGGTTGCTGGACGGATTCAACAGCTTTTGTCAACAGTGCTTTTTGGATTTTGGCGGCGTTCACAACTATAAGTTCTGTGTTAGTTATCGTTGCAATTTTCTTCGTTTATTTTATTGGATTGTTTTTTTTATTTACTTATGAATGCTGATAGGATGCCCCTCACTTTTGTTTTCTGAAAAGCAGGGTATTTTTACTTTCTGGGGCTGAAAAATGATTTATTTTATTAAAGAATAGGTACCCCCAACCACGTTGTCAACCTACTCGTTTTGTGCTGCAATAGAAGCTTTTAGCTGCCAAAATTAATTTGGACGTCATACTATTTTAATTGCATTGTAAAAAAAAAAAATAAGCGCAAAAATACACGCGAGTGCAAAATCAGTATGAGATTGCAATTATCCGAGATGATCACATTTGCAAAGTGATTGTGACTTGGTTTAACCTGTACTTTTTTAAAATCACAGCATTAGCGAAATCTTTATTGAGAGATCATTTTTCCTTGTGATTTTGTTTAAATTGATATGCCTGTGTAGCATATAATGCATGATTGTAGTAAAATGTAAAGCATTGTTTAAAATGAGTCTAGTATTACACTCTTTACACAAAATCGCCCAAATCGCATGTACTGTGTTTTGCAAGTATCCTATACTAGTAAGTTTCGTATGCGACATTGAAACGTCGATTAATTACAATAAAAACTGCTAAAAGAGCAATACTCGTTTATATGCTTACGGTTACTTAAACGAGGTAGACCAAAATAACATAATTAACTGTTGGTCTAGCATAAACTTTTAGACCCGACAAGGTGCATTTTGTGCTATAATTACTTTTATTCGCACATGTACACCTTATGAGGAAACAAAGAGTGCTGATTAAAAAATCACTGATGTAGGGCAACCTATTATGTAGAATCTACATCTACAACTACATTGTAGATACAACTGGTACGAGAACACTGTATGATGGGTTTTCAACGAGCAGAAAACAAAAAGCCCTTTTTTTCATTTGACTCATTCTTTTGCTCATCTGTGCGACTACACAAACTTGTGACAAGTTTTTTCAAGTCGTGTTTTGGGGCACTTGATTATTAAACTTTTCGCGTTGGGCTAAATACATTATTGAACAAATGAACGAACAAAATTATATGAATGTTTTATGCAGTGTGGTATAAGGTTCGATGTCTGATGACTCAAAATCGATGTATCCGTATTATTGACCCGTAGAAATCAAGTGTCCCTTTTTTATTCAATGCCGTTTTTATTTGTCAAGGTATTTCACTGTTGATAACATCACAATACTTTGTTAAAAACATAATGACGTCACACTTTCATGGTCTATTTAATTTTGTAATTCTTTCAAAACGAAATCTCAGGTTAACAAGTTGATTTTATCCTATTTAAAAAATACAAGTTGTACCACAGGCACAACTGAACGTAAATTAGATTAAAGGATTGCAAACAATTCCCTCTGTTTGTAATCCTGTGATGAAATACAAGAGCTCGTCACATGAGTATGGTACACCCCACATAAGTTTACACATAAAATTGTACAGCCTGACTTGAAAACAGGGGCAACAATTTTTTTTACTTTAACCTCAACAACATCTAATTATGTAAACAAATTACTAAACAACTTCTACACTCTACCTTCCTCCGCAGTATTTTTTTTCTTCGCAGGGACTCAGAGAGACCTAGCGAATTTCCGGGTGATGCAAATTGCTTCTCCCTTGCCATGGTCTTATTGTCATCATGCCCTGTATCACATTACGCGACAACGGAAAGGTAACAAACTCGACAGAGGGAAAAAAGCAAACAATCTTGCGTTTCACTTATGTACAGGTAGTTTAATACCACCGTTTCTGTGTACCTTCTTCCGCAGTAAAAGTAAAGTATTGAAAGAGTTCGCCAGAGTGAAGACTTTTGTATCTACCCAAGCTCCCTTTGCCTTTTTCATACATTAACCAACCGTTTTTGAGTAAGTCCACGACGTAAGTCTAATCATCTATTTCTATCACTCTGTCTTCCTCCCGAGCATTAGGGTTGTACCGAACTGTAAAAAACTTTACAGGATTGACAGAAGTGGGCAGAGTAAAGACATTCGTATCCACCCAAGCTCCCGGACCTGTTAGTTATTGGCCTGAGCAAAATTTGTTGCCAGGATTATGGTTTGGGGATATTTTTGAATCGCGATTTGGAATATGTACTAATGCAGTGTTGTCATATCAGCAAATAGATGTATCAAACATTTTAAAGGTGTATCAAACATTTTAAAGGTGCGCCAAGCGATACATCCTCGTTGTATCAAGAGGTGATGCCCAAATCGGAATAATGTTTTGCCAACGTATGTACGATATAAGCCATAAGGGTACAAACCATTCATGCCATTATAATTAAGCTCAGAAGCTTCTTTAATCGAAACGATTCAACATTTTAAGTTTGTAATGAAAAATATATGAAAGATTTTCTAGAACAACACATTTTCCTTTAGATTCCCCATCTAAAAGTTGGTGTTTTGATGTTGTTGTCACAAGTTAAATAACACAGTAAGCTTTATTCTTCTACTTACTTGTTTAAACCAGAGTTGTGAGTCGGGTCAAGATTGGCCTCAGGCTTTTTTAACAAACGGTCTGGACTCCTGACATTACATCGTGCGTCGGTATTTTTGAAAAAGTTTTTTTTAGCTAAGTACCCAGTTGCTGGACTTAACCCTATGTCTTACAACCTAAATTGTCGGTTCGAGCCATTGTGACATGCTCCTTTTAAAGAGGAGGTATAGTTCGAAAATCAAACTTACGTGATATCTTACCATTTGATAACTATACGATATTAGAGAAACTTTGCCTTGGCTTTTGGTGCTTTTGGATACTAAGTAAATTAGAACATCCAACTTACAAGGAGGAAAACACGTTAACCGCAATAAAATATGTGCTTTAGCAACCTGTCATGAAGTTAATTTGTTACAGATTCTTTATTTTCGGATCAGTTAAGAAATTTAATTCCTGCAGGTGTGACGGAAATAGAAAACATCGAAAATCTAGTTGAGAGATTTTCACAAAATCATTTCCAAACAAACGGAACCACCTATAGCAGCGGAGATGACCAACTGCACATCGTAGTAACCAACATCAACCAGGAGACATACAACTCAAATCTTCAACTATGATCATCCCACATCGACTTTACACTGGAAACAAATGGAGTCAATCGAGTTGCGATTTCAGTGTTTGTCTTCAACATAAACACAACACAAACTACACAGACTCAACCTATAGAATCCGGTTTACTGACCAAAACGCGGTACATAGCTGCGTTCAACAAAACCCACATTGCTATTGTGGGTTCTGAAGCCGAAAGCTTCAAGCGCTTACGTCGCAAACGATCAGCTCCCGATGGAATAAACGATCGATTGCCCGGAAACGCAAGTTTCGTTTTACTTCCAACATCACCAGAAACCGTCTGCAATCTGATCAAAGCGGGAAATATATTCCAAGAAAACCAGAAGATAAAAAAACTGGAACCAATCTGTCTCTTCTTCGACAAAGTGGAAAGAAAATACTCGGATCGTGGTTGCGTCACAATTACTGATGACGTAACAGGCAACGTCACCTGCAAGTGCAACCATCTCACGTGTTTACTTTTCTACTTGTTGTCCAATCCACCACAATACCAAAGGGGGTCAAGGTAAAGATTTGAATGTGAACTTTAACGAATGGGTCACAAAATAAACAACACGTTGTTGCAGATCACATCATACGCCACAGAATCAACATCAGTCGTGTTTCTGATCGCCACCATAATAATCCTTTACAAGTCGAAACACAGCGGAGATCGGGTATCGGTTCAAATCAGCTGGTCACTGGCTCTTCTGCTTTTCCATGTTGTCAACATATCACATGATCTTGCCGTGATGCATGAGATTCCATGCGTGATTCACACAGCAGCAAATCAATATCTTTTGCTGTCTTCAGGTATACAGTATAAAGTAAAAGAACAATTGAAATTTTAAGCATTGGTTTATATTCTGTGATTTGGTGCGATTGTTTTGCTTCAGGAGTATGGTTCCTAGTTGAAGGAATTCGTCTCTTCATGGCAACTTCGTTTCCAGTCGAATTCCAAACCCAGGATTCGTCAAAGCGTCTTAAAATTTTTATGATGAATGGTTGGATTGTTCCACTCTTAGCAGTGGGGATGTCCATGACAGTGGGGTTTTCCCTCGACATCTACATTAAACTCCATCCATGGTACGAGCAATGTAACGAATTTATACAGGTTTCAAAGTACGACAGATGCTGGTTGGCTCCCGGTACTCCGATCTTCTACTCCACGGTCGTCGCTCCTCTTGCTCTCGTCCTCTTAACCAACTTCATGATCATGCTGAAGACGACTCATGTGATGCTGCACTCGAAGCAGATGCGGAACAGAGGAGAAGATCCAGGGACAGGAGATGCGTTGAGAGCAGCAAAGTCTTTCATCTTGCTCTTCTTTATGCTCGGCGGTACTTGGGTTTTGGCTTTCTTCACAGGTAGTATTTGTGCCTTTTTTTGAAAGTTTTAATTTTCATAAGTTGCATCAATGTAAGGGATTTCAAGGTTACGGATTCACAAACCTATTACATTTGCAGGAATCGGGAACGAGATTTCAAACGAGGTGTTCATGTACATCCACAGCTTGGTGAACGGATCGCAGGGAATCGTCGTCTTCCTGCTGTACTGCGTCATGGATGACGACATCAGACAGGAAATGCTGACGTGTAAGTGTGAAGCTGATGTCAATTCAGAGCAGCAGATGAACTAGGAAAACGGTCGAAATTGAAAGAAGTAGTTGGCGATTGTACAAACGTCAGTCGGACTAGTTTCTAAAACTAAAATCTGAATCCAGTCTCATGTTCTTTACTAAGCGAAACAAACTGCACCAAAAATAATCAGGTCCAAAATGTTCTTTGTGTTTGATAATAACCTCATGAATTTTATGAACACAATTCACTTTTTTTTTAATATTCTGAGCAATGAGATACCAGCCAGTATTTAAGTGTAAAATATTGCAACATATCGATAGTTTCTATTGTCATCGTAGTGCAATCTTATGAATGATGCACATTTTTAAAAACCGATCCTCCAAGCTTGTAAGTTTGCTTTTAAACTTTTGCTTTGCTTTGCATTTTTTCTGTGAATTTCTGTGATAAATTTATATATGGCTTTTGGTGTTTGATTCGGCTACCAATGTAACGTGCCCATGTTTTGAACCAATTTCATGTGTTTAGTTTGACTATTTTTTGGTCAATTAATTAAAAGCTAAAACCTAAGCATACAACAAGTTATTTGTATTTTTCATGGGTGTTATTTGTGTTCAATTAATATTAAGCATTGTAATGCTTTCGATTTGCATTTGCATGGTAAAATTTTATTTTAAAATGCGTTTTCCTCGTATTTTTACATTGATGCCTTACCACGTCACTGCAAAACAAATTGACTTCCTCTTAGAGGACTGTTATTTGGCAGCAGTAGATATTAATATCCGGGAAACTTGTTTGCAAAAACTATTGCACTGCCCTCGTATCACATCACATGCACTGGTGTCAACATCACATGCTCTCGTATCACATCACGTACCATCGTATCCTATGATTGGCTGAAACATTTGTCGTTCCTGTAGGTTTATGAATTCCTTTCTTTGGCAGGTTTTAATGCCACTGGTACAAGCAACGGCTAATTAAGCGCTACACTAAACCAAGTTTTTTTGTTGAGCTTGTACAACAGTTAACATTTTTTGATTAAGTGTCATAAAAAGCATTCTAACTCATCAAACACAAGTCGCAAACTAACTTTTCTATTGACAACTTTTGTGTTGCAAAGTGAGGTGTGAAAACAAAATTGCTTTCCTAATAGGCCGCATGCTTAAAAAACCATTGATGTACAACATGGCTTGTGAAGTTATGTCATTGTTTGCTTTGCTACCAACGTATGCGTATGACGTCACAAACGAAAATTGTACGTTTAACATCACAAATCCACATTGTAACTCTCACTGTTTGACGTTTTGACGCGATGAATTTAAATTGTACTTATGATGTAAAATCTTGAATTGTATGTTGTAATTAATCCACAGAATATGTTTGAAGTAAAAAGTCAGTACAAGTTACAAGCGCCTGACCCATACACAGACATAAAAACCCTGATCGGGATTCGTCCCCCGGGTGTTTCCTTGGTTAGAATCCCGTAAAAAAAAGGAAAAAAAAGGAATTCGAATGTCACAGG